>NW_004443963.1:4864919-4871065 GCF_000243295.1 Trichechus manatus latirostris | reverse complement strand
AAGTTCTAGCCAAAAGTGCTTCTGTGTGCAGGGGAAAATGCCACTGCAGGAGGCCCACTTCCTCCTTGCTCTTGACCACAGCACACCTACCTGTCCTGGGCCTATGTATAAACAGGTTGCATTGCTGTGACAGCCGCCAGCGCCGGGCAGCAGGCAGTTGTTGATCTCTGAACAGTCTCTTCCATTCCCGGTCCATCCCTGCTGGCACACACAGGTGTGTGTCCCCATGCCAGTTTTGATGCATTCTGCCTGTGGGAGGAAAAGAAAAAGCAAACCCTCTGAAACCTCGGTCGAGCCACATGACTCCAAAAGGAAAAGGATTTCCAGAGGTGCATTCTAGAAACATATTTATTTGAAGTGAGATGAATGGAAAAGATTTAGTGATTTTAAAGAGCAAAACTACTTGGAGTTGGCCAGCTAGGGCTACAATTACTAATACTGTCATACCCTTATTGAGCCAGGGACTGTTTTTGATGTTTTGTATGTGTAAACAAGCATCCTGATGTGGAAGGTTCTGTTACTATCTCTGTTTTACAGATAAGGAAATGAGGCACAGAGAAGTTAAATAACTTGCCCAAGGTCACACAGCTACAAAGAGGCATGAACCAGGTCTATATAATGTCAGGGCCCAAACTCCTGTCCACGATACCACCTCTCAGGGACTCTCAGGATGACCATACCTGGAGGCTGAAGTTCCGGGTGAGAGGGAGAGAGAGGTGTAAGATAAGTTGTTGAGAAAAGGCTGTCTGAGGTAGGTGGGGCTAGCCCAAGGGGAGTCTGATCAGCTGGGGTAAGGCATTTGAGTCTGGATTTCATCCTCAGAGCCAGGGAAAGTTACTGAAGGGGTTTAAGCTTTGGGAGAACTTGATATGATTCACTTCAAGGCCGCTCTGGCTGTTGCATGGACAATGTACTGTGGGTAGGCAAGAGAGGAAGCAGGGAGACTAATTACTAAACTATAGGTAAAGAATGAAGGTAGTACAAATGGTTAAATGCTAGACTACTAACCAAAAGGTTGGCAGTTCAAACCTATCCAGAGATGCCTCGGAAGTAAGGCCTGGCAGTTGGCTTCCGAAAGGTCACAGTCTTGAAAATTCTATAGGGTACAGTTCTACTCGGCACAATTGGGTTGCCATGAGTCAGAATCGACTCGATGGCAACAAACGACAATAACAGGTCCAAGGAGCTGGTGATATGATATTTGAAAAGTTAGTGAAGGCAGTGGTGGGTTTTGGCCACATCCCCTAATAGAACTTAGGGCAAGTCACTTAACCTTCCTGAACTTCAGTTTCATAATCAGGAAAATGGGGATAACAATATCTGCTTCATTGGGTCGGTGGGAAGGACAAAACAGATCACGTACATTAAAGTCCCTTGTAAGCTGTAAAGTCTGAATCAATAGTTTATTACTATTGATCTCAGCATCTGATTTTCAGGCTGTTTTTAAGATCCCAAAGCCCCCTGCACATCTGGAGCTGGGGCACCCCCTGCAGGTATCAGCAAGACGCAGCTCATGGTAGGCGTGGGGCAGCCATATTTGAAGTGTTCTCCACAAGGTTCAAACGCAAGTGCTTCACACCTATGAAAAGGGATCAGATGCAGCCTTTTTGGAATGCTCTCCCTCAGGATCTCCTCAAAAAGCCAGGAGTTTGGAAATAAAGACTAACACTCACATTGCGGCTGCAGCCCCCTGGGGTTAATCCCACGCAGGGATCCGTCTCTGAACAGAGAGTTCCGTCGCCTTCATATCCTGCTTTGCAAATGCAGCTGCGAAGAAGAGGGCACAAAATCAACCATAAAAGTATAAGCACCAGTCACCCCTGAAAGGGCCAGCCAGGCAGGGGTGAACTTGTTCATGGCCAGGTGGCTCGACAGTGTAGGAAGGAGGTTGAAGCACTTCTGGGATCTGTAGTCAGACACCTGGGTGTGAATCCAGGTCCTGCCTCTTAGCAGTCCTACCAGCAGTGTGTGAGCCCCTTAACCTCTGGGAGACTTTGTTTCCTTATCTGGAAAATGGGTCTAATAATTCCACATTGCTCATAAGGCTGACCCAAAAACCAAAATCCATTGCTGTTGAGTTGATTCCAGCTCATAGAGACCCTATAGGACAGAGCAGAACTGCCCCATAGGGTTTCCAAGGAATGGCTGTGGATTCAAACTGCCGCCTGAGCTCTTAACCACTGTGCCACATAAGGCCGAGGGGAAGATTAAACGAGCTAATGCATGTGGAGCACTTAGCAGGGCATGTGGCTTATCATCAGAGGCACTATGTGGCAGCTTTTCTGCTCTTATTGGCTGGAACCTGCCTCTTTGTAACCCTCCTCTCTAACGCTAGTTATTACTTCTGGTTCAGCAGACAACAGCTCTAACACTCTTCTGTGAGACAGCTCTTACAATACATGAAAATGAGGGTCAGGTGAGAGCCCTCCCCTGCCCCTTCACTGGTCCTTCAAAGTTTTCTTTTTTCTAGACAGGACACTCTTAGGTGCCTCATTTCGTGAGCTGGCATGGTTTCCTGACCCTTTACCCTCTCAGACACACTCCTCTCAGAATGTCCCAACAAATATTTATTGAGTGCCCTGTGGTAGTGCTGGGGGCACCCATTATACTCTTACATAACTGCAAATTCAGTCATATATGCTTCGCAAAAATTAAAACAAAATTATTTTTCATTTATCAAGACTTCCATAGGAACCAAATACTATACCTGGTGTCCAAATGAAGACATAGGGTGGTCTATCCCAACCCTGACGTATCTAAGGCTACATAGTTCTATATAGTTTACACAGACCCACATCTGCAGTCTATTGTGGGTGGTTTTTAGGGGTAATTTTTTTGCCTTATGCACTGACATAGACTCTAATTGCTTTGGAAGATGTATTTCCATTGTACAATTTTGGGGAAAAAAGACATAGTCTCTGGCTTCATGCAACCTACAGTCTAGTGGGGGAGACAGACCATAAATAAGCAAGCAAAAAAACAAACAAACAAACAAAAAAAAACCCCGTTGCTGTTGAGTTGATTCTGACTCAGGGCAACACTATAGGACAGAGTAGAACTTCTCCATAGGGTTTCCAAGGAGCGGCTGGTTGGTTCAAACTGCCGACGTTTGGTTAGCAGCCGAGCCCTTTAACCACTATGCCACCAGGGCTCCGAGTAAGCAAATGACTATACAATTACAAATTAAGAAAAGTAGTATAACAATACAGTCCACAAATTCCAGACATTCTGTGCATTACCTAGGATATTTCGAGTGGTTACTGACTTTCAAAGGAGCCTTGGTGGCGCCGTGGTTAAAGTGCTTCGCTGCTAGTTGAAGTGTCGTTTGTTAGAACCCACCAGCCACTCCAAGGGAGAAAGATGTGACAGCTTGCTTCCACAAAGATTACAGCCTTGGAAACCTATAGGGCAGTTCTAGTCTGTCCTATAGGGTTGTTATGAGTTGGAATGGACTCAACGGCAATGGGTTTGGTTTTGGGGACTGCCTTTGAGCCAGATATTCCTGGAGAGGAAAATTTTATCTGATACTTTTTCCCCTAAAGCTACTGCATATATTTGACAGCGTTAAGGAAACAAATGGTGGTCTGTTAACTTTAGACCCAATATCCTGCAAAATGCCTTTAACAGGTGAGCTGTCACTGGAAAGGTTTCTAGGTGGTGTGAACAGTTTATGCTCAGCTACTGATCGAAAGATTGGCAGTCCAAATCCACCCGGGGTGCTGCGGAAAAAAGTCCTGGAGACCTACTTCCGTAAGATTACAGCCATTGAAAACCCTGTGGAGCCCAGTTCTACTCTGAAGCACGTGGGGTCATCATGAATTGGAATAGACTCAACTGCAACTGGTTTTTGTCATTGGAAAGCTGGTCACCAAATCTTCATTTCCTTCTTGTGAGTGATGGTAATAATTATAGTGTCCATGACTGAATATTATGTGCTCTCTCTGGTGCTGGGTGCTTTTGTATTCAGTTTTTCTAATCTCCACAATTTCCTTGCAAGATAGGTAACATCATCCATATTGAACTTATGAGGAAAGTGAGACTCAGAGAGGTTAAGTAACTTGTCCAAGGTCACACAGCTGGTAAGTTTCAAAGCAAGGAATACTACAAGTTGAACCCAGCTTAGGTTCTTTCCTACAAAGTCACACCATCAGCTGGTGAGAATAGGGCTGAGTTTACAAAGAGTTGAGACATGGTTTGGGTCCATGTACAGGTAACAACAACCACACAGGTAGCATAGTGGCTGTGGGCCGTTGAGGGTGGTGCCCTACCTGGCTGTCCCATTGCTGTATTCACAGGTGGCGTGGATGTGACAGAACTCCATATAGGGCCCACAGGTGGAGGTCTGCTTGTTGCAGAACTTCCCAGCAGAGCCATCTCTGCAAGTGCTGGCGAGGCAGGCCCCATCACTGTCTATCCTGTTGTCGCATGTTCCGTAAACGCATGGACATTCTGGCAGAGAAGGAAGAGGGACACATTGAGGCACAACATGGTAGAGGACAGGGACCAGCTCTGTCGCCCCTTCCTCACTCCTGTCAAAGCAGAACCTGGGATTGAGCCACGGGAAGGCTCTGGTTGCTATTTTTTAGGGACTCAAGTGTTTCTCTGGGTGCTTGGGAGGCCCCTTGGCCAGCTTGCTTGTCCCACCAAGGATGGGAAGAACTTGACTCAAGGCTACTTAGATGCATGTGTGTTTGTGTGGCAGGGGGGATGAGGGTGGGCTGTGACGGTGTGAAAGAAGTGGCCAAGGAACTTAATTTTCAATGACTTTATGGTTAGAAAGTTTAGTCTAGAAATTTCTCACCTTTTCATGAAGACATTCTGGAGTAGAAATGATTTCTCTATGCTGGCTCTACCCCTGATGTGTAGCTCAAGTATTTGTCCTTCACTCTCTAGCACAGCCACCAATGATAACTAATGGCCAGTATTTGGGCGCTGACTTTGTTGTAGGCACTGGGCCAGCATTTAACATGTGCCATCTCATTACTAGTCATCAATCCCAGGAGGGAGGAACTTTTGTAATCCTCATCTTCTAGATGAGAAAACTGAGATCCAGAGACGTGAAGCAACTTGTCCAACTTGCTGCTAAATTCTAAAGCAGGTATTTAAAACCAGGCATTCAAAGTCCATTTCTATTAGTTGTTGTTAGGTGCCCTTGAGTTGGTTCTGACTCATAGTGACCCAATGTACAACAGAACGAAACGTGGCCCTGTCCTGCACCATCCTCACAATTGTTACTATGTTTCAGTCCATTGTTGCAGCCACTGTATCAATCCATCTCGATGAGGGTCTTCCTCTTTTTCGATGACCCTGTACTTTACCAAGCATGATGTTCTTCTCCACGGAGTGATCCTTCCTAATAACATGTCCAAAGTATGTAATACATAGTCTTGCCATCCTTGCTTCTAAGGAGCATTCTGGCTGTACTTCTTCCAAGAAAGATTTGTTCATTTTCCTGGCAGTCCATGGTATATTCAGTATTCTTTGACAACACCACAATTCAATTGCACCAATTCTTCTTGGGTCTTCCTTACTCATTGTCCAGCTTTCAGATGCATATGAGGTGACTGAAAATACTATAGTGTCATGGATTGATTGTGTCCCCAAAAAATATGTGTCAACTTGGTTAGGCCATGATTCCCATGTCCTCCATTTTGTGATTGATACACTTTTCCTGTATGTTATAAATCCTAATCTCTGCCTGTGGTTAATGAGGCAATATTGGACTATGTTGAAGAGGATTAGGGTGGGATGTAATACCCTTGCTCAGGTCACATCCCTGATCCAATGTAAAGGGAATTTCCCTGGGATGTGGCCTGCACCAACTTTTATCTTACAAGAGATAAAAGGAAAGGGAAGCAAGTAGAGAGTGGGGGACCTCATACCACCGAGAAAGCAGCACCAGGAGCAGAGTGCATCCTTTGGACCCAGTGTTCCTGCGTGGAAAAGTTCCTAGTCCAGGGGAAGATTGATGACAAAGACCTTCCTCCAGACCTGACAGAGAAAGCCTTCCCCTGGAGCTGATGCCCTAAATTTGGACTTCTAGTCTACTAGACTGTGAGAGACTAAACTTCTGTTTGTTAAAGACATCCACTTGTATTTCTAGCAGCACTAGATGACTAAGATACATGGCTTGGATCTGGCGCACC
>NW_004443963.1:4863043-4864614 GCF_000243295.1 Trichechus manatus latirostris | reverse complement strand
TTATACAACTGGCATTTCCACATCCCTGATATCATTTTGGAGTCCCCGGATGGCACAAACAGTTAAGTGCTTGACTACTAAGTGTGGCAGTTCAAGTCCACCTAGAGGAGCCTCGGAACAATTTGTGTAGAAATTGTTGAATAGGAACTTAATCTTCTGTGTGCCTGGGAGGCCCCTTGGCCAGATGCTTGTCCCACCAAGGATGGGAAGAACTTGACTCAAGGCTACTTTGATGCATGTGTATGTGTGTGTTCCTCCCTCCTTTCATCAAGAACACAATAAGATATTATTTTAAAAAAAGAAATGTAGCATGATGATAACGTGCACCAAGCAAAGGCGTCAATGGACACTAGCTTGCCACAGAGCAAGAGGGATCATGGCTTAGGAGAGGAAGGAAGTGCCACTTACTTTTGTCACACCGAGGTCCGTATTTATTGGGATCAGAGCAGAACTGACACTGAGAGCCTTGGAAGCCATCCTCACAAATGCACGTCCCATTGCCACCGAGGCCATCTGCACACTGGGAGCAAACGCAGGCCCATGGGCCATTAGGACAACACACACAGGTATGGGAGTCCCCTTGTGCTTTGGTTTCATGACCTAACTTCTTTGAACTCAGAGTCAATTGCACTTGAAATGACTCTTTGGGACTCCTTGTACAAAGTGGAGTAATGTTGGCATCAGGTCCCTGGGTGGTACAAACAGTTAACATGTTTGGCTGCTAACCCAAAGTCTGGAGGTTCAAGTCCACCCAGAGGCACCTCAGAAGAAAAGTCTGCTGATCTACTTTCAAAAAATCAGCCTCTGAAAACCCTGTGGAACACAGTTCTACTCTGAAAAACATAGAGTTGCCATGAGTCGGTATTGACTCAATGGCAACTGGTTTTGGATGTGAAAACAGTGATGAGTTTGGGGATACCAAGCTGGGACTTGGAACTTTAAGGGAAGTCACTAGGGAATATCCAAGGAGGATTGTAATGGTGAACCAAGAACTTCTAAACAGAGCTTAAGGGGTATCAGTGCTCAGCCATGAGCCGTCAGGAGTGCCTAGTCTTTCTCTCATTTGCCAGATTCTCACTTGCCCAGCTCTGTGACTTCAAACTACAGTGTTTTCTCCCTTCAGTGGTACAGATTTGGAGCCCCCACCTCCCCAGCCCCAGTAAGGTTAGATTTGTAGTGACTGACATGCAGCGGAGTTGGGCTTGGCTGTCTTCCTGACCACTGGTCACAGTCATCTGCACCAGTTTCAACTCCTTCTCCTCACCTGTGTGGTCTTCCTACTTGAGGTTGCCCCAGTTTTCCCTTCCCCTTGAAAGGGTCACATTTTAGATGTGGATTTCTTAAATGTGCAGGTCTATCGTTTCCCCATATGAATCACACCTACTTTAACTTTTGTTAATCTAGCTCTGGCCTTCAGGCTCGACGAGTTCATTTTTGGCTTTTACATTTCATTAGGTTTTGCAGATGGGTAGGAAAAAATAGCAATCACTGGGCAGCACTATTTTTTTTTTTTAGATAACATACAACCTTAGTTCTGGAAGGGATCTTAGAGACCCCTCACGGGAGGAAAG
>NW_004443963.1:4843866-4847234 GCF_000243295.1 Trichechus manatus latirostris | reverse complement strand
GGTGTAAATTCGGCCATTTTTGGCAGCAACCTCAATTTCTCCCATTGCCACACCATTTGCAAGAATCTGTCCCTGGAAAGAAGCAGTGACATCTTTCATTTTGCAGTGCAGGTCTGAATGGTGGTGACCGTACTAAATTACTCACGTCACTTAATTGTGTAGGAGCTGCTATTAGAAGGGCTTGACTGACAGGGAAGTATGACTGTTCAATGAACTCTTGACTGACACCAGGTGTTATGGGTTGATTTATGTCCCCGAAAAGGTATGTTCAAATCCTAACTCCCAGTACCTGTGAGTATGACCTTGTTTAGAAATAGCGTCTTTGCAGATGTAACTAGTGGACAGGAGGTCATACTGGAGTAGGGTGGGCTCTAATCCAATATGACTGGAGTCCTTATAAGACGAGAAGAGACACAGTGGGAAGACAGCCATGTGAAGAGGGAGGCAGAGGTTGGAATGATGCTGCCACAGATCAAGGAATACCTGGGACTACCAGAAGCAGGAAGAGGCAAGGAAGGATCTTCTCCTAGAGTTTTGGAGAGAGCTTAGCCCTGCTGACACCCTGAATTCAAACTTCAGGCCTCCAGAACTGTGAGAGAATAAACTTCTGTTGTTTTAAGCCACCAATTTATGGCATTTTGTTTTGGCGGCTCCAGGAAGCTATTACATCAGGCAAGGATGCCCTTGCAGAGGTGATATTCGCAGAAATGGTCCTCACAGATGCTAGGCTTAGGGGAGAAGTATAACTACCCTAGATCTACAATATATTTGCTGTGTAACCTTGGCAAATTGTTTTACTGCTCTGTGGTGAAATGAGGATTCATTCATTCAAAAATATTTATTGATCTTGAATTAGGAATTGAGGATACATCAGTGAATGAACACAGACAAGTTCCTGCTTATGTTCTAGCAAAAGAAGCAGAAAATTCTCATCCCCTCTTCCCCCGCAAACCTGCTCTACCTGTAGTATTCCTTATCTCCACTCATGATAACTCCACTCTTCTGGTTGCTCAGTCAAACACCCAGGAGTCCTCCTTAGCTTCCTCTGTCTCCATCCCACATTCAATCCTCAAGTAAATTCCCTTGAGTCAAACTTTAAGACCTATTCAGAATCCAACCACTTCTTACCACTTCCCTGCGACCCCCTGGTCTGAGTCACCATCCTCCTTCTCTGGATAAATGCAATAGCCTCCTAACCAGCCTCCCTGCCACTGTCATTTGCCACTTTCCCTTCCAGCCTATTATCAACATAGCAACCAGAGTAACCCTATGAAAATGCGTGTCTGACCTTGTCATTCCACTACTCAGAATTCTCTAATTGCTTCTCATCTCCTTCCAAGTAAGAGCTTAGGTCCTTACCATGACTTCTTAGGCCATACTTGACCCGGCCTCATCTCTCTTCCTCCCCCTTGCTGCCTTGACCTCCTCTCCTACTGTCTTAGTTTGCTAGGGCCACCATAACTCAAATACCGCAAGTGGGTGGCTTTAAAGAACCAAAATTTATTTTCTCATAGTTCAAGAGATTAGAAGTCTGAATTCAGGGTTTTAGGGGGATGTCATGGATGAATTGTGTCCCCCCAAAATGTGTGTCAACTTGGCTAGTCCGTGATTCCCAGTATTGTGTGATGGTCCACCATTTTGTTATCTGATGTGATTTTCCTATGTGTTATAAATCCTACCTCTATGTTGTTAATGAGGTGGGATTAGTGGCAGTTATGTTAGTGGGACAGGACTCAAGCTACAAGATTAGATTGTGTTTTAAGCCAATCTCTTTTGAGATATAAAGGAGAGAAGTGAGCAGAGAGATGTGGGGACCTCATACCACCAAGAAAGCAGCACTGGGAGCAGAGCGTGTCCTTGGGACCTGGGGTCCCTGCACCTGAGAAGCTCCTAAACCATGGGAAAATTGATGACAAGGACTGTCCTCCAGAGCTGACAGAGACAGAAAAGCTTCCCCTGGACCTGTACCCTGAATTTGGACTTCTAGCTTACTAGGCTGTGAGAGAATAAACTTCTGTTTGTTGAAGGCATTCACTTGTGGTATTTTTGTTATAGCAGCACTAGATAACTAAGACAGAGGAAGTCCCTCTCTATTTCAGCTTCTAGTATTTGGCATTCTTGGAGTTCCTGGGCTTGTAGAAGCATCTGTCGTGTGTGTCTGTCTTCATTTGGCATCTTCCCTCTGTGTGTGTTTCTTTTGCTGTCTTTATAACTGAGAAGTGATTAGGTTTAGAACCCACCCTACTCTGGTATGACATAACAAAAGAAAACCCCCTATTTCCAAACATACCAACAACAAACAAACAGAACCCTATTTCCAAACAAAGTCATATTTACAGGTACAGGTGTTAGGATTTCATCATATATTTTTTTGGGGGGGAACACAATTCAATCCATAGTACTGAGCATTCTTCCTTTTGCTCACTCTGTCCCAGCCACACTGACCTCTCTATTCCTCCCACAGGTCAGGCATGCTCCTTGCTCTGCACCTTTGCACTTGCTGTCCCTTCCCTCTGGAATGCTTTTTCCCCAGGTATTCACACAGGTTGTTCTCTCATTTCCTTCAGGTCTTTGCTCTTACCTTTTCTTCTCCATGAAGACTTCTTGCGTATTTTATCTAAAATGTCAACCCCACCTCTACCCTGACACTTTCTACTCCTCTTCCCTGCTTTATTATCTTTCTCCTTAGTGCTTATCACTCTTTAATGTATGAAATATTTTACTTAATTAACCTTTTATTGTCTATCCCCCTATTTACTAGAATGGAGTTTCCATGCAGCCAGGGACTTTTGTCTGAGTTCTATGGACCAGTGCCTGGCACATAGTAGGCCCTCAATAGATATTTTTTGAAAGGATGAATGATCATCATTGTCATCATCAACAATGAATCAACAGGAGATATAAGTTCTATGCTATTAGACTCTTGCTGATATTACAGGCCCAGGCCCAGGATTTCCTTAGTTGAATAACCTTGCCTTCTTTGAGTTTCTGAAAAAATCATGTTCCGTCCCACCTCAGGGCCTTTGCACATGCTTTCACTTCTGCCTAGAACTCCTTTCCACTCATCTCACCCAAGTTCTTTTCTACACATCCTTCAAAACTTGGCCAAAATATCACTTCCTTACTGAACACTTCTTGACCTTCCAACCGGCTTAGACTCCTCCTTTTATGTGCTATTACAGCCCCCTAAACTTCTTATTGGTAGCACTTATTAAAATTGTAATGAAATAACTAACTGCTTACCTAATTAGTTGTTTAAGTCTGATTTCCCTATTGGGATGTGAGCCTATTTTTTCATTGCATTTTCTCTAGCTCCTAGCTCAGAATCTCACACATGGCAATTGCTCAGCAAACATTCGCTGAAAGAA
>NW_004443963.1:4840930-4843766 GCF_000243295.1 Trichechus manatus latirostris | reverse complement strand
TTATGTGCTATTACAGCCCCCTAAACTTCTTATTGGTAGCACTTATTAAAATTGTAATGAAATAACTAACTGCTTACCTAATTAGTTGTTTAAGTCTGATTTCCCTATTGGGATGTGAGCCTATTTTTTCATTGCATTTTCTCTAGCTCCTAGCTCAGAATCTCACACATGGCAATTGCTCAGCAAACATTCGCTGAAAGAATTAACAAATGAATGAAATAATCATAAAGATTTTAAGCCTGTGCATTAGTGTAGAGGCAGGTTATCTTGATGAATAGTCATAATCAGAGTGAAAATGCATGTAAGTAATGATACTAGTAGTAGACTCTTCACTTACATTGTTGGTTATGTTAAACTGTATGATCTGGTTGGCCATGCTTCTAACGTGAGGGGTTGAAATGAGAGTGGCCACTTCGAGCTGAAATGAAAACAATAGACAGGGACATTGAGAGCAGTATACAGATCCCTGATTTCTTAGTCTTCATTAGAAAAAAAAAATAGCCTTCGAGATCATGAAATAAATAATGGGTGCTTTGATGTCACGAGTTTTTGTGGCTTTGAAGATTCACTAACGGACTCATTATTCATGGCGGGTTCACTTAGAGATACAAATAAAGTACCATCATCATACTTTTTCTAGCACAAAAATATTGGAATTTAAGACCAGGCCTGATATCTTGAAAGCAGGGAAAAATAAAGGCAGGAAAAGTGAGACCAACCTGGGTAAATGGGACAATGTGGTATCTGACGAGTTCCAGAAGCTTCCGAGATCCCTGCAAAGAAACCAAAATACTTGTTTAGTCAATGAAGAAAGCACAACACTCCCCCTCTTGTGGGAGCCCCTCAAACTTTTAGTTAAAAAAAATAAAAAATCCATAATATGTTTCTTGGGAGATACAAGCTGAGAGAAAAACCCATTGCTGGCAAGTTGATTCTGACTCATAGTGACCCTATAGGACAGAGTAGAACTACCCCAGGGTTTCCAAGGAGTGGATGGTGGATTCAAACTGCCAACCTAAGGTGAGAGAAGTATCATCCAAAAGATAGCTACTCTGTGGCAAGGTCTGTTTTGAAAATACTATATACACCATCTCATTTAATCCTTCCGATAGCCCTGTGAGGTAGGGACTCTTTTTGCCCCATTTAATGTGTGATAAAGCTGAGTTTTAAAGACATTCTCAAAGTCACAAAGATGATTTAGGATGTAGGCTTAAGAATAAGCCCAAGCTCTCAGCCTCTCTGCTGCTCTGCCTCATTGTATCTGAAAGTCTAAGGCTACATTCTGGATTTCCTAAGACAGCTTCAATTATTATTTAGTTTCATTCTCTCCATAAATGCCTGTCTTGTCAGACCACATACTGGTTATTTAGGAATATGTGGTTATTGTTGGGAATACTTGGTCAGGGCACTTTCCCTTGTGGGCTCCTATGGTCTCGTGATCATCTTTCCTTCAAAGCCTTTTCCATGTGTTTCTCATACTTCAGAAAACTGGAGCAGCAGTGGAGAAAGAAGAGGGTCCTGGGGTGCAAGGAGGGGACTCTGAACCAGGTCAGCAGTCCTATAATTGTGGCGGAGCTAGAAAGAGCCTACAGGGCTGAGGAGGACGTACAGGTTAGGGAGGGTGTGGGGAGCACTCTTTTCTCCAGAACATTTCTGAGTAGCCTGTTTTGGGAGGAGAAGGCAGTGGCAGCAGTGGTCTGCTGGAGTATGTCTGCACTCTTCCACCTAAGGGAGAGCTGGGAGTTACAAGCTTCACAGCCTTTAAATTCCTCTACTTAAGTGGCACAGCCACGATTGTCTTGGTTTGCAAAGACGAAGGGTCATAAATTAAGATCATAATAACTGACTTGTTATTGCTGACAATATTTGTATTCCTAAATAACCAGTATGTAGTCTGACAAGCAGACGTGTACTTACGGAGAGAAGGGAACTGAATTATAATTGAAGCCATCTTAGAAAATCCAGAATGTAGCCTTAGACTTTCAGAGACAATGAAGCAGAGCAGTTCCAGGGACATGTCCCGACAGTATGAAGTTCTAGGCCGAAAAAAAGTCATGCTGAACCTGAGTTCCATTCACCCAGCCTCCTCTCTGCACTTGACCTTGGTCAATGACCTATACCAGGGAAGTTACCTGTAAACAGAATGACCACATGTCCTATTGTGTCTGGTGCAACCCTAGTTTACACTTGCTGTTCTGGCAGCCCCATTCACTGTCAAAGTGTCCTGTTATGGATGATAAATCACATGGCCACCATATCTATAAGCTAATAGAATTATGTGCAGAGCAGGGTTGCCAACAAGAATGTTGACGTTGACCACCAGTTAGCCAGCGCTGGACATGGTGCTTTCTGTAGCCCTGTTTCTATTACTTTGTGACCTTGAGCAAGTCACTTATCCTTCAGGTCTCAATTTCCCCTTATAATTGCTCCATGATACCAAGAAGTGGGACTTTGAATGCAGAAGCAATGCTCTTACAAGCTCGGAATACTCAGTGGCAGAAGGCGTGGGACGAGGTAGGTACTGCTAGGAAATGTCAGTCCACACTGGACTGCAAACTCCTGGAAGGCAGAGAGTGGGTCTGTCTGGCTTATTAATCACTGTGTCCCTAGCTGGCACAGTATGGGGCACACGTTGGGCCCTCCATAAACATTTGTAGGAGTCATTTGAAAGGCAGAAGGGCGGGATCTTGGGAAGAGCACTGAGCTGGCCCTCAGGAACCTGAGTTCCAATCCCTGTTCTGCTTCTGTGTGACCTTGAGCAAGTCACTTAACCTCTCTGAGTCTCAGTTTCACCTGCAAAATAGAAGGACTGGCATAGACCCTCTCTAGCTCTTTG
>NW_004443963.1:4834498-4840271 GCF_000243295.1 Trichechus manatus latirostris | reverse complement strand
CCAGGGCTTGTCATTAGCAGCAGTGGTCTCCAAGGGGATGGGATGAGACTGAAATTTTGCTTCAGGAAGAAGTAGGAAGATGCACTGGAAAGAAGGCATGATATTCCAAAGTCAGAATTAGAAAGCATTCCGCTAATGAAACCTGTTTATTTCCATTTTACTGGCATAGCTGATGGGTAATTTACATTCTCCCATTTATGCTCTTCCCTGAAGACAATGCTAAAAGATTCTATTAAGATGTATGGAGAGAGAAAGAGCTTTCCATAGGTTGAGAAATTTTAACCTACACAGCCTCTGGACCGGAGAAAGAGAAAGAAACAATTATCCTACTTCTCATCTAGAAAGTGAAGTGGAAAATAGCCTTTGATTCAAAACAAGGAGACCTATAGTTTTATAATCTTTGCAGGGCAAAAAGATGTCTCCTTTAGGAGAAACAAAACTGAGAGCCAAAAACAGTGGTGTGCTGGTAAACCAGCTATCTGGGAAAAAACATAAAAAACCCTGATTTGTAGAGTTAGCCAATTTCCATGGTGTAAATACTCCCACAAAGGCTGATTTCAAGCTACAATGTGATCTCACTGAACAGAGCTGGGAAGAGATGCATGCAGTCTAGTTAAAGACAGCTCCAGTCACCACCAGAAGGAAGTTACAAGACAGGAGAAAGAAGAGTTTTCTGAACAGAGTGCTCTACAGAGAAACAGGGAGGTTGAATTTTTTCTATACTAGTTAAAAGGTTTTAGTTTAAGTGTCCCTGATTAGGTACCTCAGAACACTTTCATGATTATTTAAAAAAAAAATACCTATATCAAATTAAAAGCTATGTACTCAGTTGTTAGTTTCCATCAAGTTGATTCTGACTCATGGCGACTCCATGTGTGCAGAGTAGAACTGCTCCATAGGGTTTTCAAGGCTGTGACCTTCTGGAAGTAGATCACCAGGCCTGTCTTCTGATGCCTCTGGTTGGGTTCGAACTGCCAATCTTTTGGCATGTAGTGGAGTGCTTACCCATTTGTGCCACCCAGGGACTCCTTATATACTCAGAGGAACATAAAATCTCTTACTGCAATAGCTAGATTTAGAAAACTTGCGTGTGAATCATATATATATACATATATATATATATATTTTAAATACACTGGGAGAGCTGGCTTTTTAAAAGACCAGATCCTTTAATATGTTGAAGACGTGTTTGCAATGAAAGAGATTACCTTCTGATTTATCTCCTTGATAATTTTTTTCAATCCAAAGTTTTCTGAAAGCAGTATATCCTTGTAGATACCTGAAAGTATTCTAGAAGGACATGCATGTACATGAACCCCTAAACCAAACAGGCAACAGCAAGTTTCAGGATTCCTCAAACAGTGTGACCTGGGACTTCCTGAGTTACAAGGGTGGTGTCTGCCAAAAATATCTTTTCTGGGCCTCATTCCAGCCTCACTAAATCAGAATGCTTGGGGTGAGGCTCTGGAATTTGCCTACTTTACAAGCTTATTGCATGATTCCTAAGCACGCTAATGTTTGGGAATCAGTACCCTAAAAGATGTGGAACTCCTGGTCTGTAGAATCAACATTGATCTGTATGGGACTATAGGTAGTCTTACCCATCAACAAGATGGCAGCATGATTTTAGGGACCTGGAAGAAAACTTCTGGACTTTCATACAATTCTACCATTTGATTTTCTAATGAACAAAATCCCATAATTAGCCTCCCATTCTCTTCAGTTTAAGGCTGCTATTCCTGGAAGAGGAAACACTTTAAATGGTTTCAGTCATTTTTGCCTGAATGTGAAGGAGTCCATAATCTTTCTAGAGGGGGATGCGAGAGAACTAGAGGTCTGTGTATATTAGGAGAGAGTTATCATGCAGGGAGATGAAGGCAATAGAAAGAAAAGGCTTGGGCATCTAAAAATTACATTTATCCCTTTTTAAATTTAGCCTATGTCTGGCCCCTGATGGCTTAGTTCAGGCTTCACTTTAAGTGGATTTACAGTCCTGGGGAACTCAAAATGTTGATTTTGCTACTCAGAAATACTAGAACGGCTAGGACAAATCAAGCCAACTATTTAGACCTGTGGTTGCAAAATGATTTTGTTTCCTGTGCCTGGTCTGATTGACTGGTCATAGCTACCTGGAGCTTTGTTGAGAAGGAGATTGAGGCACATCCAGGCTTTGTTGCAGAGTGCTATGATTGATTAGTGATGTCTGCCTTGGTTGTGGGAGGGTAGTTGGTGATACATGTGCTACTTATTTGCCATTGCTAGTTTAGAAAAGGCCTGTATGGACACAGATGGAGGCAGTGATGCTGACACGATGTCATCAGATAAGGATACCATACCTCTGGAGAAAGGAGGTAATCGAGAGTGCCATCCTTCATGTTATTTAATGCTTCATTACTTGGAACAAAAATGGTGTATGGTCCACCAACCCCATCCTCATCTAAGGCGTGTCCCATATTGGTTTCCTGCATTTGAGAAATGAAATTTTATATATTTGAAACCTATTCAGACAAGTATTTGAAATAACTCCTCAGCAAGTATTTATAATCGACACCCCCACTAATTTCACAAAGGAGTTGACATACAACATTTTTCAGAAATTCATGAAAGTACATACCTCTAACAAAGATCTGAACTTGCTGTATCTTGGTTGTAGCATTGTCATTATGGTTTGCTAAAAAGAGACATTTTACTTAAAATTCAGTAAAAAAAAAAAATAAGATGGTTTAGGAAATAAAAACCCTAATGTTAAAAGACTGGTGACAGAGTTTAAGTGTATATATACATGTATGTATGTATGTATCTACAAGTACATATGTATGTATATATAATAATAGATGTATAAATATATATATTTACACACACGTAAAGCTTTACATATATATATGTATATATATATATATACATGTGTATAACCAAAAACCAAGCCTATTGCCGTTGAGTTGATTCTGACTCATAGCAACCCTATAGGACAGAGTAGAACTGCCTCATAGGGCTTCCAAGGGGCAGCTGGTAGATTTGAACTGCTGACCTTTTGGTTAGTAGCCGAACGCTTAACCACTGTGCCATCAGGGCTCCTGTATATATATGGAACTGGTGAACTTCAATGTATTATACAAATGTTTGATGTTGTTATTTAAACAGTAGTTTGGACCTGCATGTTCTGAAGTAATCTTTGGCCATTATCATACAGATCGGAGAGAATCAAGTTTATCGCAGTGAGAACCATCCTCCTCCATAAAGCATAAGTAATAAATTTTCATGAAAACTGGCTGCTGTGGCCAAATGTAGCTACAAGGGAGGTCACAAAAAGGAAAAAGGTGTATTTTCCCTACACCTACTATGTGTCTTTTTTTCTCCCTGCAGGTGTACCTAGAATTCTATTGAAAACAGATTTAAATTACTCTATCTTCCATATGGAGCCCTGGTGGTGCAGTGGTTAAGAGCTTGACTGCTAACCAAAAAGTTGGCAGTTCGAATCCACCAGCCGCTCCTTGGAAGCCCTATGGGGCAGTTCTAATCTGTTCTACGGGGTCACTATGAGTTGGAATCGACTCAACAGCAAGGGGTTTTTATCTTCCACATGCTTGGGGTCCAAGTACAAATGTCAATGTCAGACATTTTCTTCTTGGATGTGGCTCTCCAGGGCTGACATCACTTTTACCTGATACAGCTTACCTTAGTGTTGCTCTCAAATGTGGGATCCATCTTGTCCATGGCTCTGTCAATGATGTGCAGGAGCCCATTGGAAGCAATCATGTTGCCCTGTATAATTTTTACCTTCTTTTTGCCTCCATAGAGTTTAAGCTTAAGTTGATTGTCCTAAAATACCAAGAAAAAAGAAAATTAATGTGGTGTCCTGTAAGGAGCACTGGACTAGGAAGTCCTGAGTTCTTGGGTCCCGCCATTATTGGCTGTGTGATCTTGGTGGGTCATTTAACCAAAATGGGGATGAAGGTATCTGCTTGGTTGACGTCACAGGATTTTTATTAAGATCAAACAAGATCATATGTGTGAAATTGGTCATGACTATCACATGCTAAATGTAGCTAAGGCATTATAAAGATCTCCCCAATAGACTGCACACTGCATAAGGGCTGGACTATTTAATGTAAATTCATCACCTACTTTAGTGTCTTGCACAGAGAAGGAACATAATATAACATATTTGTTGAATTAATAAATGAAGCTAATTATTTCTTCCTCCCACAGGGCTCCTACATGTTGCAAAGTTAGTAAATATTTGTTGAATTGATGAATGCATGTCCTTGTGAAGAAGGAAGCCACATCTCCATATCTAGCTATTATCCACCCATATCTATCTATCATCTATCTATCTGTGTATGTATGTATGTATCTATCTACTTACTTACCTACCTGTTTGTCTATCTGTCTACCTACCTACCTATCCATCCATCCATCCTCGCACAAACAATACAGAATACTGGTTAAGGATGCAGAAACCCTGGTGGCGTAGTGGTTACGAGCAGTTCGAATCCACCAGGCGCTCATTGGAAACCCTATGGGGCAGTTCTACTCTGTCCTATAGGGTCGCTAAGAGTCAGAATCAACTCAACAGCAATGGATTTTTTGTTGTTGTTGGTTAAGGATGCGGGCTTTGGAGTCAGGCAGATCAGTATCTACAGTGTGACCTCTGGGTTTTCCCATTGGAACAACGGGGTTAATGACAGTACTTCCTTCAAAGGGTTGTTGTGAGACTTATATAACATAAACAAAGGTTTATTCCAGTACCTTGCGCAGAATAATCACTCCATAACTGCAGCAACTATTGATAATTGGTGAAATGCAATGGTGCTGGCCATAGCCCCTAAGGCACATTCTCTTGCTTAATCACTTGCCCCCAGCTCAGTAATGGGAGTAAGGTCACAGGAAGGGTTAGTTGTGGATGGGGGAAGGTAGCTTTATTTGGAAAAAACAAAACAGAACTAATGGCATTAGGAGAGATGGATTGTTAAGTTAGAGAGGATGGATAAACCCTAGGAATCTAAAACAAACAAATCCATTTCCTTTTGTAAAAAAAATGCTGATCTGGCTTTATGCCGATGCTTCCAGGAAACAGGTTTACAGCAGTTTCTCCTTCCTGCCAGCAGACAAATGATGCTTTGAAAACGAATTCAGACCCAGACCAAATACTTTATAACCCCCCTCCTTCCTGATCCTTCATCATGTTGCTTTCGGCTTCTTCCAACATAGGAAATGTGCTTTGACAAACAAGGAAAAAGTTAAGAAGTTCTTTGTAAACTTTCATAAGCTCCAAACACAAAGAGAGAAAAGGCCAGGGGCACTGACTCAGAGAACAGTTTAATTCTAGGAGTGAAATTCAGAGAAACCCTTACCTTATCATCGTTGAAGACTTCCCCTGACTTTCCCGTCAAGGTATAAAATGTGTCTGTGTTATTCAAACGCTCAGTGGTCATCTGCCCAGCAATTATGTGCAGTTTCACAAAGTACCGAGCTGCCTCAGTATCCATCAGAAGCTCTTTTACCTTAGAAAAGAGAGCCGGTTCCCTTAGTCTTGATTGTTGTTTGAAGGAGAAGTTGAGATTTGTGACTCATGGTATGCCTTGTTTAGCATCAAAGACATCAAAGCCAGTGCACTCTAGTTCAGGTTTGGGCTCTTTCTGATGGAGGTTGTTCTCCCAGAGGGCGGCACCCTGGGCCAGGCCTTAAAGGAGTGGAGATCTGAAGAGCTGAGGTGATGCACAGTTTGCTATCAGTCCATGGGCTGAACCGCCATGGTGTGAGGAGGAGCAAG
>NW_004443963.1:4827451-4833882 GCF_000243295.1 Trichechus manatus latirostris | reverse complement strand
TATATTAAACAAGAGACTACGTGCAAAGGGCCTAGCCCAGAGGCATTCAATACTTGCTAGTTCTCCTCCCCAACAGCAGAGCTGTGAAAGCATCTCTGAAGATTAATGATAGATGAATCTCAGGTAGATTAATAGTGGTGGCACATTACAGTAAGAGAGGCTGGAACTTACTGAGTTATTCAGTGCAGCAAAAATGATTATCACAAACTATCTTGGATTAAGATAAATCAATTTAATACATACTAATATGTCTATCAGGTACATTAAACCAAATACGATTATTTCATTGATATCATCGCAGTAAGACACTTCCCCCAGGCACTATGATTTTTCGTTCTCGCTGGATGACATTATCTCAAACAACAGCTGCTCACATTGACTTAAAGACATATTTTAGAGCCCCAAATTTTCATCTAGTTTCTCCTATCACGATTACCATTTATGATAATTTTATGAAACATCCACTAAGTAATATGTTCGTTTGATTCTTCCTGTAGGAAATGGCAGTTTTGCATTCTGTAAATCTTATTTATCACATGGTTGTATGTTAAAAACCCTTAATTGTTACCCTTGGGGAGGGTAACGATTGGAAGGGGATGCAGGGGAATTCAGGGTGCTGGTAATAGCCTTGCTGGATACACAGGTAAGCTCACTTTGTGACAATTCGTTGCATTGTACACTTAGGATTTGTATAATTTCTGTAAGGGTGTTATATTTTACTAACAGAATTTTACCAAAAAATCACCATCCTTGTCATCAGTAGATTTAATTTTAATGGGGTTTCCCACTTTCAATAACAGAATGTAGGGCCTAGTAAGGTTTATTGCACTCGCCCGTTGCTGTGGCTGTCTTTGCATGTACAACATGATGTTTTAAATACTTACACTGAATCCTTTCAGTCCTTTGTCTGTTGGCAACAGCACAGTGAATGGTCCCAGGTTACTCAGTGGCCAGGCATAAGTTTTGTCTTAGGTATTGAAATACACAAAGAAAGAAAACACCAAATGGGTCAGTGGTACATACGGAGTAAAATTAGGCCCTTGCCTCATGACTGGTTCATTAATGCCCTTTGAATCAAGAACTTCTCTGTTTTAATAGGCATGTGAAGGCACTCTGTAGGCTGGGACACTCTCTAAGAATGTAAGGCGCCATGTTGCCATGACCCGAATGGGTTCCAGGCAACCCCGTGGGATTTTCTGTGCAGTCACGGCCTTAGCTCCAAGGAAATCTTGGGATTTGAGGTTCTGTGAGGCACCCATGACAAAAACTTCTGACAACCCCAGGAGGCCTCTGACCCTGTGTCCAGTTCTGAGCTATTACCATCTCTGTAAACAAAGCTGCAGCCCATGTTTCCATCCAAGGCTGGCTTAGAAGGGCGCCACGCTTAGTTTAATGCTCTGCTGTTGCCATATTGAAATGCTTACTAACTTTTGAACAAGCCCTGCACTTTCATTTTGCACTGGGCACGGCAAATTATATAGCTGGGCCTGCTGCCATCACCCTTAGTGGCGGGGTGGTAAAGCAGGACGGTGCTCTTTGCTCTTGCCTAAGAGGCAGAGTGTGCCAGCACCTTGTCAGCAGAAAAGGTGAAAGGTTTGTTCAGGGAAATGTTTGAGAGCCCAGTCTGCAAAGGACACTCGGCACTCCTGTTTGCTCCTACTTGATATTCTAACAGGTCTTAGAGGAAGGCTCTGGGGAGCTTGGCAGATGGCCAGTAATGCCTGACTCCCTGTAGGATGCCTGGAAAGAGCAGGGTATGTATGCAGGATGTATGTTAAGACTTATGCAGAGAACACAGCACTGAACC
The DNA here is from genome assembly GCF_000243295.1 of Trichechus manatus latirostris. Lineage (NCBI taxonomy): Eukaryota > Metazoa > Chordata > Mammalia > Sirenia > Trichechidae > Trichechus > Trichechus manatus. The sequence goes on along the minus strand of NW_004443963.1, from coordinate 4,832,075 downwards.
ATGGATGACATTTACTTCTCTAGCTGTGATCTTTTTTGAGAAATCATTTTTGATGACTGGTAAATTCTTTATGCTGATATGTTAAGCCTTCTGTTGATTGGACAAGTCTGTATTTTCTGTTGATTGGCCCAATCTGTGTTTTATTGAACATCTTGCCCAATGCTGTGATCAGCTCTAATAGTTTCTTCTCAAGGAGGTGTGGGGTAATGAGCCCTAGAAGGCATTTGGAAATGCGTGAGGGTGGGAGGTGGGGAGGATGTGTCACTAGAGGCATTTAGTGGCCAGGGAGCCAAGGATGCTAAATATTCAGGATTGTGTGGGATGGTTGCACACAACTGAGACTATTCCCCAAATTCAAACAGCACCACCACTGAGGAGCATGGGGACTGTCTCAGGGTCTTAGTCACTCCCTACTCCAGTAGTGCCTGCTAACCTTTGTCCACACCTGGAGGACCCATGAGGCCAAAGGAAAGGGGGACACCCTCGATCCTCACATCAGCAGCTTCCCCTGTGTCACTGTTGGTGTGACAGACCTATTCCTCTATGGTGACCTCAAGACGTTGTCCTTAGCTCTCTGCCTGCCAATTCCTCTTTTGCTGGCTCTCCTGGTGCTAACTGCTTCTTGTCTCCTTGGAAACACCTGCCCTTCCTTTCCCTCCCAGTTCCACGGCCCCTCCCTAAAAGGGCTAATCCCCAGAGACTAGTCTTGCCTATCCTGCCACCCCTTTCTGGATGATTGTGTCTTGCAGATAGAGGTCTAACTAGGGGGGTAAGTAGGGTGCTGTGCCCTGAGCGCTGCTTGAGGTGAGGCATGAATTAGCAGTTTCTATTGGTCATCATGGAGCCCTGGTGGCAAAGTGGTTAAAAGCTTGGCTGCTAACCAAAAGGTCGGCAGTTTGAATCTACCAGCCACTCCTTGGAAACCCTATAGGGCAGTTCTACTCTGGCCTATAGGGTTTTTATGAGTCGGAATCGACTCCATGGCAGTGGGTTTGGTTTGGGTTTTATCGGCCATCACAGTTTCCATTGCCAGCTGTGAGAGATCATTCAGCAATTTAACACTAGTTGCCTTAGGTATTATTTTCTGTAGTTAGGCTCCTGTATGCAGATGCCCTTGCCCGAATGAGAGCTGCCACCTATGTAGAAATCTGCACCCCTGGCTACATACCCAGAAATGAGATGAAAGAGGTCAGCCTTCCTTGCCATTTTCCTCTGGGTTCAGTGTTTAAGTCTCTGAGCCGCTCCATGATGTTTCCGTAACACGTCAAGCCATCGCCCACGTAGCCTTTCTGGCAAGTGCATCTAAAGAGAGGGTGAAAACACATTCTCAGGGTCTTCCAGCCACTGGATGTTAAGCCTGGGAGGTGTCTGAGATCATCTAGTCCAATGCCCCCATTTTACAGATGGAGAAAACAAGGCCCAGAGTAGGATGGAGACTAGGCCAGGAGAGGAGAGACATCTACACAAGTGAGCATTCCTAGTACAGTGCCTGACATGTAGGAGGCCCTCAAGAAATGTATATTTACTAAATGCTGTGTCTACAGATGCTAGATATTTTTTCTGCTCTTTTTTGTCTTGGTATTCTTCAGTGTGATCAAGGGACTATGCACATCAGAATCACTTGGGGATTACTACAGTGACACCTGCGAAAGCTGGAAACTGCATAAGGTAGAAACCTGTCAGAGAAGGAAAACTCAAAACTAAAATGAGATAGGATTCTTAATAGAGAGTGATAGCAAGCACCGTCAAAGGTGGAAAACTTGTGAGACTTGGAAAAACAAGACAGTCCTGTTGAGTTCCAGCTCTCATAGGTTTCATTGTATACATGTAGATTCTAGGGCCCTGCTGCAGAACCACTCAACAGAATAAGCTGTTGTGGTCACCCTTAAACAGTAAAGATTTAGAATTATCAATCTGTTTAAGATACTCTTCCTCCTCCCCTTCCTAGTTAAGGACCACTTACCATTCAGATCTCTGCTCATCTGTTGCCTCCTTAGGGAAACCTTCCTGGATTGCACACTCCCCAGCCCACACTGTAGATGAGGCCCTCTTATTGTGTGCTCCCGTGGCACTGTGTGCTCTTTATAGTGCCCATCACAGCTGTGATCTTGCCTAGTCTGTGCGGTTATTTGATTAACGTTTGCTTCCCCATCTAATTTGAGTGAGGGCAGGGGCTGTAGGTGTATCTGTTCTCTGTTGTAAACCCAGGATCTAGCACAGGGCTTGGTCCATGGAAGGTACTTAATTAATAGCTGTAAAATAAGTGGTAATTGATAAACAATGAAAGTCACAGGCATCTTTATAATAGTTTAGTTTCATAAAAGAGAAATACATCGAATTTAAGATGAAATGAAAAGGTACATTTTACTCCGAACAGGAAAAAAAAGTCCACGAAACAAACACACAAACAAAAAACAACAATCACCCCTAAATTCTTATAAACAAAATGGAGAAAGTCCTAATACGGGAGGTACTCTTAGGATATTGGAAGCTCCCAGGTGGTGCAAACAGTTAACGCACTCGTCTGCTAAGCAAAAATTCAGAAGTTTGAGTTCACCCAGAGGCACCTTGGAAGAAAGTCCTGGTGATTTACTTCCCAAAAGTCAGTCATTGAAGACCATATGGAGCACAGTTCTACTACGGCACACATGCAATTGCCATGAGTCGGAGCTGAGTTGATGGCAACATTTTTTTTTTTTAGGATATTGATGAGATTCTCTGCATTGGTCACTATATTTACAGAATGAGGCCCCCCGTCACTCCCCGAATACCTCTTTTTTTTTTTTTTCCCAGTTCCAGTTCTAACCGTTTGGGGAGTATCTTCCACTCCCAATCTTCTTCCCAACACTGCTTCTCAGAAGCCCTTAGCAGTTATTTTGCATGTCACATATTTTGGTACCTGCTCATCTACTATCTTGGTATTGCTTGAGGGAAAACACCATGCCAGGTGCTCAAAGGTCTGGCACCATTGCTTGATTCATGTGTGCTTTATGTTAAATACTAGGTTTTAGGGGAAAAAATAGTTTGTGCTCTAACAAAGTGGGATATCAATTGTCTGGAAGGTGTTCTCTGTCCGTGACTGTGTCCTCAAACTCTACCTCACCTCCCTCAACCTTGGACAGTCATCCTGTTGGGTTTTTGAGGCACAATAAATACTCTTTCAACAACAAAAACACGTGCTTGTAAGCTCCTCCTCTGTGCCAGTCAGTGTTCTAGACATGGGATATAGCAGTGAAACAAGCTCCTACCTCTTGGAGCTTGGATTCAATGATACAGACTAAATGCTCTCTGGTCTTGAAAAGACTCCTGTTCAATACAAATACCTTCTGGGCTGGATAATGTCTTTTATGAATTCAGCTACTACTCTACCTAGCACTGGTGTGCTAGCAAATGTTTAACAACCAGGCCATAGGGAGGGGTGGAGGAGAAGCCCTGATTTGTAATGTTTGCCAATTTTCATGGTGTAAATACTATCATGGCCAATTTCAAACTACCAACTTGATGCCAACCAGCTTGCAAAATTCTTGAAAATTGTAATTCTCATCCCACACCTCTTGTGAGTCAGTAAATTCTGGCTGTAGCACATTACTGGTATCTACCAAAGATTAGTTGACAGCTGGCTGAAATGGACAAGGTGCTTAGGAGAGCGACATTCCCCAGGATCCTGGAGACAGGTGAGACACCAAACACAACATAGAGAAAGAACACTTCAGAGAGGAGAGATGCAGGGAGTTGACAGTGTGCTGTGACTACTTCCCAGTGTTGCTGGGGTTGTACCATACCACAGATATGACTCATGCTTAGGAGAGTTTTCCAAAGAATAACTATATACTCGTTAATCTAGTTGTGTCTCTAAATATGGTCCCATGGCAAAGAGATATATTTTTAACAAGTTTGTTCAACACATATTTCAGTGTCTCACCACCCTTTGCCTGACTGGATTGCTGCCATGACCTCTTAACTGATTTGAAAACAAATAGTTACAGCAATGTGATAAGGTCACTGAGGAGCCCTGGTGGTGCAATGGTTAAAGCGCTTGGCTGCTAACTGAAAAGTTGGTGATTTGAACCCACCAGCCACTCCGCAGGAGAAAGATGTGGTAGTCTGTTTCTGTAAAGATTAAAACCTTGGAAACCCTATGGGGCAGTTCTACTCTGTCTTATAGTGTCACTATGCGTCAGAATGGACTTGACAGCAATGGGTTTGATAAACTTGCTTAACCTCCTTTAGTTCCAGTTTCCTCATCTGTAAAATGGGTTTATTAATAACTTTAGGGTTGTGGGAGCCCTAGTGGAGCAATGGTTAAGAGCTTGGCTGCTAATCAAAAGGTTGGCAGTTTGAATCCACCAGCCACTCCTTGGACACTGTCCTGTACGGACACTATGAGCTGGAATTGACTTGACGGCCACGGGTTTTGGTTTAGAGTTGTTTATAGAAGAATGCAATGCATGAAAACCAGCTAATCCAGTGTCAGACACATAGGAAAAATTCAATACTTGGTAGATGTTGATGATAATGATGACAAAGATGGTGACCATATCAGCAACAGTAATGTGAGATGTGCTGGTAGTGTAGTGGGACAAGTCCACAAACAGATAATTAGGTCCCATTGTAAGTGCCATGA
>NW_004443963.1:4815384-4823326 GCF_000243295.1 Trichechus manatus latirostris | reverse complement strand
GCATGGAGTTGGGAATACCATGGCATGTTTGAGGAACAGTAAGTGAGGAGTCTGGCTCCTGGCTAAAAATCTATGTGCGATTTTCCAGGCCCGACCACAGGAGATTACAAAGGCTTTACCTGGCAGGCCTCCGTGGGAGGCTGCCCTCCCTAACCACACTGGGGGCACAGCCAATCATTATGGTCTCTGAAGGGAGTCAGCTAAGGACTCAGCAACCCCTACTAGCATCTCTGCATTCCTAGCCCAGGCACCTGAATATGGAGGCCTCTTTACCAGGGTCTTCTGAAAAGGCCTTCTGCAGGCACCTCTGCTGAAGCCTTCTTATCAAAGGAAAGAGGGAGACCGTGAAGACACTTCCCCACTCTGACTCAGTTCTCAGTACTTTTCCACTACTAGCTCTTCCCACACCCTCCACCTCCCCACTGCCCTAAGGTCCATAAAAGTGCAGAGCCTTTTTTTCGGGGCTTCCTCAGCAGTGAGATGATTCCCCCATCTGTGCTGATCCACCTGGCCCTCGCCTGAAGGGCTGTTCCTGGGGAAGTATGGAACAAGGCGAGATGTCACCTTTCTCCAGGTTTGACCTTTTGCTTATACTGTGGAAGTAAATGATTAAAGCCTTGACCGTGACTTTCAGTTTGGCTTGTTGTAAGGGCTACTTTGCACCCCTGGTAGCTCAGCAATCTCAGCTCGGCTCTGCTCTCTCAGCTCAGCTCAGCTCTCTCAGCTCAGCTTTGTCAACTGAGCTCTGCTCTCCTCTCAGCTCAGCTCTGCTCTCTCAGCTCAGCTTTGTCAACTGAGCTCTGCCCTCTCAGCTCTGCTCTCCTCTCAGCTCAGCCCTCTCAGCTCTGCCTTCTCAGCTCAGCTCAGTGACAGTAAGTAGTTCAGTAGAACTAGAGCCAAGGGTGTGTTTGTGCGAACGGTGGAGATAATGGTGCCAGATCAAGCAGGATCTCAAATGACATGCAATGAAAGTTTTATTCCATCCTGCACTTTGGGGGATCCAGTGGAGGATGTTAAACAAGGAAATGCTTAGTTGAATGTATGTTTTAGAAAGATCTCCCTAGCAGCACTGTGGATGAAATTTCATCTGGATAATTTCATTTCTGATAATCATCTCATTCAACCTTCAACATGACAAGCATTGCTATTCCCATTTTACAGATGATGAAGCTGAGGTTCAGAGAAGCTAATAACTCATCCAAGAAAATGTTTCTTCCCAATATTTGAAGGGATGGTCAAGAGTCCAAACAGAGACTCTTATACCATATGTCTAAACATTTAAAATGTATACATCATGCTAACAAACTGTTTAATAAAATATATTTTTCCCTTCAGTTAACAAATTTACCAGGTATCTGTAAGATTGAATTTAGAATTATCAGATTCACTGGAGTCTATGCTGGAACATGAGGGTGCAGGGAGCCTGGATCTCGGTCTATTGCCCTTCTTTTTCCACCTCTAGTTCCCTCTTGCACCTTGAGGGGTTTCACACGTACTTGGGGACACCCCAGCCTATTCATCTAAGCTCATCCACATCTGCTGCAAACAGCCACCCCATGGCTATACCCTGGGGAGGATGGACACAGAAAGAGCCTACGCAGGCTCTGGAAGCTGGTTTGGAGCCATTTGGGTGGAAATGATAGAGTCCTGAGTGCCTGGGAAGGAGCCCTGGTGGTGTAGTGGTTAAAGTGCTCAGTTGCTAACTGAAAAGTTGGTGGTTTGAACCCACCAGCCACTCTGTGGGAGAAAGATGTGATAATCCGCTTTCTTAAAGGTTTACAGCCTCAGAAGTCTATTGGGCAGTTCTACTCTGTCCTATAGGGTTGCTCTGAGCAGGAATTGACTCAACGGCAGCGGGTGGGTTTGGGTGCCTGGGGTGTGGTCTAGAAGGGAGGCTCAGGCTTTGGGAGGGCATGTCCTTTTAGTCCTTCAGACTCCTTGTCTGGGTGTGACCAGCAGAGGGCCAGAATGGCACCCTCTAAAACTTGGTGGACAGGGCAGGGGCCCCTACTGCCAAAATCTGAGTGCGGTACTGCTGGGAACACAGTTGGAAGCGGGATTTAAGCCTTGGTCTGTCTGCAAACCTTGCTCTTGGCGCTGCACCATGTTGTCTTGGACATGATTCTTGGAAAGACTGTTCACATCAAGGACATCTTCTTGGGAAGATTGTTCTCACCAAGGACATCTTAACCTGTACAAGTCTTATACAAACATCAAATACCATAAATGTCATCAAAGTTCTGGGAGTCTCTAAATTTCAGCTTTGTTTATTGTACATTTATGCAGTTGGAATGTGAACCATGCTTTTTTCAACGTGTCTGTCAGTTGTGTCCAGTCTCCTTTCCAGCTGAATTAAATCAAGTAAGAGACAGGTGCAATAAAAAAAGTGCACCGATATGTAAAAAAAGGCACAATTTTAGCAGACATGAAGCTATTTGGTACTCGTGATAATAATAAAAATAGAGCTTAGAGTTAAAAAATCATGTTGATACCTATCAACTCATTAGCTCTTTGGAGGGAGATGTTCTTAGTATTTAGCCCCACTTAACAGGTGAGGGGACTGTGGTTCAGAAAAGTCAAGTGACTTGTCCAAGGTCACCACAGTGGGGCGTGGAAGAGCCCAGATTTGAATCTATTATTTATTGGGTGGTCTGTGACTAATGCAGTATGATTTTTAAGATTCTACGTAAACTACTTGCCATATTGAGGATACATAAACAAAATACATCTTTATCCTACAAGAACTAAATTACTTGAAGACTGTTGGCTCCATATTTTATCAATGTAGTTTAGTCAGTGTTTCACCTAGTCCTCTTTCCAGCAATGTTTCTTTTGGGGGAAGAGGAGGTTTTGGGATGACATGCCCCTAAAACTCATTGCTGGTTCCATTGACATTCTAAACATAAGTTTTGGTGCAGCTTACATTTTTCTGATGCTCCAGTTTCATTTTTAGATTTTATCTTCTCAAACACAAAGGAAGGAAATTGTTCATGCTACTGAAACTTTCTCAGAGGATAGTAACAAGTGTGCAGCCTGGCTTGTGGGGTTGTCAGTATTATCAGAATCTGTGTTTGAGGGTGTGTGTACATGTGTATGTATGCATGTTGTGTGCATATGTGCATATATGCATGGTTGTGTGTGTGTGTGCACTCATATGTATCAAGTGATTTTTGCATGCCAGGTTCTGCTCAGGGGTTGACAAATGGAATCTCATTTAATCCTCATCATAGTCCTGGTGGGAGGTACAACTCTCCCCATTTAATTGTTGAAGAAACATCAGTTCAGAGAGGTTAAGGTAAGTGGCAGGGTTGTGATTTAAACCCAGGTATTCTGATACTTGAGCACTTTTTGCTTCACCCATCATGAATAAAGATTTGTCCAGCTAGAACATAATAATCATAAAACATGTCTGGGCAACCTCATGCATTCAAAACCCAACTGTAAAAGGAATGAAGTTCAAATAATGTAAAATGGGGCTGCAGAAGCACAGAAACTGTCCTATAATTAAATAGTCCAGTGTCTATTATCTGCCACCCATCTGTCAGTTTGTCATACTGTGGTGGCTTACGTGTTGCTATGATTCTGCAAGCTAGGCCAATGCTATTTCAAATACCAGCAGGGTCAGCCATGGTGGACAGATTTCAGTGTAGCTTCCAGACTAAGACAGACTAGGAAGAATAGGCATGGTGATCTACTTCTGAAAATTGGCCAATGATATCTGAATGGATGACAACAGAATATTGTCCTGTATAGTGTTGGAAGATGAGCACTCAAAATGTACAATGGCCACAACAATGGACTTGGACATAGCAACAATTGTGAAGATGGTACAGGACTGGGCAACGTTTTGTTTTGTTGTACATGGGGTCAGAATGAGTTGGGGCTGACGTGATGACAACTAACAACAACAACAACGTCTATTATGGTTTTTATCTCACAAAGGGAGTATGAGTCCTTCACAGATGCTGATGACAGTGAGAACTGAGGGTGGTACAGAGATAGAAACCTTGGTCTGGGAGCTAAAAGACTTGGGTTCTAACCTCAGTTCTGCCATTACTAAAAACAGACCACACAACACAATACAACACAGTACGTGGACTACAACTGTATGTAGTTTGCAAACGGCTTTCAGAAACGTTCTCCCACAAAATCCTCGCCACAACCCTATGAAGCAGACATTATTTTGGCCATTTTATAGATGGAGAAACAAAGGCCAGAGAGATGATATCACTTTCTCAAGGTTATGCATTTAGAAGGTAGTGGTGCTGGGATTCAAACCCAGGTTTTTAAAATTTTATTGTGTTTTCGGTAAAGGTTTACACAGCAGTTTAGGTTCTCGTTCAACAATTTCTATACAAGTTGTTCAGTGACATTGGTTACATTCTTCACAATGCATGAACAGTCTCATTATTTCCATTCTAGTGGTTCTGTTTCCGTTCATCTAGTTTCCCTGCCCCCTTACAATTCTAATCTTTATTTTAAAGTAATTGTTGACTGTTAGTTCTCATATAGGCGATTTTTTAAAGGAGCACAGTATTTATGGGTGATATTCATTATTTTTTGAGCCAATTTAATATTAATCTACAAGGTGATCTCAGGTTAGCTTCAGTTCAAGGTTTGAAGAGTATCTCAGGGCGACAGTCTCAGGGAGTCGTCCAGTCTCAACCAGTCCAGTAGGTCTGTTTTTTTTTTTTTTTTCCACAAACCCAGGTCTCTAAACTTCAAATATCCTCCCCTTTCCACTGTGGGAGCTGCCTTTGCCTTTGGAGTTTTCACACAAATGGTTTTATTCACAGACATTTTAAACCCAGAGTCCAGGAAATACCCCTAGTGTTTATATACTTTCCCAAGTCTTGTTTTGCACTACTAACAGGTAATATTTCATGAATGAGGAAACGGGCACATACATTAAAGGTCAAACCCTGTAATCTCAACAGACATTTGTTTTCCCAGTGACAACGGTTTCCTTCTCCCACGCTCTGACCATTTAAGAACAAGTTTTCAGGCCAGGCCAATGTTCTAGAGTGATCTAATAGCATTATAAAGGAAATAATTGTTGAGTTATTCTTTGGTTAAGCAAAGATTTATTGAGTATCTACTATGTTCCTTGCACTGTGCTATGTTATATGGGGTGGAAGGTGGATACAAGGCTGAATAAGAAACATTTCTTTCCCCTCGAGGAACTTATAGCATTTACTGGCCACCACTTTAACCACTTGGAAAAGATGATGTGGAATTGGAAAGACTTACTTGGTTCGGCCTGGTGCAATGGTGGTACAGTTTGCATTCCTATGACAGGGGTTTTTTGATTCACAGATGTCGGTCACACTGCACCCCACTCCAGGTACAAAATTGCGATAATGTTCCTTACACTCACAGTGAGACTTCAGGCAACAGGGAGAGAAAAACAAACAGGGTTCCAGTTAGTCACTTAAGCTGATATTCATTTTTAATCTGTCTTTATTCTGCCATAAAAACTAACTCAAAGTAGGTCTGAAGTGTGGGCTTATACTAAAGTACCATCAAAGTATGAAGAAGTGGAAATCATATCAACATATCTCACCTGTTGGGAAGCTCATACACTTTGTTTTCAAAGTTTAGCTTTCCAGTTTTCTTGTTTTCTAACCCTTCGCCTCCCTGGCTCCATAGTTTAGATTATCTACAGGTGAGCAGAGATTGAGGTTCAGATGGAGTTGTCGTTGCTCTAGAACAGCGGCTTTCAACCAGGGTCTCAACACAGGGGACATTGGGTAATGTCTGGAGACATTTTTGATTGCCACAACTGGAGGGGTGTGGTAATATTGGCATCTATTGGACAGAGGCCAGGGATGCTGCTAAACATCCTTTACTGTGCAAGCCAGCCCTCCACAACAAAGACTTATCTGACCCAAAATGTCAATAGTGCTGAGATTGAGAAATCTGTCCTGGAATAATGCAGTGCATTGCTTCTGTGTGAACAACGGAGGTTTCCTAGGCCTTGAAAATCTGCCTTTGGACCTATTTTTAAAGAGACAAAAGATGTTCTAATCTCACTCCCAAGGTCTTGGTGCTCAGGATATAACATGACCTTTCCCATAAGGATCCTCATCTTGAGGATTTTCAGGATGGGAATTCAACCCCTTCAATTCCTCTGCAAACCTGTCTCAGGGATTGATAGTGGAAATGTTGAGAGATAGACTCTTTTTCCTTGGAGGCAAGATTGGGCTGGTTCTCTGCAGGGCCTCCAGTAACATTCTCCCTGGGGTACTGATTAGACTGCTGGGAACAAATGATTGTGTTTGGATTGGGCACTGTCTTAGGCATCTAGTGCTGCTATAACAGAAATACCACAAGTGGATGGCTTTAGCAAAAAGAAGTGTATCCTCTCATAGTCCAGTAGGCTACAAGTCCAAATTCAGGGCATCAGCTCCAGGAGAAGACTTTCTCTGTTGGCTCTGGAGGAAGGTCCTTGTGATGCGTCAGTCTTTCTTTGGTCTGGGAGAATCTTAGCACAGGAACTTCAGGTCCAAAGGATGTGCTATGTTCCCGGCACTGCTTTCTTGGTGGTATGAGGTTCCCATGTGTCTCTGTTCGCTTCTCTCTTTTATTTCTCAAAAGAGATTGGATTAAGACACTATCCAATCTTGTATACCTCGTCAGTATAACTGCCGCTAATCCATCTTATTAGATCATAGTGATTGAATTTACAACACATAAGGAAATCACATCAGATTACAAAATGGTACACAATTATACAATACTGGGAATCATGACCCAGCCAAGTTGACAGATATTTTGGGGGGTCACAATTCAATCCATGACAGGCACTAAAGCCTTCCTCCTACCCGTACAGCAATATACTTCTATAAAGTAGATTTCCCATTCAGGACTCAATGTGCAGTTATGGACGCAGTAGGCACCCCCTAAATATTTGATGGGTAAATGAGATATTAAGGAACAGGATCTTTCAACTGGATTCCTCAGCCAACGTCTCCCAGTTAGGCTGATTTGTACCTGTGTGTGGTGGTAAGTCAAGGTAAGTAGTCCAGCTCATGATGTGACTTAGAGGGACAGTGTCTTATCCCAGAATATCCTCACTGTTCCCTACCATCTGTCAGTGCTGCCTAATGTTTTACTAGTTTTCATTCTTTTGGGTAAGGATATTTTTGGTTCTAAGAATCCTCTTTTGACTTGGGAAGAAATCAAAGAGAATAGAGGATTGCAGGTGAAAGTTAATCATGTATTAACCCATGACGTCCACTCATTTTGGATTATTTGTCTATTTTGTCAGTCACCTTACAGGACTGTGATAGAAGAGAACACAGTTAAGTTTCCACTGGGAAGCTGGCAAAGTGTGAGCTCAGAGGAGGGACTGGGATGGAGGCACACTGAGGTCTGGGGGACCCCTGAGCACATGGGGGGCCATGAGCTTCTGGAGAGAAAGCCAAAATTGAGCATTGAAAAGGAGAAATGGGAGGGCGATTTCACTTATTGCAAAATGTTAGCTTTGGTGGATGTCCTATTTCTACCAGCCACGTCAGCTGCATGCATTGTTAACTCACCTGTCCAGGCCCATCGTATTTGCACACTGTCGACTTTGTAGGGCAGTTTCCAAAGTTCATTTGGCAGGGGTTCACCGGTAAGCACACTTGGCCATCCCTATGGTAGCCTTCTTCACATGTACAACTGTGCCGATTTGGTCCCAGGTATGTACATTGAGCATGATGGTGGCAGATGTTTTGTAAACATGGATTGATGGCTTCAGAGGCAAAGACAAAACAAGAGACAGTTACCACACTCAGAGATGGAGAAGAAAAGCTGAACTATGAAGGGACTGTGAATCATAGCTTGTCAAAGCCACAAGTGCAACTTGACTGTTTTAAGAGAGAGTCTGAAACATTTTTTTTCCACCCTACTTGACCACTCCCACCTCCCCAAACAGATTTATATATGATCATCACTA
>NW_004443963.1:4801391-4813712 GCF_000243295.1 Trichechus manatus latirostris | reverse complement strand
AGTGTTTAGCAACTTGATTTTTAATTTAACAATATATTATGCAAGTCTTATAGGGGCTATCTTAATCCCTAATAACCACATAATATTTAACAATATAGATGTTACAGAGGTGGCTGTCAAGAATGGTGAAGGATCTGAGGTTTTATCCTATTTGCAAAGTTAACAAGTTAGACCGATACAGTTTCATGGATGTTGGTAAAAGATAGAAAACTCCTGGGTCAGAGATGAAGGACAGTTCATTACTCACAGCAGTATACGGTATCCAGAGTATCATCATTTTTTGTACCAGTTCCCCCAAGTCCCAATTCCTACAGGTCAATGTGAAGAGGGCCAGATGACACTTGAAGACACAGTGGATTGCATTATAGGAGAGGAACCCTGAGCTTAGGTGTCTTAGCTAGCCAGTGCTGCTATAAAAGAAATACCACAAATGGATGGCTTCAACAAACAGAAGTTTATTCTCTCACGTTCTAGGAGGTTAGAAGTCTAAACTCAGGGCTTCAGCTCCAGGGGAAGTCTTTCTCTCTCTGTCGGATCTAGAGGAAGGTCCTTGTCATCAATCTTCCCGTAGTCTAGAAGCTTCTCTGCGCAGGAACCCTGGATCCAAAGGACGCGCTCTGCTCTTGGTGCTGCTTGCTTGGTGGTATGAAGTCCCCATGTCTCTCTGTTCATTTCTCTGTTTTATATCTCAAAAGAGACTGGCTTTAGACTCAACCTAATTTTGTAGATTGAGTCCTTCCCTATTAACATAACTGCCTCTAATCCCACTTCATTAACATCATAGAGATAGGATTTACAACACATAGGAAAATCATATCAGATGACAAAATGGTGGACAATCACAATACTGGGAATCATGGCCTAGCCAAGTTGACAGATGTTTTTAGGGGATACAATTCAATCCATGACATTAGGGACTCTGACTTATTTTATAATGGGCAGTGTATTAATCAGGGCCCAAGCAGGAGACAGAAACCATACACTAATTTGAACAGGGAAAGTTTGATATAAAGAACTAAGAATTATGAATACAGGATTGGAATAATGGGGGATTGGCCAGTGAGAGTTAAAGAAATTCTAAAGAGAAAAGTATTAGCGGATATAAGGAGTACTCACTACCTTTTAGGACTAAGATAAGTACCAAAGGTAGAAGTCTCCCCGTCCATAGCTGAGAGTCAGATGCCTTAGCTCACTGGATGGTGGAGAAGTTGCTGAGGTGCCTTGATAGTGGGATTTGTTGAAAATATGTCCTCTTGGATGCTGGGGAAGGTTGTCCATAGGGAAATGTCAAGCCTTGGAACTCACTGAGTGTCAGAGGAAGCTGATGACCACTGGTCACTACTGGAACCAGGAGTTAAAGAGGCCACCCTCTAAGGAGTATGGTGTACTTCTGTGTATGGCTTAGACTTGGGTAGCTCCAGGCCAGTTGTGTGGAATGAAGGTTGGATGGCCAGCTCCCTACATGGCCCGTCCTGCAGGGTTTTTGGTGTGTGTAGGGCTGAGGAGAGGCATAGACCTATGTTTTTTAGGCTCCTGGCTGTGTTTCCACTGCCTGAGTCAAGCACTGGAGAAAGTAGCGGCCAAATGCTGGAGATATCTGAGCCCCGCAGGAATCTAGCCCTAGAGAAGAAGCATGTTCTTCAGAAGCCTTGAATGGAGAGCAAGGCAACCTGGAATCAGCAAGAGAAAACCACTTCATTCTCCAGTGTCCCTCCAGCACCCTCTACTGACAAGGCTTCCCGTCTTGCTGGCTGGCAAAGGAGAAACATTTAAAAAGCCCAACTCTATTATCACAGAGCAGGGAAAAGGGTGAACTTAGAACTGAGAGACAACACATCAATAATTGGCATAGGCAGAGGCATGCCTGCCCTTTGCTCCAGAGAAAGACACTATCTCTGTCTTCCAAGGCTGTTGGCTTTACAGTACCCTTGAAAAGATAGTTTGGAACAAAGGGCAATTAGTTCCTTGCCCTCTAGACATGCAGAAACATGAGAAACCCATGGAGAATGTCTCTCCAAAATGGCTACTTGAACCAAAAATTCATAAAGAATGTCCCCCCACCCCACCACCCATTTCCTACATAATGTAGAACTGGTGCTGGGAAGTGGTTGCCCCTCCAGGATTACATCTTCCACCCCGTTTGCACTCAGCTGGGTGTCATGTGACTAATTCACACTGATGCAATATTGAATGGAAGTTTTGTGCTGCTTTTCTGGACCTGATTTTTTACTTTTGATCTCCAGAACTATAAGATAATAAATATGTGTTGTTTTAAGCCACTAAGTTTGCTATAGCAGCAATAGGAAACTAGTACATCAATCAATGCCCTAACTTTAACAGAAGAGACCCTGAGAGGTCTGAAATTTGATATGCATTGTAATTCAGCCACCTGCAGGATTAGATTTGGGGTCTGGTGTTCAGAAATCTTGGCCCGACAGCTATAGGAGATAAGGATTTCATTTCTTATGGAGCCCGTGAACTGGGAACTTAAAGCCCTGAGCTCATTATTAGCTTTCTCCAAGTCCTCCAGCACAGTTAGAACAACCGACCTCATTATACTCCTTTTCCCTAAAGTGTTTTATGACAGAAAATACTTGGTCATCCAGAGCACTGCCTTCTATCTGCAGGTTACAATATGAGTAATTGTTTTGTCACTGCACGCCAAGGACAGAGCTTCAAACTAGCTCATTCCAGTTCAGACCGCTGCTGAGAATTTGCATTTCTAACAAGTTCCCAGGCGATGCTTAATGCTACTGGTTAGGGACACAAATTCTGAGAGCCACTAGTAGAGCAGTAGTTTTCAAAGTTTATTATGCATAAGAATCATCTAGGGATCTTGTTAAAATGTAGATTCTTATTCAGTATATCTGAGGTGGAAATGCAAATTCTCAGCAGTGGTTTGAACTGGAACGAACTGGTTCCAAGCCCTGACCGTGGAATACCAGTGCCCCCTTTACCTCTGGGAACAGGGCCCTTAGTGCCTTTAAATCTAATCAGATTAGAAAACCAATTCTAGAAAATCCAGAACCCATTCAGAGAATTCCCCCTTAAGATTCTCAATACTAAATTGTGTCAGTCATGGTTCAGTCAGAGAAACATAATCACCACAATTATATATAGATTATTAAATAGATTATGTAATCTATTTGGAGTCCCTGGGTGGTGCAAAGGTTAATGTGCTCAGCTGCTAATTAAAAGGTTGGCTGTTCAAGTTCACCCAGAGGCACCTTGGAAGAAAGGCCTGGCAATCTATTTGTGGAAAAACAATCATTGAGAACTCTATGGAGCACAGTTCTGCTCTGACACACATGGGGTTGCCATGAGTTGGAATTGATTGACGGCAACTGATTTTTTGCATCTTTCAATAAAATGAGCTTGAATTTGTTGAATTTGAATCTTGTACAATCCCTTCATTTTACAGATCAGGAAGGTAAAATCTAGAGGTTAAATTAAGTGAGGCTACTGTCACAGGCAGAATGACCAATCTCTTAATGTTTGTACCTCTCAGTTCCAATTCACCCGCAGTGTGTGCTCTGCAATAATGAATTGGACTCTTTAAGCATTTCTCCTTCACAAAGAGATGTTAAATTATGCCAGTAGAGGGTGAAAGAGAGCCATTGCAGGAGGAAGGGGCTCCTTTTCCCGGTTCTGGTGTACAGTACTGAACTTCTTGGATGTTTGTTTGCTACAGCTGCATAGTCTGTCAGTGATGTGGGTACAGGAGGCCATCCAGTGATGCTCTGCTCCAGCTGTGCACACAGAGTACGCAATTCCTCGGCAACCTCGTGTCATGGATTGAATTATGCCCCCCAAAAAATGTGTGTATCAATTTGGCTGGCCATGATTCCCAGTATTGTATGGTTGTCTTCCATTTTGTGATTGTAATTTTATATTAAAGAGGATTAGGGTGGGATTGTTACACCCTTACTAAGGTCACATCCCTGATCCAATGTAAAGGGAGTTTCCCTGGGGTGTGGCCTGCACCACCTTTTATCTTACAAGAGATAGTAGGAAAGGGAAGCAAGCAGAGAGTTGGGAACCTCATACCACCAAGAAAGCAGTGTCAGGAGCAGAGCGTGTCCCTTGGACCTGGGGTCCCTGCACGGAGAAGCTCCTAGTCCAGGCAAATATTGATGAGAAGGCCAACAGAGAGAGAAAGCTTTCCCCTGAAGCTGACACCCTGAATTTGAAATTTTAGCCTACTTTACTGTGAGGAAATAAACTTCTCTTTGTTAAAGCCATCCACTTGTGGAATTTCTGTTATAGAAGCACTAGATAACTAAGACACCTGGCATCTTCTGCCTGGACCAGTGACCACCTCCCTGCAGCTCTTCCGTACAGACACCCCATGCTTCTGTATCCTTCCTTTCCTTTCCCTTCCCTCCTCTTTTCTTCTTCCCTCTCTTTTTCATATTTGGTTTCCTTTGGCAAAGCATTCTATGATATCTCACCCATGTAGAGCCCCAGTATATGAATACAAAATTGAAATGCATACATGTTTGCCTATTTGATCTGGGGGTGGCATTAAGGAAAACAGTGGCACTTACGCTTATTACAGTTGGTGCCAGTGTATGCAGAGTAGCACTCACAGGTCCCATCGCCATCTATTCCACTGTTGCACACTCCATGCACACAGTTGCACGCTGCAGATAGAAAGTGGGGGTTTTTCATTACCTGGTATAGACTTCTTCCGAATATTCTGGAAGGGTAATGTTTTCTGATAGTATTTACTGAAAATCTGCACGATGATGTGGGAAGAACCACAGGTTTGAAGTCATACAGACCTGGTTTGGATCTTGGATTCATCTTCCTTTTATTAGTCTCAGCTTTTTTATGTATAAAATGTGGATGATGGTGCCTACCTCACAGAATTTCTATTGAGTTAAATGAGATAATGCATATAAGGCATACCCGGAATATCACGTGTATTGGGGTTCCTTCCTCTGTTTTCAAATTAGTTGCTTCATCTTTGAATACCTTCATGACTTACCTGTGTGCACCTGTTGTGTTTAAAGGAGAAAAACTATGGCTCACTCGATTACTGTTGGTAGAGGGAATCTGTGCAAATAAATCCTATTTCCTGAATGATGGGACAACGTAGGGATAAAAAAGAAATTCAAAAGGGGAGTAAATAATGATGCCAAGTTTTCGAGCTTGAGATAGATGACTTTCCAGCCCAGTGACAGGTCATTTCAGACAGGGGCAGATTATCCAATAGACAAAGTAAGCACAGTGCTTACCTTGCTTATCAGATCATCTGTAGCGAAATTGTTCACTACAGGTTATTAAGTAAGCACAAGTAAGCACAAGCTTACCTTGCTTGCTGGGTCATCCACCTCTGACAGCGACTGTAAATTTGAAAAGAGCCTTTGATTCTCTAGGAAGGCGCTGTGGGGTTGGGAGAGACAGATGCCTGCCATACCTAGAAGCAGAATCTTTGATGTGGTGAAAAATGGGAAATCATTCACTACAGATGATCTGTAAGCAAGGTAAATGCTGTGCTTACCTTGCCTATTGGATAATCCACCCCTGATTTCAGGGCTGACAATGAAAGGTTTTTGAAATAAATGGTCAACTCTTTAGCACCCACTCTGTGGCTCATTTGTAGCAGAATTTGCTACCAGGATGGGCCACCAGCATGCGACCCCCAGCCCTCTAGCAGCATGCTGTATTGGTTTCCTATTGCTGCTCTAACAAATTAGCACAAACGTAGTGGCTTAAAACAACACAAGTTTATTATTATCTTATGTATTTGGAGATCAAAGTCCAAAATGAGTCTCATCGGGCTAAAATCAAGGTGTTGGCAGGCTCCCCTA
Source organism: Trichechus manatus latirostris (assembly GCF_000243295.1). Taxonomy (NCBI): domain Eukaryota; kingdom Metazoa; phylum Chordata; class Mammalia; order Sirenia; family Trichechidae; genus Trichechus; species Trichechus manatus. The sequence continues at coordinate 4,807,896 of NW_004443963.1, read as the reverse complement.
GGCCTTCTGGAGCCTCTAGGGGAGAATCTGTTTCCTTGCCTTTTCCAGCTTCTAAAGCCACCCACATTCCTTGGTTCATGAGTCTTTCCGCCATCTTCAAAGCCAGCAATGTCAGGCTGAGTCCCTCTCACGCTGCCATCTCATTGGTTCTTTCTCTTCAGCCTCCCTCTTCCACTTACAAGGACCCCTGTCATTACACTGGGCTCACATGGATAATCCCTGATAATCTTCCTATCTTAAATCAATTTTAATCAACCTTAGTTCTGTCTTCAACCTTAATTCCTCTTTGCCATGTAACTGAACATATTAACAGGTTCCCGGCATGTGGACATCTTTGGGGGTCCATTATTCTGCCTCCCCACAAGTGTATTTAATGCATGTAAGTCAATTTAATATTAGCTCAAGTGAAACATAATTAATAAGACACAGCTGCTTAAAAACTTAACCAAACACCAGAAGAGCAAGGATTAATAAAGTTTAAAGTATTCTAAACATCTTCTAAGCTATCAAGTCCTTTACATTCTTGGTCTATTATATCTCTTATCCCTCAGGAGCCCTGGTGGTGCAGTGATTAAGTGCTTGGTGGCTAACAGAAAGGTCAGCTGCTCTGCAGGAGAAAGATGTGGCAGTCTGCTTCTGTAAAGATTAACAGTCTTGGAAACCCTATGGTGCAGTTCTGCTCTGTCCTATAGGGTCACTATAAGTCGGAATTGATGGCAACAGGGTATGGGGTACTGTTTTTGATTAGGTTCTTATCAGGTTTTGCCTGGACTATTGCTGCAACATTTTACCTGATCTCCCTGTCTCCCATCTCTCACCTATCCATTCCATCCTTTTCATTTGGCTAGCATCTGGCATCAGGGTGACCTTCCCCAAAATATCTTAGTGACTCCCTATTGCTAAGCAAATGAAATCTAAACTCCTCATTTGGTAAATCTGACTCCAACCTTTTTAATTGTTCAGTTTCACCTTCTACCACTTCATTTTACACATCTTAAGGTTCTAAGCATATGAGACAACTCATTACTTCGCCTTTCTCCCATCAAAACACTTACTGAACATGTTCAGGGCTAGCCATTAATGACCCAGTAGAAACAGGACAAAGCTCCTACCCTCAAGGAGCTTACAGTTTAACAGTAGAAGAAAACAGCCAATCACAATGCAGTTTGATAAATTCTAGGCCATGATGGACCAATGGAAGTTGTCCAGGAGAGGTGGGGCGGGGCTGGCCATGCCAGATGGAAGTAGGACATATCTCTTGCCCTTTTCCCACCTCTGTGGTTTTGCTATCCCCTGTGTTCCCTTTTGGAGTCCCTGGGTGGTGCAAATGGTTAAAACAACTGATAACTAAAAGATTGGAGGTTTAAGTTCAAGAAAGACCTGGCGATCTACTTCCAAAAAATCAGCCAAGGAAAACCCTACTGAGCACAGTTTTACTCTGATGCATATTGGGGTCGCAATGAACTGGAGTCGACTTGAAGGCAACTGGTATTGCTGTTAGATTGGAACCCCTTGGAAGGTTTTCCCTCTGCCTGTATTTCTCTAGAACATCTTTTACAGTGCTTTAAAACAACAATCATGACAATACTACCTTTCAAATAAAGACAGCATCCAACAGGGCCAGGATTGTGGTGAGAAGAGTGAGGCAGGGTACTGTAAGTGCAGAGTTGAATCCTGCCTTTATCGATTTATTTTTTATCTTGTTAATGAGTCATTGCACTACCATTTTATTTATTTTGATTTCTTGGTTTTTGACACCTCCTTACATTTTGCACCTGAGGTGAGGGCCTCACTTATCTCACCCTGGCCCTGGCCGTGCACTTCCCTTTACTGTACTTACTATCAGGCATGTTGCCAAGGGCCTTACATACATTATTTCATTTAATCGTCACAGAACCCTGTGAGGTAGGCAGCATTATTACCCCCATATTACATATGAAAAATGAGAGATAACTACTTCAAGTACTCACTCAAATAATTGAAGAATTAAGTTGAATTTGCAAATGTCACCATCCCGTCAAAAACTGATTTGAAGCACCTGTTTGCTAAACAAAAGGTTGACGGTTCAAATTCACCCAGAGGTGCCTCAGAAGAAAAGCCTGGTGATCTACTTCTGAAAATTCTAGCTATTGAAAACCCTATGGAGCACAATTCTACTCTGACACTTATTGGGTCGTCATGAGGTGGAGTTGACTTGAAGGCAACTAGTTATGGATCGAACTGCACCTACCCAAAATATGTGTTGGAATCCTGAACTCTATACCTGTGGATGTGATCCTGTTTGGAAATAAGGTTTCTTTGTTACGTTAATGAGCCCATACCAGTGTAGAGTGTGTCCAAAACATAATCACTTCTGAGTTATAAAAAGGGCAGATTAGACACAGAAGCACACACATGGGAGAACATGATGCCATGTGAAGATTCTCTACAAGCTAAGGAACCAAGAAATGCCGGGGGCTGCCACCAAGGAGGAGTCAACACAGCTGAGACCCTGATTGGAACTTTTAGCCTCCAGAACTGTGAGACACTTAACTTCTGTTCTTTAAAGGCACCCACTTGTGGTATTTCTGTTATAGCAACACTAGGAAACTAAGACACCATCATTTCTATTCTTATGTCTATTTTTATTTCTACTTTATTTCTATGTCCATCTATGGTTGTAGCTTTTTAGAACAGGCAAGTTCCAAAGAGAAGTCAAGCTGATTATAGAGATAACTGGGGTGAGGAGGGGCTCAAGGTAGAAGACTCAATTCAATTCAAAAATATTTATCCAGCTTTTACCTAGTACCAGGCACTGGGTATGGAAATATGAGTACTTTGCAATATTTAAACTCAAGGCACTCTCAGGGTAACGGGGAAGACAGACTCTAAGGGATAAAATGATGATGCCTGTCCTGGGTGTAATGGAAGGAAAAAACGAGACCAAACCTGTTGCTGTTGAGTTGATTCCGACTCACAGCAACGCTATAGGACAAAGTAGAACTACTCCATAGGCAGGGAGGGGAGCAGAGGGGGGCACTTGCCCCCTGGCGCAAGTCCAAAGGGTGCCAGACAAGGCACAGAATGACATTCGGAGGTGCCACAAATGTGAAAGGTGCCTGACTGAGGCAGCTGTTCAAGAGAGGGGAAGGTGTTTCTGCCGATGCCACTATCAATGTTTATTCCTCTTGAAACTGGGGAGGAGTGCAACTTAGAGGTTGCCCCTGGGCACTAGTTACCCTCGCTATGCCCCTGCCCATAGGATTTCCAAGGCTGTAATCTTTACGAAGCAGACTGCTGCCATCTTTCTCCCATGGAGCAGCTGGTTGGTTTGAACCACCAACCTCGGTTAGCACCTGAGCATTTAACCACTGCTTCACCAGGGCTCCTCCTGTGTGCACACAGATCATAACTGTTGCCCACATATCCAGCTCCTTGAGAATGAGGACCTAATCTCACCTATCTTGGGATCCCTATCACCTATCAAGGGTCTAAAATGGTAGATGCCCACCAGGGGCAGAATGGTGCAGTGCTTGGGGACACAGGCTCTGACAGACCTGGGGTCAAATCCTGCCTCTGCCCCTGGAATAGCTGCTTGACCTTGGGTAGTCTCTGTTTCTTCATTCACAAAACGGGGAGCCCAGCTCAAAGAGATATGAGTATCCAAAGAGATCAAGCTTGTAATGACTCTTTGCACACTGCCTGGCCCACACACAGTAAGAGCTCAGCAGTTGCTAGCTATTGGTATTAACAATACGTGGTTGTGGGAGTGATTGATGGGGAGTCATGTTAAGAAGGGGCCATGGGCTTTGCATTCTGCCCTAACCGTGGATATTCTCCTGGGAGCAAGGCACTAAGCCAGCTAGTGCATGGGGCAGGAGAGATGACAACCCTGGGCTGCTGCAGCTCTAAATCATCTCTAAACTCATGGCTGTGCCATTTGTTCATACATTCATTCAAAGGTGACTTGCTTACTGTTGGTTTGCTTTTGTCCTCCCTTACTTAATACTCACTTCCACTGGATGCTTGCAACATGCTCCTAAGAGCTTTTTGTTGTCAACCCGTGAGGCAAGTATTATTCCTGTTTTATAGGTGAGGAAGGCTTTGAATGGTTAAATAGCTTGCCCCAGGTCATGTAGCAACTGAAGCTGGTTTCAAACTCAGGCCAATCTGATTTTGAAAGCGGTTGTCTTAATCACTATGTTCTAGAGCTACGTTGTCCAATATGGTAGCCACTAGCCATGTATGGCCATTTAAATTTTAATAAAGTAATAAAAGAATAAAATTTAAAATTCAGTTTCTCAGTTGAACTAGTCACACTTCAAGTGCTCAATTGCCATATGTGGCTAGTGGCTGCCATGTTGGACAGAAGAGAAAATAGAATATTTCTATCATCATAGAAAGTTCTGTTGGGATCTAGAGCTTGGAGTTTTTTCCTCCTGGTCTCAGTTTTGGTTTTCAATTTTTTTTTTTTACTTGAAAATTTAGATTTCTAAACCATCTTTTCCCTTTGACTTGTCCTTTCTCTATAGAGTTGCTATGAGTCAGAATCAACTGGATGGCAATGGGTTTTCTGTTTTTTTTTTTTTTTTGTCCTTTCTCCACGGTACACACAAGTGTGGAGGCAGGCTACTCTATGTGGAAACGTTTGGAATTTCCACGTTTGCTCACATCACTAACCAATTCCAGTCTCTTGGCCGTGACATGGCTCATTTTCCTTCTAAATTTTACCCCAGCGTTCTTGGGAAGTAAGCAATCCTGGACGCTTACTTTCCTCCCTCCCATTTCAGTATTTATTTAAAATATGTGTTTTAAATTCTAGTATTATGGTAGGGGAGGGCCTGTTTAGAAACAGATGCTTTATTTCCAAACAGTTGATTGACTATATTTTACTACCTTTTAATATAATGTAAAATCTTAAAAATATACAGAATACCAATATTGGTTTTAAACTTTTTTTTGCGAAAACCCTTTTGAAATAATTATTCATGGATTGATGGGAAGGTTTTTCTTCACTTCAGACTGGGGGACACTGTTGTTGTTAGGTGCTGTCAAGTCAATTTTTGACTCATAGTAACCCAAGTGACAGAGCAGAACTGCCCCATAATGTTTACTAGGCTGTGATCTTCACTGGAGCAGAGCACCAGGCCTTTCTCCTGCGGAGCGGCTGGGTGGTTCAAACTGCCAACCTTTCGGTTAGTAGCTGAGCGCTTAATCTTTTTACCTCCAGGGCTCCTTGGGGGACACTAAGGGATAACAACAACAAAAACAACAATAATAATAATAGCTAACATTTACTGAGCACTCATTATCTCATTAAATCCTCATAACAACCCAAAATGAAGCAATATTATTTCTATTTTTATAGATGAAGACACAGAGACTGTTTTTAGGTAATTTATCTAGGTTCCTGCAATTAGCAGCCCTGGGGTTGAAACTCAGTCTGAGTCTAAAGCCCGTGTACTAATCACTTTCACAAGCTGCCTCTCAAAACAATGCTTTTGGATCAAGACTACATTGCTAGAGATTTAGGTTATTCATTCACTCATTCACTCACTCGTTTACTTATTCATCCAGCCAACAGAAGTGTGGTGAGTATCTACGATGCAGGCAGCACCATCGAAGGTTCTGGAGATAAAGAGGTATAACAGCATCTGCCTCCAAGAAACTCAGATTAGAATGAGGCAATGCCGCTGCTATTTCAGATCAAACTTATTAAAGAGTGCTCGAACTTACGAGGTTGAGGTGTGTGTGTGTGCGTGTCAGTTTCATTGCAAAAAATATATGAGTCAAAGTAGTGTTGACCTAATTTGATTTTTCCATAAAAGCCAGAACCAAAGTGATGTTGGAGAAAGGCCACCGGATCTATTCTTTTTGGGAGACTGTGGATGTGACAGCCACTGACTGTGCCTAGCCCACTTTCTTCCAGTCTTGTGTGCATTCCAGCTGACTTCCAATTACAAGCATCCACAGCTCTATGCCTGAGGGTTTTCTGTGAACCCTAGGGAGGCTGCTCTGCCTGGACTTACTGGAGGCTGGAAGTGCCAGGGAATTAACTCTCCACCAAGGACCACGTGTATTAATTTCCTATTGCTGCTGTAACGAATTGCCACAAACTTAGTGTCTTTGAACAACATCAGTGTATTACATTTCTAGAGGTCAGAAGTCCAAAATGGGTCCCGCTAGGCTAAAATCAAGATGCTGGCAGAGTTGCGTTCAAGGCTCTGGAAAATTCTTTTCCTTGCCTTTTCTAGCGTCTAGACGCTGCGAACATTCCTTGGCTCATGGTCTCTTCCATCTTCATAGCCAGCAATGGCTGGTCGAGTCTTTCTTACATCATATGACTCTGACACTGACTCTTGTGCCTCCCTTTACCACATTTAAGGACTCTTATGATTATAACTGAAAAGTTGGAGGTTCAAGTGTATCCAGAGATAACTTGGAAGAAAGTCCTGGTGATGTACTTCTGAAAAATCAGCTATTGAAAACCGTGTGGAACACAGTTCTATTCTGACACACATGGTGT
>NW_004443963.1:4790909-4792247 GCF_000243295.1 Trichechus manatus latirostris | reverse complement strand
AGGTTTTTGTTTGTTCATTTTTTTAACCTGCAAAATAGAGCCATCAGTTCCTGGCCATGGCAGGTATTTATTTGTTAACCCCCAAAGGGAAGGGTAAAATTAGAATGTGGAGGGACCAGTGGGGAAGTAAATGCCTCTGGCAGAACATCTGCACTTAGACCAGGATCCAAAAGGACCTCAAAGAGAAGCTGTACACGGACCAGGCAGCTGCTTGGGTCCCAGAGCCTGGGGAGAGGAAAGCATATGTCCCTAAGTGATATGGATTGAATTGTGCCCCTTAAAAATATGTGTCGACTTGGCTAGGCCATGATTCCCAGTGTTGTGTGGTTGTCTTCCATTCTGTGATCTGATGTACTTGCCTATGTGTTGTAAATCGTATCCTCTATGATGTTAATGAGGCAGCATTAGAGGAAGTTATGTTAATAAGGCAGGACATAATCTACAGATTAGGTTATATCTTGAGTCAATCTCTTTGAAACATAAAAGAGAGAAATGAGCAGAGAGGAGAGGGACTTCATTACCACCAAACAAGAAGAGCCAGGAGCAGAGCGCGTCCTTTGAACCCAGGATCCCTGCACTGAGAAGCTCCTAGACCACCGGAAGATTGAGGACAAGGACCTTCCCTCAGAATCCAGAGAGAGAGAAATTCTTCCCCTAGAGCTGGTGCCCTGAATTTGGACTTCTAACCTCCTGAAATATGATAAATTACTTTTTGTTAAAGCCACCCACTTGTGGTATTTCTGTTATAGCAGCACTAGATAACTAAGACACTCAGTGTGCCAGAATGGTTTGCACTTGACTGCTATCCTAAAGATTGTTTGTTTGAACCCACCCAGTGGTACCATGAAAGAAAGGCCTGGAAACCTGCTTCCATTAAGATTACAGCCAAGAAAACCCTATGGAGCAGTTCTACTCTGTAACACATGGCATTGCCATGAGTTGGAATCAACTTGAAAGCAACTAACAACAACAACATACCAGAAAGCACTACATGTAAGTAGCTGCCTGCAAGTGCTGAAGACCAAAGACCAGCTGAATACAGAAAACACTGCCTGTCTTTTCAATGACTGTATTACATCAGATTTGTTGTCAGCTTTTTGTTTTGCCTGTGTGGACTTGATTATGTATAACTGTTCAGTGTTTTCCCTCAAGGAAAGTTCTCTGGGGTGTTTCCTGCATAAACCATGCTTGACTTTGAACCCTTACAAATGTATTGATTACACAAAAATCAGACATACCTGCTGAACAGTTTGGTCCAAATAAATTGTCATCAACACAGGTTTCACAGGCTGTTCCGCCAAATCCTTCCTGCAAAACACACCAGGTAGATGATGTTAG
>NW_004443963.1:4786950-4790490 GCF_000243295.1 Trichechus manatus latirostris | reverse complement strand
GGTAGTTGGCTAACGGCAGTGATTAGCAATAGTAACAAGGACAATTTTTATAGTCCTGTATAGTTTCACGAAGTACTTTCATATATATGATCTCATTTCAATTTTTCAACAAACAGTATTGCATAGATTATTAAACCCATTTTACAGATGAATACAATTTAGGCTGGGCAGTTAATTGACTCATGGGAAGTCCCCAGCCTCTACGAGGTCATTTTGTTGCAGATGGCATACCCTTTTCACTAATACTGCTGCCTCTTAGAGGCTCCACCTAGTATGTGTGTGTGTACATGACTGTGAATGTGTGAGTGTATGTGTGAGTGTGTACGTGTGTGTTTAAGGAGGATCAGTAGGTAAGAAGGGAGGTAAGCAGAGTCCGAGAGGAAGAACACTTTCTGAACTTACTTGGCAGGAACAGCTTCCATTTCCTTCCATGCCTTCGTCACAACTGCCTCTGCCACTGCAGGGGGACACGGCTCCTCCTGGGCACTCTAGGGAACCAAACAGCTCAGATGTATTCATTCATGACTGCACACAAGCATTCTGCAAGGATGGATTAAGCACCTTCTATGTGCCAGTTGGAGCCCTGGTGGTTCAGTGGTTAAGAGCTTGGCTGCCAGCTGAAAGGTCGGCAGTTCTAATCCACCAGCCTCTCCCTGGAAACACTATGGGGAAGTTCTATTCTGACCTATAGGGTCGCTATGAGTTGGAATCAACGCAACAGCAACAGGTTTTGTATATGCCAGTTGGGAGTCTGGGTGGTGCAAGCAATTTGCAATCTGCTGCTAACCTAAAAGTTGGTCGTTTAAACCCACCCAGCAGCTCTTCGGAAGAAAGGTCTTGTGAACTGCTTCCGTACAGGTTACAGCCAAGAAAACCTTATGGAGCAGGTCTGCTCTGCACACATGGGGCTGCCATGAGTCAGCTCCAACTCAGAGGCGACTAACAACAGCAACAACTTATGCCAGTTAGGGGTCCCTGGGTGGCGCAAATGGTTAACGTGCAACCGAAAGGGTGGAGGTTCGGGTCCACCCAGAGATGTCTCGGCAGAAAGGTGTGGTGATTTACTTATAAAAAGTCAGCCAATGAAAACCCTATGGAGCACAGTTCTACTCTGACACACGTGGGGTTGCCATGAGTCAGAGTCGGCTCGATGGGCAACTGCTTACTGGTTTTATATGCCAGTTAGTGTGCTAGTCTTCAGGGATAAAAAAGAATAATTGAAGACTCTGTTGGTTTCATCTAGGGTATTGTAAGGGAGGCAGACGTGTAGACAGGTGAATCCCAACGTAGTTGGGCACTATAATAGGAGGCATCAGGCTATCATTTTTTGAGCACTTGCTATACACTTACCAACTATCTAATTTAAATCATTCCCATCATAATCCTTAGGGATTGCTATTTTTCAAGGCAAATAAAATTTGTTTATAAATAATTATGATGCAAAATAGAGAAGAATTAAGCAATGGAATTGTGTAGACAACATTATCTATTCCCAAATTTCCAAGGAAATAAAGCGAACCACAGGAAAATGAAAAGGTTTGCCCAAGATACTTTCATTACTCAGTTGCACATATGAGAATTGGCAACCCAAATGGCACAGTCCTCAGTGTAGTATTTGCTCCTAGAGGTGGTGTACCACTTGCATAGCTCTTAAAACAGGGAACATATTGAAATGTCTTAATAAAATGTTGCCTAGTTGTGCGGAAAGGCAACTACTGCCACATGGAGTGATTTTGTAAACAGACAGGAATTTTTTTTTATTAAAAAATTTTGTTGTGTTTTAAGTGAAAGTTTACTGCGCAAATTAGTTTTTCATTCAAAAATTTACACATAAATTGTTTTGTGACATTGGTTGCAATCCCTGCAATATGTCAGCACTCTGCTCCTTTCCCTTTCCACCCTGGGTTCCCTGTGTCCATTCGTCCAGGTTTTCTGTCCCTTCCTTCCTTCTTGTCTTTGCTTTTGGGCAGGTGTTGCCCATTTGGTCTCATATACTTGATTGAACTAAGAAGCACATTTCTCAGGTGTGTTGTTTGTTTTATAGCCCTGTCTAATGTTTGGCTGAAAGGTAGGCTTCAGGAGTGGCTTCACTTCTGAGTTAGCAGGGTATCCAGCCATAGTCTCGGGGGTTTCTCCAGTTTCTGTCAGACCAGTAAGTCTGGTCTTTTTTGTGAGTTTGAATTTTGTTAGAGATTGCTATTGATGCTGGTTAGCAGATGAGTAGACTGAAATTCAGAGAGGTCATGTAACTTGTTCAAGGTCTCCGTTTATACTTTGCAAAGCTGGGAATTAACTCGGCCCTTACTATCACTCCAAAGCCAGTGCGCTCTACAGGGTATTAAGGTGGCCCAGAGAAGGAAGCCATTGATTCTACCTTGAGAAGTCTGGGGAGACATCCATATGGAAGAATCATTTAAGCAGGGTTTTGAAGGCTCAGTAGGAGTTAGCCATGGTTAAAAGGGAAGGGCACTTTGGGAAGAGGGAACAGCGAGTACAAAATCTCTGAGCTGTGAAAGGGTATGGTCTGATCTGAGAATGATAAAAAGTGTGCTAAGGCTGGGGCTGGGGAGGTGGGGTGTGGGAGAGGGGGCGATTGATGAGGTACAAGAGGTCATTTGGGACCGATTAGTGAAGTGCTTCTTATGGCAAGTGGAAGAATTCAGATTTCACTCGAAAGCTAATTCTAAATAGGCAGGGATTCTGCACTTCTGGGCTGTGCTAGATCTGAATTAGAGCTTTTATAGACAATTATTAGAGCACTTCACAGTCATTTACTAAACATGTAGGTAGGACCTACTATGTGCCAAGCATTCTATTAAATGCTGGGGCACAGGGACGTTTAGTTAGAAAGCCAGATATTATAATGCCCAAAACCAAATAGAAAACTTAAAATAATGGTAAGTGACAGAAGTTTACAGTACTACTGCGATGGAGATGAAAAATATTTCTAGTTTGTAATATTCTGTTGTTTTACACTTTCAGTGCTGAATTGACATGGGCTTGATGACAAAACTTGGGTAAGTTCTGACTTTTTTAGACAAGGGATCTGGACCTGCAGGCACCAAACAGAAATCATGCAATTGCCACAAAATGGGTTTGTGCGAATCAGGCAGGAAAAAGTGCTCTCCTAGATTTAAATTAGCAAGGCAAGTGTCTTCCACATCCCAGCTCATGACATAGAGTTCTAGATAATAATAAAGGCTACCTGACCCAAGCCACGGTGTTTTCAATTGACTCATATGCGTGCAAAAGCTGGAAAATGAATAAGGAAGGTCGAAGAAGAATTGATGCCTTTGAATTGTGGTATTGGCTAAGAATATTGAATATACCATGGACTGCCAAAAGAACAAACAAATCTGTCTTGGAAGAAGTATAACCAGAATGTTCCTTAGAAGCAGGGATGGCGAGACTATGTCTCACATTCTTTTGACATGTTATCAGGAGGGGTCAATCCCTGGAGAAGAACATCATGCTTGGTAGAGGACCAGTGAAAAAGAGGAAGACCCTCAACGAGATGGACTGATATAGTGGCTGCAACAA
>NW_004443963.1:4784901-4786573 GCF_000243295.1 Trichechus manatus latirostris | reverse complement strand
AAGAGACTTCTAACCACAGGATAAGTTCTCAAAGACTCTCTGACGGCTCACTGGAGCTACTAGGCCAGTTCCACAAAAGGTCTTTAAAAGAATATTGATAACTTGCAGGTACTAATGAGGTGACAAAGTAGAGTTGTCCATCTGTAGGCTGTGTTCTTTCTGGCTGCTTCTGTTTCTTTCCTGCACACAGAATAATAGCAAACCCTTTGAGTCTGTGGCCTTTCTTTCCTCAATGGTCATAGAGCCAGGCTTCAAGCCCAGGAAGTGCTCCAGAGTCTGTTGCTGTTAGTTGCCATCAAGTCGATTCTGACTCATGGCAACCCCGTGTTTTACAGAGTACAGCTGTGCTCTATAGGGTTTTATTGGCTGTAATCTTAATGGAAGTAGATTGTCAGGCTTTCTTCTGTAATGCCACTGGGTGGGTTTGAATCGCCTTCTTCTACGTTAGTAGTTGAGCAAAAACCATTTGTGCCACCTGGGGACAGGAAGAGGGGGCTTAATCAGGCTGGGACTAGGTAAGCACTTTGAAGCTCATTTCAAAACCAATTGAACCACTTGAGTTCATAATACAGAGCAAGGGGTGCTAAGAGAGCATTTTTATAGATCGTTGTTAGGTGCTGTTGAGTTGATTCCAACTCATAGCAACCCTATAGGACGGGGTAGAATTGCCCCATAGGGTTTCCTAGGCTGTAAACTTTATGCGAGCAGACTGCCACATCTTTTGCCTGCAGGGCAGCTGGTGGGTTCAAACCACTGATCTTTCAGTTAGCAGCTGAGTGCCTAACCATTGAGCCACCAGGGCTCCTTTTTCATAGATCACTGACTATCAAATAGCTATCCTCCTGTTCCCTTTTTATATGAGGCCCTTCTTGGGCTGAGAAGGTGTCTGGAAACCAGGATCAGTTCTGGTCAGGACCAGGAGGGTGCCAGCTCTCCCACTATTTGACCCTCTTGGCGTCTGTGCCCCTCCCCAGGGTTGGGCATGCAAGGTACCCTCTGGCTGACACCCAGCTTGCCTCCTGGGCTGGCTCAGAAGTACACAGAGCCTCTACCACCCTGAGATTCAGTGATCAGTGCCACCTTGCAGAAATGCCCACTCAGGAGAGAATTAACCTCCCAGACATTTTTACTTTTGCAGGCAGTAAGCCTGGATCCCCATCTCACACACTTACATTCCACTGAAAGGCTTCCTCCTGGAATGAAACCAGCTTCCCTCCCATCCCGCATTCCTCTGTCCAGCCCCACCAGACCACTCCCCACTTCTCCAGGTGTGCCTTTCCTTCCATGCCTTGTCCATACCCTTTCCACCCTCAAAGACGTGCTCCTTGACCCCACCTCTTAGGCAGATATGGCGTTTCCACCCTCTGGGTGCCCTTTCCACTCAGCCCATGCCTTATTATAACACACGTAGCAGAAAATTGGGCAGAAACACCTGTTGCAAAAATAACTGTATATTCTAGGCTATAGGCTCATCCCAGGGGATATGGGGAGCTGCCTCCCATCCCAGCTCCCAAAAGTATGGCTTTGTGTCCAGAAAGTCTGGGCTTCCTTTTTTCTGCAGGGAAGACAGTTAATTGGCATTTCTTTTGAAAAATTTAGGCAGGTGTTCTTCTAAGGGTGGTTCACTGGACCAGCTGTTTCAAATCATCTGGTGGAAGGGGATTACTATAAA
>NW_004443963.1:4782106-4784441 GCF_000243295.1 Trichechus manatus latirostris | reverse complement strand
GATCAATACTTGTTTCAGACGAAGCCACAGCACTAGGCAGCAGGTGGAAGGCCAGTGCTGGTAGTTGGGAGTACATGGCCATAGGGAGATGTATGGACTAACTTAAACCATGTTGGCTAATCAGCAGTTAAGTTCATTTGGAAAATATGTGTAGCCTCTGGTGGCTAGAAGTCAACAGGAGCCTTGCTTCCTAAATTATACCACCTGCTACCAGGCATGTTACAATGTTACAGTGAAAGAAAATTCTGCAAATTTCTTACCTATCATTTACAAAAACAGTCATATATTTTTTCTTGACATTATCAGGAAGCTCCACTTCTGCCCTCAAGCCCTCTGATCAGAGAAGGCAAGGAAACAAACAAAAAACAAAACAAAAGATATAGGTAATAATCCAACAAGGGAGATAAAATGAAATTATAAAAAAAATACTAAATTAATCCAAAAGAAAGCAGACAAAGAAGAAAAAAAAAGGAACAGAGAACAGATGGAACAAACAGAAAACAAATAACAAGAAGTGAATTTAAACATGACACATTAAAAGTAAATGGTCTAAACAACTCAATTAAAAGGTATAGATTTTCAGACTCAGTTAAAAAAAAGTAAGATCCAGCTGTGTGCTGTCTAAGAGATCCATTTTAAATATAAAGATACAAATATGTTAAAAATAAAAGGAGAGAAAAAGATAGCACACTAACACAAATCACAAGAAAGCTGAGATGGCTTATATTACAAATATGAAGTAAATTTCAGAGTAAAAACTTTTACCAGAGATAAAGAAGGTCATTTCATGATGTTAATAGGGTCAATTTATCAAGAGAACATAAGTTATAAATGTTTATGGACTTTTCAACAGATCTTAAAATTACATTAAACAAAATTAAAACTGCAAGAAGGAACTGATAAATCCACAATTAGAGTCAGATAGTTCAACATCTCTCTCTCAATAATCAATAAAATAGTCAGAGCTTCAGTAATGATAAAGAAGACTGGAACAACACTATCAAACAACTTGACCTAACAACAGCAGAACACTAACTCTTTTCAAGGGCACATGAAACATTTACCAAGATAGACCATATTCTGGGACATAAAACAAGTATTGGTAAATTTAAAAGGCTTCAAATCATATGAAGTATGTTTTCTGACCACATGGAATTAAATTATAAATTTCCCTCTAGGCACTGCTTTGGCTGCATCTCACAAATCTTGATATGTTGTGTTTTTATTTTCATTCACTTAATAAAAGAAGCATATCTGGAAACAATAACAAACATATCTGGAAAATCCTCAAATATCTGCAAATTATATCTTACATTTCTAAATCACCTATAACAAAAGAAGATATCAAAAAGAAAATTAAAATGCAAACAAGACAAGGATGCCCATTATCACCACTCTTATTTAACATTGTGCTGGAAGTCCTAGATAGAGCAATAATGCAAGCAAAAGAAATAAAGGGCATCTGAATTGGGAAGGAAGAAATAAAACTATCCCTATTCATAGATGATATGATCCTATACATAGAGAAATCCAAAGATTCCACAAAAAAAACTACTGGAACTAACAGATCTAGCAGAGTAGGAGGAGGTAAGGTTAACATACAAAAATCAGTTGGATTCCTATACATCAACAAAGAGAAGTTTGAAAAGGAAATCAAGAAAACAATACCATTTATACTAGCCCCTAAAAAGATAAAATACTTATGAATAAATCTAACTAGGGACATAAAAGACCTATACAAATAAAACTACAAAATACTATTGCAAGAAATCAAATGAGGCCTAAATAAATGGAAAAACATACTGTGCTCATGGATAGGAAGACCCAATATTGTGAAAATATCAATACTACCCAAAGCGATCTACAGATTTAATGCAATCCCGATCCAAATTCCAACAGCATTCTTTAACAAGATGGAAAAACTAATCACCAACTTTATAAGAAAGTAAAGAGGCCCTGGATAAGAAAAGCATTATTGAAGAAGAAGAACAAAGTGGGAGGCCTCATACCACCTGTCTTAGTCATCTAGTGCTGCTATAACAGAAATACCACAAGTAGATGGTTTTAACAAAGAGAAGCTTATTTCCTCACAGTCAAAGTAGGCTAAAAGTCCAAATTCAGGGCGTCAGCTCCAGCGGAAGGCTTTTTCTTTCTGTCGGCCTTCTTCTCTTCGGTGTTCCCCCAGACTGGGAGCTTCTCTGTGCAGGGACCCCAGTCCAAAGGATGTGCTCTGCTCCCGGCATTGCTTTCTTGATGGTATGAGGTCCCCCTGTCTCACTGCTCACTTCTGTCTTTTATATCTCAAGAGATTGCCTCAGGACACAATCCAGTCTTG
>NW_004443963.1:4779763-4780933 GCF_000243295.1 Trichechus manatus latirostris | reverse complement strand
GTCTATTGGCCGGGAAACATAAGCTTCCCCACCCGCCGGCACTGGCCAGCTCCCTAAGTGTCATTTGTTGGCTGCTGGTGTTGCTGTTTGCCACTTCTTTAGAATTCTTCCTTACCTCTCACCACGTCCCCCACCTTTCTCTCAAATACCTGGCTCTGTGCGCCATCTTTGCTTCTTCTTGAAAGTCTACGAAACATCACTCAACTGTGAAACTGCTTCCCGGCCCGTGCCGCCACACTGGTGGGACCCCCAGGGCTTTTTTGTTTGTTTCTTTGCTCTGATTTGTTCTCTTTTGGTTTGTTTGTTTGTTTTCTTTCTCTTTTCTCAGCTTGGGAGCCCCTTCTAACTGGGCAGTACTACATGGCTTGGAAGATAGTCCCTTACTCTGCACAGGTGCACAGGGACATCCCTGTGGGCATTTCTTTTTCTTGTGTTTTCTTTTTTTTCTGATTTGTTTGTTTCTGTTTTTTTTTTCTTTTCATTTCTTTGTTTAGTTTTCTTCTCTCTCTTACTCCTTTTTGTGTTTCTTCATTCCGGTTTCTCGATTTATTCATTTTTTTTCTTTTATCCTTTTTCTTTTTTTTTTCAGTTTTGTTTTTCCCCATTTCTCAGTCTCTCATCTCTACACTCCAATAGCAAGCGCCCTTAGCACTCTTTTTTGCTTGTGTGTATGTTTTTGGCTCCTGTTCCTCTCTCCTCTCTCTCATCTTTCCCATACCCATCTTAGCTCCACACATCACAATCTACCCTCTCCTTCCTGCCTAACTGCACTGTGCTCTGAACATCACAGTCCCAAGCAGCACAGGCATGGCCTACTGGAACCTGCCCTGCCCTGATTCCTGGTCCGCACTGTCAGCCCTGGTACATGCCACAAAAAACCTATCCCAGCAACTCCTCTTCAGCTGGACCTGCCCTGGTATACTGTACCTGACTGACCCTGCACATTGGAGAGGGAGGTAAAAAGTATCATGCCCACAGATGAGCAAACAACAAAGAATGCACAGGCCGCCTGCTCAGACATAACCAAATAAAACAAAAAAGCAAGATGAAACAAATAACTCTACGATCAATAAACGAAAATAACCACTGAATGCCTCGAAGACAGCAGACAATATCAAAACATTTACAAAAACAGGACAGGATGGTTCCAGTAGGCATCCAAAATAAAAC
>NW_004443963.1:4774728-4777382 GCF_000243295.1 Trichechus manatus latirostris | reverse complement strand
AAAAAAAAAAAAAAAAAAGAGTTATCTATGTGAGATCAAATTGACTACAGCAACCCAAAAGGTTTGATGGGAAGACTAGGGGACAGTGAGTTGAAGATAATGGTGATGGAATAATTTGGAAAAGGATAATGAGAATAGCAGCACAATTGCAAGAATGTAATTGATGTCAGTGAATTGTACATGTAGAAACTTTCGAAATGGTGTAACTTTGGCTATGTATATTTTCACCAAAAAAAAGGTCCTCAGGGTTGAGAAGGGAGAGTGTTGACATGTCATGGGATTGTTATCCAATGTCATAAAACAATATGTGTACTGACTGTTAATGAGAAACTATTTGTTCTATAAACCTTCATCTAAAGTACAATAAAAAAAGTTAAAAAAAAAATGGGCAAAGGATATGAACAGACATTTCACCAAAGAAAACATTCAAGTGGCTAACAGACACATGAGGAAACACTTGCGATCATTAGCCATTAGGGAAATGCAAATCAAAACTATAATGAGATACCTTCTTGCCCTGGACTAATCAAAAAAACAGAAAATAACAAATGTTGGGGGGTTGCGGGGAGACTGGAACTCTTATACGCCGCTGACGGGAATGTAAAATGGTAGAACCACTATGGAAAACAATATGGTGCCTCCTTAAAAAGCTAGAAATAGAAATACCATGCAGTCCAGCAATCCCACTCCTAGGAATATATTCTAGAGAAAAGAGAGCCATCATACAAATAGTCATGTGCACACCCATGTTTATTGCAGCATTTTTCACAATAGTAAAAAGATGGAAACAACCTAAGTGCCCATCCACAGATGAATGGATAAACAAATTATAGTACAGAGACATGACAGAGCACACAATGATATAAAGAACAATGATGAATCTATGAAACATCTCACAACATGGCTGAATCCGGAGGGCATTATGCTGACTGAAATAAGTCAATCATGAAAGGACAAATATTGTACAAGACCGCTATTATAAAAACCAAAGAAAAGGTTTACACAAAGAACAAAACAATCTTTGATGGTTACAAGGGAGGCGAGGAGTAGGGAGGGGAAATCACTAACTAGGTAGTAGACAAATGTTAACTTTTGTGAAGGGAAAGACAACACACAGTATGGGGGAAGTCAGCACAACTTGACCAAGGCAAAACTGTAGAAGCTTCCTAGACACATCTAAACACCTTGAGGGACCAACTTACTGGGGCTGAGGGCTGGGGACTATGGTCTTGGGGGACATCTAGGTCGATTGGTATAATATAGTTCATAAAGAAAACGTTCTACATGCTACTTTGGTGAGTAGTGTCTCGGCTCTTAAAATCATGCAAGTGGCCATCTTAAATACATCTATTGGTCCCATCCTGTTCTGAGCAAAGGAGAATGAAGAAAACCAAAGACACAAGGAAAATATTAGTCCAAAGGACTAATGGACAACATGAACCACAGCCTTCACCAGCCTGAGCCCATAAGAACTAGACGGTGCACTGCTACCACCACCAACTGCTCTGTCAGGGATCACAATAGAGGGTTCTCGAGAGAGTGGGAGAAAAATGTAGAATAAAATTCTAATTTACAAAAAAAAGACCAGACTTATTGGTTTGACAGAGACTGGAGGAACCCCTGAGACTATGGCCCCCAGACACTCTGCTAACTCAGAACTGAAGCCGCTCCCGAAGTCCACCTTTCAGCCAAACATTAGACATGCCTATAAAACAAACAATAACACCCATGAGGAATGTGCTTCTTAGTTCAATCAAGTATATGAGGCTAAATGGGCAGCACCTGCCCAAAAGCAAAGAGGAAAAGGCAGGAATGGACAAGAAATCTGGACAAATGGACACAGGGAACTTGGGGTATAAAGGGAAAGGGGGAGAGTGCTGTCACATTGCAGGGATTGCAACTAATGTCACAAAACAATATGGGTATAAATTTTTGAATGAGAAACTAATTTATGCTGTAAACATTTACATAAAACACAGTAAAATTAAAAAATTAATCTGAATGAAAAGTAAAACACAATACATCAATATTTGTGAGGTGCAGCTAAAGCAATGCTTAGAGGGAAATTTATTGCATTAAATTCCTATAATATAAAAGAAGAAAGGTCTCAAACTATTACCTATACTTACAGCTTAACATGAAACTAGAAACGGAAGAGCTAATGAAACCCAAAGCATACTGAAGAAAGATAACAGCAGATGTCAGTAAAACAAAAAGGCAATAGAGAAAATCAATAAAACCAGAAGCTGGTCAATGAAATTGATAAACTTCTAGACAGACTGATCAGGAAAAAAAAGAATACACAAATTACAGTATCAGGAATGAGCGAAGGAATATCATTACAAATCTTACAGAAATTAAAAGGATAATAACTGGATATTATTAACAGAAGAGAACAAGGGGATACTGCATGGTTTAAAGTCAGGAAAGGTGTGCGTCAGGGTTGTATCCTTTCACCACACCTATTCAATCTGTATGTTGAGCAAATAATCTGAGAAGCTGGACTATATGAAGAAGAATGAGGCATCAGGATTGGAGGAAGACTCAAACAGCGCACAATATGCAGATGACACAACCTTGCTTGCTGAAAGTGAAGAGGACTTGAAGCACTTACTGATGAAGATCAAAGACCACAGCCTTCAGTATGGATTATT
>NW_004443963.1:4766101-4774227 GCF_000243295.1 Trichechus manatus latirostris | reverse complement strand
CCCTCAATGAGATGGATTGACACAGTGGTTGCAACAATGGATTCAAGCATAACAACAATTGTGAGGATAGCGCAGGACCAGGCAGTGTTTTGTTCTGTTGTACACAGGATCACCATGAGTCGGAACTGACTCGATGGCACCTAACAACAACAACATCATTAACAACTTTATGCCAATAAATTTAACAATATAGTTGAAATGGACGAATTTATCGAAAACCACAAACTACCAAAGTTCACTCAAAAGGAAATAGATAACCTGAATAGCCCTGTATCTATTTATGAAATTGAATTTGAAGTTAAAATCCTTACTACAAAGAAAATTCCATGCCAGATGACTTAGTAGTAAATTACATCAAATATTTAAGGAAGAGATAATGCCATTTCTACAAAAACTCTTCCAGGAAAATTAAAGAGGAGAGAACATTTCCCAACTGGTTTTATAAGGTAAGCATTACCTTGCTTCCAAAACCAGATACATAGCTAACAAGAAAACTACAGACAAATACACCTAATGAATATGGGGACAAAAATTCTTAACAAAACTTTAGCCAACTGAATCCAACAAATATACAAAACAGATAATACATCATGCAGTACAATAAAGCAAGAAAAAGATATAAAATGCATACAGATTGGAAGGGAAGAAATAAAATTTTCTATATTCCTAGACAACATGATTGTCTATGTAGAAAATTTCAAAGAATCTCCGAAAAGTTATTATAACTAATACGTGAATTTAGTAAGTTCTCAGGATACAAGGGCAATACTAAAAAAATCAATCGCATTTCTATAAACTAGCAATGAACAATTGATAATTGAAAATTTAAAAAAACACTAAAAATAGTACCAAAACCCATGAAGAACTTAGGTATGACTCTAACAAAATATGTGCAAAATCTGGAAGCTGAAACCTAAAAACGCTGATGAATAAAAGAAGTCCTGAATAAATGGAGAAATATACTGTGATTATGGATTGGAAAATTAAGTATTTTAAAATGTCACTTCTCCCTAAACTGACCTAGAGATTCAATACAATTCCAGTTAAAATCCTAGAAGGGTTATTTTGAGTTGACGAACTGATTGTAAACTCCATATGTAAAGGTAAAGGAACTGGAATAACCAAAATAATTGTGAAAAACAGCAAAGTTGGAGAACTTACACTACCTGATTTTAAGACTTACTATATAGCTACAGCAATCAAGACAGTGTGGTACTGGAGAAAGAATATACATACAGATCAATGGAACAGAATAGAGAATCCAGAAATAGACCTACAAATAGACGGTCAATATTCTACAATGGTCCAAAGGAAATTCGATGGGGAGAGGATCGTCTTGTCAAGAAATGGTGCTAGAATAATTAGATATCCATCTGCAAAAAAATGAAACTTGATCAATACCTCATACCATATACAAAAGTTAACTTGAAATGACAATAGGCTTAAATGTAACACGTAAAACTACAAAGCTTCTAGAAGAACATTTTTGTGATCTTTATAGGTTCGGCAAAGATTTCTTAAATACAATACAAAAAGCACTATTCATAAACAAACAAACAAACAAACAAAAACCCTGAATATATTTGACCTCATCAAGACAAAAAAAATGTTTGCTCTCCAAAAGACACTGTTAAGAGAATGAAAAGACAAGCCACAAACTGGTAGGAAACATTTACAAATCATATATCTAACAAAGGACTTGTATCTAAAAACCCTCCATAAATCAATAATAAAACATTTAAAAACCCTCAATAGTCAATAATAAAACAAACAACTTGAAAGATATAATCACATGAAAAGATGCAAATTAAAACTGACTGCAATGAGATATGACTGCACATCTCTTAGAATGGCTAAAATTAAAAAAAAAAAACCCGTCTATATCAAGTGTTATCAAGTATGCCAAACAACTGGAACTCTCATATATTGCTAGTGAGAATGAACAATGATCCATATACTTTGGAAAATAGTTTAACAGTTTCTTATAAAGTTAAACATACATTCACTGTACAATCCAGGACTCTTACTTACCTAGGAAATGACAACTTATGTTTACATAAAGACCTACACATGAATGTTCATTGTGGCTTTATTCTTAATTTCCCCAAACTGGAAACAACTCCAATGTCTTTGAGCTGGTGGAGGGATAAGCCAACTGGGGCAGTCATATAATGGAATACTATGAGGCATTAAAAAGGAATGAAATAGTGATACATGCAGCAACATAGATGAATCTTGAATGCATTATGCTAAATGAAAGACATCAGACTCAAAAAGGCACATACTGTATGGTTCCCTATATGACATTCTCTTAAAGGTAAAATTATAGGCATAGAAAACAGATCACTATTTGCCAGGGGTTGGAAGTTGCGGGGAGGGCTTGACTACAAAGGAAGTTTTGGAAGATGGTATAACTATTATCTATCTTAATTGTGGTAGTGGTTATACAATTGTTGAGACTTGTCAAAGCTCACAGAACTGTACACTAAAAAGAGTGAATTTTACTGTGTCTTAAATTATACCTTAAAAATGAATGAAACAAACAAACTACAACAAAGCCCACAAACGTACTAGCAGACCATGTCCCTCAAAATAGGTTTGGAAAAGGTAATCAGAGTTCCTATAAAGGATTAATTAAAATTTATTTCTATATAGACCTACAAAGTGTCCATTTCCATAGTGTATGCTCATTGGAAAGGAAAACAAATTCAGATGCTAGAATCAGAAAAGGCTATCTTTAAAACACACTGTAAGTTATACAATTTTCCACCTTCAATCTCTAAATCTTTCCTTTTCATCTGAATGCTTTAGTGTCGTCACAAGAAAATTAGTGTTCAGAAAGTATTTCTTCAGTCCAAATAATCGTTTAGCAAACCATTGCTGAACACCCTCCATGGGTCAGATGTTGGTCTTAAAAAGATTTCTTGATAAATTTTTGTTTCCTTTTTGTGCTGTCCTTGCTTATTATTATTAATAGCAATATAGAACCTACATAGCATGCCAAGCACATTACATATATGATTTCAGTATATTTAACCTTCAAACAGCCCTATGAAATGGTTATTATCACCATTTTATGTAAAGGAAACTGAGGCACAGAGAAGTTAAGTAACAAGGCCACACAGACATTAAACTCAGAGGTAAGAATTTATACCCAGCTCTGTCTGACTTTAAAGGCTTGTAGTTGTGCTTCTCCATATGGGTTGCTTATAATTATTTTACATGGCTTAAATATTTTTACAGCCATTCATTTCATTAATTAATTAGCTAATTAATTAATTCAACATTTATTGAGTGCCTCCTATTATTTTCAAAGCTGGAAATGTTTTCACCCTAAGTGAAATAAGGGCTAGCCTGGGTAGAAAGGGGCCAGCATGCCCCTTGTCCGTGGGTAGGAGGGTGTCATGGATTGAATTGTGTCCTCCAAAAATATGTGTCAACTTGGTTAAGTCATGATTTCCAGTATTGTATGATTGTCTACCATTTTGTCATCTGATGTGATTTCCCTATGTGTTGTAAATTCTATCACTATGATGTTAATGAGATGGATTAGTGGCAGTTATATTGATGAGATCTACAAGATTAGATAGTGCCTTAAGCCAATCTCTTTTGAGATATAAAAGACAGAAGCAAGCAGAGAGACAGGGGGACCTCATATCACCAAGAAAGAAGCACCAGGAGCAGAGTGTGTCCTTTGAACCCGGGGTTCCTGCACATAGAAGCTCCTAGCCCAGAGGAAGATTGATGACAAGGACCTTCCTCCAGAGCCGACAGAGAAAGCCTTCCCCTGGAGCTGATGCCCTGAATTTGGACTTCAAGCATACTAGACTGTGAGAGAATAAACTTCTGTTTGTTGAAGCTGTCCGCTTGCAGTATTTCTGCACTAGATAACTAAGACAGAGGGGCTGGGGGTGCTGGCCTTAGTGCCACAGGCTTATTTCTGCACGGGTGTATACTTCTCTTTGAAACGAGCAGCCTGGCAACCATTGAGAGGCCATTGGATGTCTGCCTGTAGTATGCCAAGGGTGAAAGCATCTACTGACTAGGAAATTCCTCGTGTTCTGGGGTTCTTCTGAGCCTCACCATCAAATATTCTGCAGGGGGCGTGAGACTTTCTCTTTAGCATCAGTTTCATCCTGGCCCAGCCCTTCCTTTCTCCCAGTTGCTTGTGACTCAAACAGGGAAACCCCAGGGTGAATACTTACCTTTACCACATTCTCGTAGGGCTTTGGCCTGAGTTATCAGAGTGAGCCATGGCTTCCGCATAAAAGCAGACAATTGTGGGAAGACAAATAACAGACCTGGAGACCATCAGCTACATGAAGAAATGAGATGCACAGAAATGTTCTTACCTAATGATCTCTACACTGCAGTGGCCCTGGTTTCCTAGTCTGTCTGGCTGTACACCTAATAGCTGGCTCTCTATGGGCAAATTGCATAGCCCCTCAAAGTCCCAATTCCTCACCCGGGCTCTCAGTCACTTTTGCTTTTGTGTCTATCTTTTCCATTAACCTATGAGCTTCTTGGGGGTAGAAATTGGATCTATCATATATGTGCTTATGTGCAGCACATACTGGTGCTCAATAAATGCTTGGTTTTTATGAGTTGGCCTACTCTGGAAGGAACTTTGGAAAAAAGGTAGCAGGCGTGTGGTGGTATGAGGAATCCTAATTTTATGATCTCAATTGAATGTTGTAAGTTTAACAAATTATGAAAACGACTTATTTGGTTGTTAAATAAAAATTTCAAGATGAAAGTGTAAATTTCTTTCCTGCTTTTCAAATTATTTTCCATCACCTCCATGAACCCCACCAGTTGCCATTGAGTCGATTCCAACTGATGGCGACTCCATGTGTGTCAGAGTAGAACTGTGTTCTGTATGGTTTTAAATGGCTGATTTTTTAGAAGTAGATCTCCAGGCCTTTCTTCCTAGGTGCCTCTGGGTGGGCTCAAATTACCAACCTTTTGGTTAGTAGCTGAGCACGTTAACCATTTGTACTATCCATTACCTCAGACGCCCATTAAGAAAAAGATGGTAAAATTGACATTCTCAGCAACCACTCTTGAAAGAGGTATTACAGGATTTGCTATAAAGGCATATTCCTGATGCATTGTGAGGTTCAAGTACCTGATAAAACTATTTTAGGTAATTATCACATTTCCCTTTGGTCACCACTACTCTGATGGTCCCTGGCATTGTGACTTTCCTCACAAAGAAGGCTTAACCTCATAAGCTGTCAGCAAATCATGGCAGTTCTGCTTCTGTAAAGGAAGATAATAAACTTCTGCCCATTAAGAGGCCAGGGACTTCCCCATAACTCTATCTCTCAAGGACGTCTAGAGGTGCCTATTGCATGTCACTATCTTTTTTAAAAGCTTTGCTTACAATGCTAGGCAGGGAATATGTCCTAGGATTCTGTTTATAGCTCTGGTTGGAATTGCCTGTCTGGGAGATTGATGTGAAATACGTTCTTAATGTGAACTCAGTATTATGTGTCATTTAACATGAGAAGGGGCATGCCTAAAAGAGTGGTTTCAAATCCATCTAGTCCATTATTTGCAATTTGTGCAAAGAGTGGCAAGGAACATGCAGTAGGAAAGAAAAAGAGGTCTGAAAACACAGTAACATGTTACAACAAACAAATGTGAATGATTTGACAACATTGGCCTCCAAAAGAAAAATCAAGATTACGTTCCATTGCAATTATCGGTTGATTTTGCCATGATTGAGTTTATGGGTAACCCCTTCACACATGTTCATTTTCCATTACTTTGTATTGTTGCACAAAGACATTAACATTGATGGTGGAATAAAAAGAACTGGATGTTCAAATCACAAAAGTCTCTTTCATCTCAAATAGAATATTGGTTATTCAAATGTGATTTATCTTTCAAGGTTAAAAATAGGTTTTTGTGCTAATGAGAAAAGTCTTCCATATGCAGATTTGATAAAGCAGTACACCTTCTAATTAGGGAGAAACACATTAAATCCTGGTGGAAACACCTTCCTTTATGACATGATTTTTTTTTTTCCCAAGTGAAAATTCATGCCTTCTTAATTTGAAAACATGACAGGTAATTTTTTTGGTCTGTGTTTTCCAAGTTTTTGGTATTGATCATGCAGTTATTTCATAATTTGAATAAGATGCTATTAAAATAATTTTAAAAAGTAACCCAAAGGTGTTGAGTGTGAATTTATTAGTTCATGCATTAAAAAAGGAAGTGGAGAAATGAAGTTCTGCTGCATGCCAATAAGTCGGTGGCAAAAGGCCAAGCATTGTGTGATTTTACTTATCTGAAATATGCAAATATATAGAAACCAAAGATTATTAGTGGTTATCAGGTGAGGAGAGAGGAGGAAAAGGGGAGTTTTTGTTTAGGGAGCATTGAGTTTATGTTAAAGGTGGTGGAATAATTTGAAAAAGGATAGTGATAATGGTTGCACAACAGGAGGAACATAATTAATGTCACTGAGTTATCCAGGTAGAAGTAGTTGGAGATTGTTTTGTTGTGTGTATTTTCACTACAATAAAGATAAATATAAAGAATAAAACAAAAAAGGAAGTGGATGCTGCACTTGACTTGGCAACAAGGCCATTCCGGAGCTTGGGAATGTGCTTCCTCAAAAAGAAGGATGGACACATGTCAGCAGCTCCGAAATGGCCTATCCTTGCGGAAATGTAAAGAGATAGTGAAGCTCTCGCTTGTCATCACCACGAAATGTGAGAGGTGGAAAATACAGCCAAGGGGAGGACTGATCTTCTTCCTGAACTAGAGGAAGGAAACCTTTCGAGACATTTAGTATGTTTGCAGGACAAAGATAAAGGGAATTGCCCTTTGCCCCAGTGAAAAGACAGCAGAAATAATGTCCTTGGTCGAGGCCTTGGTTTTTATGTTTTGCTTCTCTGGCCTTGAGACCTATCAGAAGGAAATGCCTGAACATTCACAAAACCCTTTCAGACTCATCAGTGTTTTGATTATGAGATGTGAACCTTGCCACATTTGCCTGCCTATAGCACAATGTGATGGAACAAAATCCACTGCAGATTTTGAGTTCTGTTTGCCAGCTCCTATTTTACAAGCTTGTTGTTGTTAGTGTTAGCTACTGTCCACTTGACCCCCTGGGGAGCCCATGCACAATGGAACTAAATGCTGCCTGGTGCCAGACTGTTGTTATCCATAAAGTTTTTACTGGCTGATTTTTGGAAGTAGATCTTCAGGCCTTTCTCCCTAGTCTGTCTTAGGCTGGAAACGCCACCGAAACCTGTTCAGCATTATAGCATGTCCACTGAGAGACAGGTGATGACTGTGTATGATGAGGGGCACTGCTCGGGAATCAAATGTGGGTCTCCCTCATGGAAGGCGAGAATTCTACCACTGAACCACCAATGCTCCCCTTTTACAAGCTACCCCCTGTCTAACAAGGGCTCAGAGAAAGGGCATAATTTTATTCATCTTTCATTATCAGAAGTCCATTTTGACTGTGAGTCATTCATTCATTTATTCTTGAAACATTTATTTAGAGCCTTTTTTGTCACGCACTTTGCCAAGTACTTTCACCTATATTAATGTTTTTAAATCTTTATGCTAGTTTTTAATATAGGACTTTTAACCCACATCTGACAGGTACGGAGTCTGGGGTGTAGGCAGAAAATAACTTGCCCAAACTAGCAAGTGATGGAATTAGGTTCAAACCTATGGCTTTTTGTAGTAGGTCCAGTGTTCTTTTGTCCTCTGTGGTCCATCATGTATGATGTTGGAGATGCTGACTTTTGTACTGCATTTTGGACAAAGCCTTTTCTTTTCTAGGGTGTATCTCATTTACTATCATCGGATTATTTTTTGTGGGTTAGAAAACAAGAAAAGCAAATCTGAATGTTCTTTCTATTGTATCAGAATTCTGTGAGAATTGGATGCTATCGTGACCACATTTGGTGCTAAAACAGTCCTGGAGTGAGCAGCCAGTCCATGAAATCTGGAAGTCTGGGTTAATCACTGTGTACTTCATTCTGATGTGCTTAGAATGCTGTGCTCACATTCTGGGGTGAAAACTGAGGACAGAGCAGTTAACAGAGGGAAGGCCAGAATATTCTAAACCCCCAAACCTTGACTTTTTTTAGGGCAAG
>NW_004443963.1:4763177-4764999 GCF_000243295.1 Trichechus manatus latirostris | reverse complement strand
GTCCCATTTTGGCTAACAAATGCTCAGCTTGACCACAGAAGTCTAACTGCACCATTGACACAGACTTTGCTAGTAGGTTTTCTTATAGTAGAACCTGGTCAGAATTCATTTTTATATGTGTGTGTATTTGAAGAAAAGTTAACTTTACATAGCTTCTTAACACTGAGGTATCTGAAGTCCCGCATCGTTAAGTTTGATATTCCATTCTAAGACTTAAGTTTTTGGATGATTTGATGATTATTTTTGTTGCTAAATAGTAACTACAGTCTTTGAGATTGTAATTGTAATAAAACTTTTGCTTAAAGAAAATTAAAGCCTGGCATTCTCACTTCCTCTCAGTTATCTTTTTTTTTTTATAAAAATGATATCCTTTTAACTGTCCCTTTCTCTGTCTCATAAAGGAATTCTCCTAAAGAGAGATCTATAATTGCAGGAAAGCAGATTTCTTTATAAAGGCTGACAGGGCAACCAAGATTTTCTGCATATAGACTGAAACGGAGCTTTCCAGAAAAAGATGCCCAAATTTTCATTTTATCAGGTTTACTTCATCTCAATTTTCTATGAAATGGGACGTCGAGAAGCAAATGATCAAAGTCCAAGAGAAGCGTGTAACCCTTACCCATGCAGTCTGGGCCCCAGTGGCCTGGGCAACACTGAGGCTGGAGGTAGTCCTTCCTACAGATATGCCGGCATCCGGGGAGAGATCGCGAGTAGGCGCCAACCTCAAACGTGTACCTTGAGAGTGAAGAGAGGAAGTGAATCCATAATCAAAGCAATGCAGTTAATTCTGGATGGTGGGGTTGCCCTAGATTTTTATATATTCTTTACACTTAAACCCATTGCTGTTGAGTCGATTCCGACTCATAGTGACCCTATAGGACAGAGTAGAACTGCCCCATAGGGTTACCAAGGAGCAGCTGGTGGATTCAAACTGCTGCCCTTTGGTTAGCAGCTGAGCTCTTAACCGCTGTTCCACCAGGGCTCCACCATTTCCTTAAAATGCTATCTTGACACAGTTTTGAGGCCCTAGCTAGAGATCAATCCATTCCCATTTCTTGAGCAGCTACTAAGTCCACTTCCCTTATCAGGTTGTCACACTCCTGGGCCACTATACACCCATCCTAATCACCGCAGGGCCAGATATCCAACAACTAGAGACATCCCCTATGCCCCCTGAGCCTGCAGAATTATTCAAAATGCTCACTCCCCAGGAAGCCCACACAACCTAGCTAGCCCCACTCTGCTTGCCATCCATAAGTCCTCTCTTACAATTTCAACTTGTTACCTTGTCTCCAGGTGTAACCCCATGTGTGACCCTGTGTCATGGTGTGCTGTACCTCCCTGTCTCTGGCAAATGTGAGTATACTAAACCTAGTTACTTTTCCTGGCCTCCCTGGATCCTCTTTCCTGCGTCCTGTCATCCCACAAATTTGTTAGAGCAACTTACCTAGATTAAAAAATATATATATGGGTTGGAAACATTTGGCCTTCTAAGTAGAATGAAACTCAATCATGAATTATTTTTAATCGTAAGAAATGGATTAAAAAATCTGGGCATGATGAAAATAGGGGTAAAATATCTAAACTGATGTCAGAAGTCAAGTTAGTAGATGAAATAAACGGCATTAGGTTGTAGGCATATGCTAGCGGTGGGACTCAAACTTGTTACTAAATGTCCTAGCAGCCAGTGCAAGAACGGAAAGATCATGGTGGACAGGACCTGTGGAATTAAAGCAAACTGATTGTTTGGGATTAGCACATTAATTGCAGGTAATGTTAATTTAGAAATTCTGTGTCTCAGGTGGCATAATGTTGTGAGCCA
>NW_004443963.1:4760142-4762986 GCF_000243295.1 Trichechus manatus latirostris | reverse complement strand
TTAGAACAGTTTCTTGTACCGGCTGAGGTATAGTTCTGGCATACTCCTTCTATGGAGGCTAAATATCACCGTCTATTTACATGGCTCTCTGCAGCGAAGGCTTGTTCTAGGGTTAGACTTTAATATGTCTAGAAACAATCCTCCATGAATATTGTTTCTTTCAACTGGGCTTTTGATAAGAATAGTGGATGGTGCTTTCAAGGCTGTACTCTAAAACCAGTCCATGGGATCAAAGTCTTCAATTCTAAAGCACAGAGTATGCAATAATGTTATCCTGTGTGTGTGTGTGTATGTGTGTGTGTATGAATATGTGTATGTGTGTGTGGTGGGGGTGAGTGGGATATAATCAAGTGCCCCTTTAGCCATGAATAAAAAAGTAGCCAGTACAAAGTAGTTCTCATTAAAGTAACCATGTAATTTTAACCTTGAACCCTTCCTAAATCTTTCTGATATACATTCTAAGAGAAATTGATTACAAATGTGTGTTCATTTTGGTAACTGAGTGGTCAACCGACTCCTATACTTGCTAACTCTAGGCCAGTTAATATTGTAAAACTTCTAGTAGAAACGATGTCTTTGGTTTTAGAATCTCATGCAGTCACATTAAGTGAATGTGAATTTGAAATAGTGTGATATAACAGTGTTAAGGTCTCATTTTATACAAAATAAAAAATATATATTACAATTCTTCATCTCCAGATTAAAGACAAACTCAAGGTTATCTAATTTTAAAATTAGTAGACTGAGTAAATAAAAAACTGTCTGCACTCTGGCTTCATGGCTGCACCCTTTAGCTGGCAAGCAGAACTGCCTGCCATCCTTGGCTGAGATTAGTCTTGAATTATGAGAGTTTCGAATCATAAGAGGTCTTCAGGAATGCAACACTCACATAAAATGCAACCATACTGTAGTTCCCTTGTCTCCTTTCTTTGGGTTCTGACTAGAATCAGGGTTCATAGCTAGTTATGACATGACTGTAAGACTCAAAGCTCTTAACACATTAAGGCTAGAACCCTTTCCAAATGAGAAAATACCCAGAATTCCAAAACAAGGACAAGATGAAGGGAGAATGTTTATGTGCAATGAGAGATAGGCAATTTTGTATTAAAGTGTGAATCAATGATAACATATGCTTTCAACTCAAGGTCATCAAGTGTGAGTTACCTAAGTTTGGGCTCACTGCAGTCTTAGAGTAAGAAAAATCATGGAAATGCTTTGTAGTTTTTGAAATAGGAAGTTTCAATTTAAATTCACAATCCTTTGAGTTCCACCACTGGTTATTTTCTTACAACCAATACCTGCAATCTCGAACTCCTACAGAGCCATTAGTAATCTTGCTGTAACCATCTGGACACTTGATTCCAAAATTGAGTAAGCAGGATCGGCATTCAGTTCTAATTATCAGAAGAGATTTCTTATCACATCTTTTTGCCTGTGTAAACATAAACAGAACTTTAATTCCCATTATCAGAGCCTTGCAAAAATATTTGTTTGGGCAATTTTCTCCATTGGCTTCATTTCAATTTGATGGCAGGGATGGCAAAGAGGTTAATTGGTAGTGACTGGCCTGCTGCTTTCAATCTCACCTGGAGAGAGTGTTGGGATCAACAAGTAATGTCTGCCACAGCTGTGAACATGGGAAAGGGCACCACTTATATACACATTTGTCATCCCTGATTAAGAGTCTGGAGTCCAACGAGGTAAGGTAATGTTACTACATACACTACCCAAGTGGGGACCCTGAAATATATTGCAGAATACAGTTTTGAAATGGGAAATTGTTAAAGCCGGTTATACAAAGTTGTTATTTTGTGCTGTCAAGTCGATTTTGACTCATGGAAACCCCATGTGTTGCAGAGTAGAACTGCCCCACAGGGTTTTCTTGGCTGTAATCTTTACGGAAGCAGATCCTCAGGCCTTTTTTTTCTGAGGTGCTGCTGGGTAGGTTCCGGTTACCAGCTGAGTGCAACAACTTGCATCACCCAGAGATCTTTATTCAAGGTTAATTGCTCATAAATCAACAGGTCTCAAGGATGTTCTTTCAGTATTGGTTTCACAGGAATATCTACTCTGGGACCAGCAGTGTGCTAAATACTATGGAGGATGTAATTCCTGCTTCAAAGACATTTGCAATCTTTAGATTATAATCCAACTAAAATGTAGGTTCCATAATGGCAGGAATATTTTTTTCTGTTTTGTCCACTGCTGTATCATAAGCAATGGCTGGTAGATTGCAGTGATCAGAAACATTTGTTGATTGAATGAATGAATTGTGGGACACTATCAGACACACTAAAAAAAACCAAACAAACAAAAAACAAACCCGTTGCCGTCGAGTCTATTCCGACTCATAGCGCCCCTATAGGACAGAGTAGAACTGCCCCATAGGGTTTCTAAGGAGCAGTTGGTGGATTTGAACTGCCGACCTTTTGGTTAGCAGCCAAGCTCTTAACCACTGTGCCACCAGGGCTCCATCAGACACGCTAGAAACAGTTAATTAGCAACATAAGGCAGCAGAGAATTTGCTGCTAAAATGAATGATTCAGATCCTATTTCAGTCCCTGTTTTGGGGACCTTGTCTTTAGGATCCTTCATTGCCCATGATGCTGGGGCTGACTCTCCCAAGTAGATTTTCTCCCCCTTCTCAAATTTCCTTACTCTCCCCGTCAAGCTTAAAACTGAACTTTGGAGCCAAAAGTCCTAGGTTAAGAATAAGCTCTGCATTCTCCTTTTTTCAAACTTGCTAAGTGTACAATCTTGAATGAATTCTTTACCATCATCTGTAAAGGGGGAATATTAATAAACACTCTCAAGGTTATAAAGGTCCCTGGGTGGTGCAAATGG
>NW_004443963.1:4757818-4758911 GCF_000243295.1 Trichechus manatus latirostris | reverse complement strand
AGCTTGAATCCACCAGCTGCTCCTTGGAAACCCTATGGGGCAGTTCTACTCTGTCCTATAGGGTCACTATGAGTCGGAACTGACTCGACGGCACCCAACGACAGCAGCACATGTAGTGACATCACCTTGCCTTTTCTTTCTTAGTAGATCAGATTCAATACACTCTTTTCAAGAAATTCTTTGACCTTCAAATTGTCCTTTTCAAATGAAAGGACTCATTCTACCTCCCATGCAGTACTTTCAAACTTGTTCCCGCTGAAAAGTAAACTCAGTTTTAAACATCAGTCAAGGCCTGCTTTTTGCACTAAAACAAGCACTCTGTGATGATGATAATGATGATGGCTACCATTTATGGAGCTCTGTCAGGTGAGAAAGGAGGTCTGGTGGTGCAATGGTTAAGCACTCGGCTGCTAACTGAAAGGTTAGTGGTTCGAACCCACCAATGGCTCTGTGGGAGAAAAGACCTGGTGATCTGCTCCTGTAAAGACTGCAGCTTAGGAAACCCTGTGGGGCAGTTCCACTCTGTCATATAGGATCGCTATCAATTGGAAAGTGACTTGAGGGCACCTACAACCACAATGTCAGGTGAGAAATTGTAGCTTAGAGAAATTAAGCAGCTTGCTCAGGGCCAAATAGCTACTAAAGTTTGGACTCAGTGGTGGTCCTGAGAAAGTATTTGTTAAATGAAGAAATGAAAGTCATAACTCAGACTCACTCCTTTCTAACTGCAGGAGCAGAGCTTCACCGTTATGCCATCTTCCAATGTTTTTGTGAAAAGCATTATCAGAGGACAGCCAACTGGAAAGAAATTGGTGTTGAAAAAATGTTGCCTGGTGCAGGTGCAGAATCATGTTGAAGTTTTATTATTTTTAGAGCAGAAATCACATCTTGTGGAATGCATCTTAAATAAACTACCCGGGATCAGGTCTCACCACCCCACATCTAGGCTGGTCTCCCTGCAGACCTGATCTCAGCCTTGCTTTGTGATGACATTTCGTGTAAGCCTGCTTGAGAGTCCTGATAAGACAGCGCTGTGAGTTCTACTGGAGTCAACTTGTGGAAGGTAGGTGAGCACCTGATGCATTTTATAAAT
>NW_004443963.1:4754694-4756567 GCF_000243295.1 Trichechus manatus latirostris | reverse complement strand
AAAGGTCCAGGCTACTCTGTCTAAGTGCAAAAGGCCACACTTGCCTGCAATCAGTAATTGTGGGTGTTCCTGTCAGCAGGCACGATCCTAGGCTCCGAGAGAATACTGCAGAAGCCTGTGTCCCTGCCTCGGAGGGGGGTGTTGGCCTCACCCAGGGTGATTGGCAAACCTCTATCGCAAAGTAATGTCTCTTTGCAGATGCCAGCAGTTGAGTTTTAGACTCATTCTTTCTCTTCTTCCATGTCCCTTCGGTAGCAAGTGACTGAGCCTGTCGGTCTGATCTTATCCTTCAAGGCCCGAGATCTAACACCACCTTTTTCAGGGAAGTCTTCCTTCCCTGATGCCTCCATGCCCTCCTGGAGGTCCTGCCAGTATTTGCACACAATGCCATGAGAACTCAGTTGCATCTGTTACAATTTATCAGCCTATATGTTGGTTTCCCATGCTAAATTATGACTTTCCTGAGGACACAGACATAGCCTTTGTCTTCTCTGTACCCCTTGCAGCATAGTACAGAGACTGTTTCTGTTGGTTGGCCCAGCTCATGGTGACTCCATGCACAACAGAACAAAAAGCTGCCTGGTCCTCACTATCCCCATGATCAGTTTAGAATCAGACCATTGTGATCCATAGGGTTTTCATTGGCTCATTTTCAGAAGTAGATCTCCAGGTCTTTCTTCCTAGTCTGTCTTAGTCTGGAAGCTCTGTTGAAACTTGTTCATTATCGTAGCAACACACAAGTCTCTGCTGACATACAGGTGGTGGCTATGCATGAGATGAATTATCTGGGAATCGAATCCGGGTCTCCCGCCAAGGAAGTTGAGAATTCTGCCACTGAACCACCGATGCCTCTAGTGCTTGAAAATAATACAAACAATGATTGATAATAGTCACTATTTTTGAAAACGTTCTACATACCAGCCAGTGAAATAGTTGTAAATATTTATTCCCATTTTACAGCTGGGAAGGTGAGGTAGAGAGGTTAAACAAATTAACCAAGGCCACACAGCTGATAGGTGATGGACTCAGTATTTAAACTGTGTGGCTCCAGAGCTAGTACTTTTTAAAAAAATTTTTTATTATGCATTAGGTATAAGTTTACAGAGCAAATTAGTTTTCCATTCGATAGTTTGTACATGAAGTGTTCCATGACATTGGTTTCATTCCCCGCAATGTGTCAGCACTCTCCCCATTTCCATCGGAGTTTCCCTGTTTCCTTTCGTCCTGATTTTCTACCCCTTCCTGCCCTCTCATCTTTGTTTTTGGCTGAATGTTGCTTTTCTGATTTTGTATAATTGATTGTCCTAAGGAGCACATTCCTCTCGGGTGTTATTGTTTATTTTATGGGCTTGTCTATTGTTTGGCTGAAAGGTGGTCTCTAGGAATGGCTTCAGGTTCTGAAGCGTGTTTTATGGCCATTGTCTGGGGGATTCCTCCAGTATCTGTTAGACCAGTAAGTCTGGTCTTTTTTGTGAATTTAATTTTTTTTTTCGTTCTACAATTTTTCTCCCTCTCTGTCTGGGACCCTCTGTTGTGATCCCATTCAGAGCGATTGGTCGTGGTAGCCAGGCACCATCTAGTTCTTCTGGTCTTGGGGTTGCGTACGCTGTGGTTCATGTGGTCCATTAGTCCTCTGGACTAATTGCTCTCTTGAGTCCTTGGTTTTCTTCACTCTCCTTTGCTCCAGACAGAAAGCGACCAATAGCTGTATCTTAGATGGCCACTCGCAAGCTTTTAAGACCCCTAACTCTATTCACCAAAGTAGGATGCAGAACTTTGTCTTTATGAACTATGTTGTGCCAATGGATGTAGATGTCCCCTGAGTCTATGATCCTTTGCCTTTGAGCCTAGGAACTTCCTCCCATGAGGTCTT
>NW_004443963.1:4723926-4753999 GCF_000243295.1 Trichechus manatus latirostris | reverse complement strand
GTAGTTTGAGGCCTCCTACTTTGTTCTTATTCTTCAATAATGCTTTACTTATCCAGGGCCTCTTTCCTTTCTGTATAAAGTTGGTGATTAGTTTTTCCATCTTGTTAAAGAATGCTGTTGGAATTTGAATAGGGATTGCATTGAACCTGTAATCGCTTTGGGTTGTATTGGCATTTTTACAATGTTGGGTCTTCCTATCTATGAGCGTGGTATGTTTTTCCATTATGTAGGTCTCTTTTGGTTTCTTGCAGTAGTGTTTTGTAGTTTTCTTTGTATAAGTCTTTTACATCCCTGGTTAGATTTATTCCTAAGTATTTTATCTTTTGGGAGGCTATAGTAAATGGTGTTGTTTTCCTAATGTCCTTTCCAAAGTTTTCTTTGTTGATGTAGAGGTATCCAACTGATTTTTATGTGTTGATCTCGTATCCTGCTACTTTTCTGAATCCTTCTGTTAGTTTCAATAGTTTCAGAGCTATGACTTTTAACTACTACTCATAGCGACACTATGTATAACAGAAAGAAATACTGCCCGGTCCTGCGCCATCCTCACAATCGTTGTTAAGCTTGAGCCCATTGTTGCAGCCCCTGTGTCATTCCATCTCATTGAGGGTCTTCCTCTTTTTCTCTGACCCTCTACTTTACCAAGCATAATGTCCTTCTCCAGGGACTGATCCCTCCTGATAACATGCCAAAGTATGTGAGATGTAGTCTCGCTATCCTTGCTTCTAAGGACTATTCTTGTCATACTTCTGCCGAGACAGATTTGTTTGTTCTTTTGGCAGTCCATGGTATATTCAATATTCTTTGCCAATACCACAATTCAAAGGTGTCAGTTTCCTAAATACCCATACTAGCATTTCCTAAATAGTGTTTGGAGAAAGACAGTACTAATTTTGGGAGATGCTGCGGGGAGTGCTGGGGAAGAATTCTTTCAAGAAATCATCTGGGAAACCCTGCATTCAATGCCCCTTTCCTACGGATAGACCATGCTCACAAGCACATCAAGTGTACTGAGAAGTCCTGCAGTGAAACAACAGTTCAACCTTGCTTAAGGCAACATTTTCCAAACTTTTTAGACCAAGGGATTCTTTCTCTTTTTGCCAACACACATTAGCAACCTCCCGATAGAGGATTTTTTTTTTTTTTTTTTTTTTTGTGAATTGCATGTAGAATTTTCTATTTTTAAATTGCCAGAAAGTAGAAGTAATTGGCTGTAAAAATGGCTTAGGGGCAGTGTCTGACTCCAACCCCACAAAGGAGAAGGAGAACCAAGCTCAATAGCCCAAGGCCGATTCCTATGAGGCAAAGGTCAGACACTCCCCCCCATCAGCCATCTTTACTAACTCTGACAATGTGATGGTTAAGATTGTGTGTCAACTTGGCTGGGCCATGATTCTCAGTGTTTTAATGTAATCACTCCCATGATTGAATATACTGTGAGTAGCCAATCAGATGAAAGGGAGTCTCCTTGGCGGTGTGGCCCGCATCTGTATACAAGAAGACGTTCTGGCTTTTTGCTCCCTCTGAATCCTGCGGCTGCTTCCTGTCATCTCATCTCCCGTTCTTGGGACTTGAGCTGTCAGCTTATCTGCTGAACCTGGGATTCGTTGATCTGCACAGCCTGTGAGCGGGAGCCCTGCTCTCTGACCTGCCAATCTTGGGCTTGCCAGCTTCTGCAGCTGTGTGACTTGGGAGAGGCCTCTACCCTGATCCAAGGACTTGGGATGTTCTAGCCTCTACAATCACCTGAGCTGTTTCTTGATATAATCTCTCTCTCTATGTATATATTTATACACTTCACTGGTTTTGCTTCTCTTGAGAACCCAGCCTAAGGCAGACACCAACTGTCCCTCCCACAGCACTCTACTTCTCTGCTAGGTCTCGCCTGCTGCTCTCTCCTTCCTTGGTGGTGGTGGGCTCCTCCTCTCTGCTCTGTAATTGGCTCTCTTTTAAGGCAAAACTGACCAATCTACTTGGTAGGCTACAATTACCCTATCACACAATCACCTACAAGACCATGGCTAGAAAGGCCACACTCAAAAGTAATTAATCACAGTGCATTGGCTCTGCTGACAGTAGCCATGGAGACTCTACAGTCTAGGATCTGTGCATGTTGTTGTTAGTTTCTGTTGAGTTGATTCATGGAGACCCCATGCACACCAGAATGAAACGCTGCCCAGTCCTGTGCCATCCCCATGATCAGTTGTGGATCAGAACATTGTGGCCCATAGGGTTTTCACTGGCTGATTTTCAGAAGTAGATCACCAGGTCTATATTTCTAGTCCATGTTAGTCTGGAAGCTCTGCTAAAACCTGTTCAGCATCTTAGCAACACGCAAGCCTCCACTGACAAGCAGGTGGTGGCTGAGCATGAGGTGCATGGGCCAGGAATTGAACTGGGTCTCCTGTATGAAAGGTGAGAATTCTACCGCTGAACGACCAATGCCTCGTAGCATCTGTGCATAGACTGTATCAATTAGTTGCATTTAAAATTGTAATTCACATAATGTTTAGAAATTGTCTGAATAAAGTTTTGTTATTTCATTTTGTTTCTGTTAAGCTCTTTTGATACTATGAAAAGAGATTCATCAAGTTATTTCAAATCCCTGCCTACCCTTTCTCTTCCCATATGAGCCTGCAATAGACAAATAAAGTGCTGAGAATGGTGCCTAACACATAGTGGGTGCTCAATCACTCTTAACCATTATTATTATAACACAGTTAAAATATGCAGATTTGACAGGTAACAGTTCCACATATCTATACCCTTAGCTATGAGGTGGGTCTGGATTTCCTCTGTCCTAGGTTGCCCCACCAAGTTCTGCTGATCTGTGTGTCCCTCACTGTTCTGGGCAAAATGTCACTTTCTTCATGAGGATCTGTATTCCTTTTTACTGGTTGTTATAATCTCTATCTCTAATCACTCAAAATTGTTTTGGGATATGAGTTTTTAATCAACATTATTTCACAGGCAGTTTGCACCCTCCAGTATCCCCTGCTGTCCCTGTTGCCACTCATTCAAAGCCTGGAATGGGTTTCCTCTGCCTTGGGCTGCAGTGCTGTCCCTCACTGGTTCCGGTTGGTGTTTTCCTTGATCTGCACTTGGCATTGGAGGGTGTTCTGCCCTCAGAGGTTGCATTGGCAAGGTTCTAGTCTCCTCTTGAGTGAGAGGAGTCATTTCCTGATTGGAATCTGAAAAGATTTTTCCTGTATTGGAAAAGGAAAAGGGGAACTAGGACATTTCCTGGGTCACTGTAATAATGGCTTGGGGCAGTGTCTGACCTCCTCTAACTTCACAAGGGGGAAGGAAAATCAAGATCAACAGCCCAAGGCTGATTCCTATGAGGTGGAGGTCAGACTTGCCTCCTTTCTCTGCCATCTTTACAAATTCTGACACCAATCATCCCTCCCATGGCACTCTTTACTTCTTTTCTGGGTTCAATAATTCATTACAAGGGCCACACAGAACTCACAGACAATACTCGCTATTATGAGGTTTATTAGGGAAGTAACAGGTTACAATTCAGGTTGAGGAACACTCAGGATACAATTCTTCCATCAGGGTAGCCACTTTCCAGCTGTGCTGTCAGGCCTGCTTCTCCCTGGCCATTGTCCTCTGCCCTGCTCAGGCAAGTGTTAAAAAGCTCTTTTAGTTCTGCCAGTAAGTGCTGGAAGGCATCCCACTCCTCCAGTAAGCCTTGGCCTGAAGGTGCTTAGTTCTAGCTCCGTGGGTTGTTGGCAAACCTAGCTCCATCAAGTGTCTGGAGGCACCCTACTCCGCCAGCAAGCCTCCTGCCCAAAGGTAATCAGCTTTTTCGCTCTGTGAGCCAGGAAGCCTACCACACCATCTCCTGCCTGTCTTTCCTGCCACCGTTTCTCTGCCTCTGCTTCTTGCTGTTTTCATTATTACAGCTCTTTCTCTCTCCATCTCGTGGTTTCAGGAGCTTCTCAGTGCAGGGATCTCGGGCCCAAAGGACATTCTCTACTCTTGGCTGTTCTTCTTGGTGGTGGTAAGATCCTCTCTCTGCTCTGGAATTGGCTCTGTTTTAAGCCCAGCAGGATGGCAAAATTGACCAATCCCCTTGGTAGGCCACAATTACCTTATTTGCACAGTCCCAACCAATCACCTGGATGGGAGTTACAAGACCATGGCAAGAAAGGCCGTACAAAAGTGATCCATCGCATCGCAGTCACGTTGCCGAGCATCCCTTGTGGCTGTAGGAGTTCTGGCTTGTTTAACCACTCCTTTCCCTACATCATGCCAGTTTCTGAATTTTTAGTCCCCATGCCTTGTGTGACCCTTGATAAAATTTAGATTCTGCCCAACGTGGAACAAACAGAACTAACAAAACAGCCTTTCAAAATCACAGTTCACGGCTTCAAATAGTATTAGACAGTCTCTCAGTAGGAGAGACGGCTTTTTCTGCCCTGGCTTGTAGATTTTAATAGTCTACATCATACAGATTGGCATAATAGGGCGTTTCTTGTGTGTGCTTTGAGTAGCATTCCAAGAAGAGGAATCATCATCTTCATCACCATTGCCACACACCACCATCATCCTAGCATCGTCATCATCATCACAAACATACACATAGCTTTTGCCACGTGCTAGGCACTCTTCTAATCTTTTAACTCAATTTATTTAATCTTCACCACAAGTCTATGATGTAGGTATTATTATTATCCCTGTTTTACAGATGAGGAAGCTGAGGCAGAGAGAGGTTGAATAAGTTGTCCAAGGTCACAGCTAGTAAGCGGTGGAGTGGGGGGTTGAACTCAGACAGTCTGGATTCAGAGGTTTCTGCTGAGGCATTCATATGACCTGCTTTGATCCTCCTTGAAACTTGAATGTAGTCCTCCTGGACCTTGGGAGATGGGCAACAGGGTCAGCGTTTACGAAGTAGAACAAACCTAACCGTTCACATGAGGATCAGTTGTATCTTTTGCTTTGCAGAAAAAGAAAAAGAAAAAAAAAAGCCAGAGATTGAGATCTGTTATAGATTGAATTGTGTCCCCCCAAAATGTGTGTCAATGTGGCTAGGCCATGATTCCCAGTATTGTGTGAGTGTCCACCATTTTGTCATCTGATGTGATTTTCCTATGTGTTGTAAATCCTACCTCTATGATGTTAATGAGGTGGGATTAGAGGCAGTTATGTTAAAGAGGGAGGACTCAGTCTACAAGATTAGATTGTGTCTTAAGTCAATCTCTTTTGAGATATAAAATAGAGAAGCAAGCAGAGAGACATGGGGACCTCATACCACCAAGCAAGAAGAGCCAGGAGCATGCTACCTTTGGATACAGGGTCCCTTCACTGAAAAACTCCTAGACCAGGGGAAGATTGATGACAAGGACCTTCCCCCAGAGCCGACAGAGAGAGAAAGCCTTCCCCTGGAGCTGGCACCCTGACTTTGGACTTCCAGCCTCCTAGACTGTGAGAGAATAAATTTCTCTTTGTTAAAGCTATCTACTTGCGTTACTTCTGTTATAGCAGCAGTAGACAACTAAGATAGGATCCAAGGTTAATTTTCTGATAACAATTTATTTTTCTTTCTCTTAGCAGTTTTTGTCAGACTGAAGAAGTAAGCGATCTCAGAACAGCAGCCTAGGTATGATCTTTCTTGGACATCTGTTGATAAAATTGAAAAAGTTGCCTTACCTAGTTTCAACAGACCCAGGAGCTTCCTAGAATTTTTCCAAATGAAAATGGT
Organism: Trichechus manatus latirostris; assembly: GCF_000243295.1. Taxonomy (NCBI): domain Eukaryota; kingdom Metazoa; phylum Chordata; class Mammalia; order Sirenia; family Trichechidae; genus Trichechus; species Trichechus manatus. The sequence continues at coordinate 4,748,289 of NW_004443963.1, read as the reverse complement.
GCTTTGGGAAGTGACAGTTTTAGATAAGAGGAAAACAATAGTAAGTCCCTGAACACTTTCAGTAAGAGAAATCAGTGGGAACTAATTGGATATATTCCCTTTCCCCCACCCCTGCCCCCTGCCTTATGTGGTCCCTGATAAAATTTAGATTCTGCTCAATGTGGAGTAAACAGAACTGACACAACAGGCTTTTAGAATCACAGACAGTCTCCCAGTAGGAGAGATGGATTTTTCTGCCCTGTCTTGTAGATTTTGGGCTAAATAGGCATTTTCACCAGAGTCCACTTTTATTATTTAAATAGCTTGCTGTTGGATTCAACTGGACATTCTTTTTGTCAACTCATTGGGCAGAATTCTTGTAACCAGAAACATCTTGGCCAGAGTACAAAATACTTTTCTTCTCTCCTTCCCATCATATTGTGAATTTGAAATAATCCAAAAACTATTTATATTCCAAATATAGAAATAAAAAAAGGGGGTCCATGTTCTTCTTTTTTTTTTTTTTTTTTTATCTCTTGAATTCTTCTATTCCTTTGTTTGTGTTTTCCCTGAGTTTGGCTATGTTTTCATTGGTTTTTTTTTTTTTTTTTTTTTTATCTCTTTCTCATACTGATCTGCTAAGCAGTATGGAATTTGTTTTTCTTTGCCTTTTTGCCTTCACTGCTTTGGGTAAGAAAGTCTTGTATTTCTCTAGCTCAAAGGACCTTGACAAACTGACTAGGAATAGTCTAAAGTTTTCTATTATGTTTTGACATAACTTCTGTTTGAAAAAGTCTTCAGGTGAAATCTAGTATTTTATTTGGCATGTTTTATATAGATGTTTGTCTTAAATACTTGGATTGTGTAGACCTGTTTTTGTTAGCTGCTGTCCAGTTGGCCCCAGATTCATGGCAACCCCATGCATCACAGAATAGAACACTACATGATCCTGTGTCATCCCCATGATAAGTCGCAGATTGGACTGTTGTGCTCCATAGAGTTTTCATTGGCTGATTTTGGGAAGTAGATTGCCAGACCTTTCTTCCTAGCCCATCTTAGTCTGGAAGCTCTGCTGAAATCTGCTCAGCATCATAGCAACATGCAAGCCTCCACTGAAAGATGACTGATGGCTGTGAATGAGGTGCATTGGCTGGGAATTGAACAGAGTTTCCAGCACAGAAGGAGAGAAATCTATCACTGAACTACCATTTCCCCCATATAGGTGGTGTCTAATAGAATGATTTTTTTTCTTGGTTGTTATCACACTGTAAATTTTATTCAACCATTCATTCAACAAACGTTTATGGAATGCCAGACACCATGCTGGGCTCTGAGAACATAATGGTAGTTAAGCTACAGTGTGTTGTGTGCTATAGTTTCAGTATACTTTTACACGTTGTCTCACTTAAACTTCATTGCAATCTTGTGAAATAGATGGGGCCAGGAGTATTACCTTGGTTTTGTAAACATAAAATTGAGGCAGACCACCATTCTGTTATCTGATGCCTAAGCTAATAAATGGATTATCTGTGGTTCATCTAATTCAATCATTAAAAAGCTGAACTGAATTGGGTGCTGTTTGTTGCTGCACTGAGACACAGCCAAGGCCACAGAAGTCCTGAAGAGTGAATATAAAGAATATGGTTGAGATTCATACAACCATAGGCATGCTCGGACCAGATTGGGTCAGATTCTCACTAGTCCATTGCACGGTCTACTGGTCTTGTGGTCCCAGGCATGGCAGAATGTGGGCAATTGGATCGACTGATGTTCTCCATTCCATGTGAAAGCAAGTAGCCCTGCTCTAAGTTCTGGTGAAACACCGGCTCTACAGAGCACATGGTGACCCACACACCTGCCAGTCACACCGCTACCTTAGTGACTTACCTAGGCCTAGAATGCTCTTCTCTGAATAGCTACCTGATTATCTCTGTTTCCTTCAAGCCCTTGTTTTCAAATCCACCTTCTCAATGAGACCTGCCCAGGCTACTATATTTAATATCACAGCATGCGTCCCTCCCACCCCAGTACTTCTGACTTTCTTTATTCCAATCTTCTCTTCTTTTCATTGGCATGTGTTGCTTTCTAAGTAACCATAAAATTCACCTATTTATTATGTTTGTTGATTGTTTTCTGTTTCCTCAATTAGAATATATGCCCCATAAGGGCTGTGATTTGTGCCTGTTAACTGATAAATCCTAAATACCTGGACTACTCATTTGTATGTGGTAAACACTCAGTATATGTTATTGAAAGAATAATGCACTAAAGTGAAAAATCCTTAGTGGCACGGTGGTTAAGAGCTCAGGCTGCTAACCAAAAGGTCAACAGTTTGAATCCACCAGCCACCCCTTGGAAACCCTATGGGGCTGTTCTGCTCTGTCCTATAGGGCTGCTATGAGGAATTGATTTGATGGCAATGGGGTTATTATATAGATAAACAGACTAGATAATTCGGGTATAATACCACCAGCCTCAAAAAGCATTTATTAAAACATAATCTTATTTTTCTTAAATTCCCTGAGCCACTTACAAAATTAGTTCTTTCTGCTCTTGATGCTACTCAGTTCTACCATAGCAATCTACTCTAAATGGATCATTTATAAGATCTTCTGGCTTCCTGGTGAGTTTTTCCACATCTTATTCTAGTGCATTATTATTTTGATATCTGAGAAATCAAATTCTTGTAACTTGTGTTGAACATTTTTCTATTTTTTACAAACTAAGTGATTTTCATCCACAAAGTCCCTCTATTGTTCCATGTATGGTGTGTGTTAGTTCAGAAAAGACAGTTGGCTCAATACGTACAAAGTCTCTGGCTCTAGTTCTGCCCCAAACCACTGACCCTGACCTTGGGTAAGTCCCTTAACCTCTATGATAAAGCAAGGCAGTTGGACTACATGATGTTTTGTCGTTCACTCTGCCCTTCCACATTTATAAATAAAACCAGACCAAACCCACTGCTGTGGAGTCGATTCCGACTCATAGAATTGTGAAATCACCTTTTCATCCTTTTTGCCCTGGGGAGATTTCTTCCCTCCAAATTTATTTAAGTCTTGAATACATTGATGGCTTGCATGAATGCTGGGTGCATACTAGAGGAATATAGGTAAATTATTTTCTCTCCCAAATAATCTGAAATTGCTTCAATCCCTCAAAATTAGTCTCTCAGAGGAAACATAGAAATGTTCTAGGCTTTGAAGGAAGAAAGGGTGGTGGGGATATATTTAAGCTAAGATGTATCGCCATGGTGGTATTTCCTAAACTATTCCATCAGCTTACAGAGGCAGAGACCAGGTTGAAGAGTATAAAATTGCCATTTTTCTAGGTCAAAATGGACTAGTACTAGTAATATCATATGATTCAACCTAACACACATCTGTTTGGCACTATAATATTCTATCTAGAGCTTTAGTCTTTAGAGAGACACACCGTTTTAGTCCATTGACATTTATCAGGGACTGAATTTTTAGGACAGTTATTTCTTGTGCGTCCCTATATGGCACTTAAGGACTCGGCTGCTAACTGAAAGGCCTGCTTGCCTCAGAAGAAAGGCCTGGTGATCTACTTTTGAAAAATCAGCCATTGAAAACACTATGGAGCACAGTTCTACTCTGACAACATGGCGTCACCATGAGTTGTGGTAGACTTGATGGTAACTGATTTTATTATTGTGAGTGCCACATACTGGGGCTCAATAGATTGTCAGTTTTGGTTGACATGTTCACATCTCCATGTAACACGTATGTTGGGGTCAAGGCACTGCCTCTCTGTAGTTCTTCTCACCCTGCAGAAAGGGCTGAATAAGCCAGTGCATAAATGTCCATGCCTTTACCTGGTCCTGGGCACCCCTCCTAGTGCCTCTGCATTATGCTGCGAGAGGGTAAATAAATGGCCCTGGTTGTTATTAGGAACTGACAGGGCAAAAGGGTTTCCTGCACACTCATCAGATCCTGGTCCTTTCTGGAGTCAGCTTTCCCAAGCGGGGATGTGTCCAAACATGTGTATCCCTGCCCTCTCAGTCCTTTCCTTTTCCTTTGTTAGTTTAAATCTTTCCACACAGCAAACTTTCTTTTTTTGTGATTTTGTTTTTCCTTTTTGTGGAGTCCAGTCAGCAGGTCCTGCCCCAGGCTAAATTGTAAAGTAGGCAAAGTTTCTCTTCAGCTCCCTCCCTGCTCCCCTTTCAGCAATCCCCACCCTGCCCCAATTCATCCAGTCATTCACCCAGCCAACATTCACTAGGCACTCACCGTACCCAGGGCACCTTTCTGGTGAGGATGTTATTTCATGGTGGACAGAGATGAATTGCTTGGTATTTATATAATCATAGCGAACATTTATACACCCAGTTGCCCAAAAGTTATTCTCATTTCTTGTCTTTTCCTCACCACCAATTTCAACAAGTTCTACCTTCAACTTCTATCATGAATCTGGCCATTTTTCTCCATCTCCACTGCTACCACCTTGGTTCAGGCTGCCATCATCTCTTGCTTACGTTTGTGTGATAGCAGCTTACTTGACCTCTTTCCTTTCGTCTTTACCTCTTTAATATCCCTTTAAAGTTCTGTACCCAGCAGTCAGAGTAAGCTTTTAAACATATAAGTAAGACCAAGTTCCATCACACTTGGAATAGAGCACCAACTCCTTGCCATGACTTTGGGTCCCACCTGATCCAGGCCCCAGGGTCTCACCTGATGCAGGCCACAGGGTCCACCTGATCTGGGACCCAGGGCTTCACCTAATCTAGGCTCCAGTTTTCTTTCTGGCCCCATCCTGAAGTACTGTATAGTTTACTCTGCTACATCTGGAATCACCTTTATTCTGTGTCTCAAACACACCAAGTATTATGGATTGAATAATAAGTGTTGTAAATCCTAACCCTTATACTTATGGATATAATACCATCTGGGAATAGGGTTTTATTTGTTTTGTTAATGAGGCCATATCAGCATAGGGTGTGTCTTAAACCAATCACTTTAGAGATACAAAATGAGCAGATTAGGCACACAGAAGCAGACAGAGATGGGAGAAAATAGATGCCAGGCCACATGAAGATCACCAAAGAACCAAGGAACAGAAGCTGAAAAGAGACAAGGACTTTCCCCCAGAGCATACAAAGAAAGCCTTCCCCTAGATCCTGCATCCTAAACTGTGAGAAAATAATTTTTGTTTGTTAAGCCATTCACTTGTGGTATTTCTGTTATAGCAGCACTAGATAACTAAGACAGAATTTGGTACCAGAGAGTGGGGTGCTGCTCTAACAAATACCTAAAATGTGGAAGTAGTTTTGGAATTGGGTAATGTGTGGAGGCTGGAAGAGTTTTAGGGTGTCTAATAGTAAAAGCCTAAATTGCCCTGAGAGACTGTTGGTAGAATTATGGAGGTCAAAGTCAATGCTGGTGAGGGCTTAGAAGGAAGGAGAGCCATAGAGAAAGTCTCTATCATCTTAGAGAATACATATGGTGCCATCAAAATAATGTTGCTAGACATTTGGAGGTTAAATATGCTTCTGGTGAGGCTTTAAAAGGAAATGATGTACATGTGATTGGACAATGGAGGAAGGGCGATGCTTTTTGTGTAGCAACAAAGAACTTGTCTGAATTATGTTCAAATGTTTGGTGGAAGCTAGAAAGTGATGAACATGGGTATCTGGCTGATGAGATTTCTAAGCAAGATCTTAAAACGGATGTGTGGTTTCTCCTTGCCACTTAGAGTAAAATGCGAGAAGAAAGAGATGGGCTTCAAAACAAACTGTGCAAAATGAAAACAGAACTTAAAGATTTAGAAAATTCTATTGTACAAACAGAGGACCAATGTCCTAGAACTTTCACCAAGGACATGGCTACACAATCTTTTTTAAAAGAAATTAAACCTGTGACTGATGGATCTAACCAATTACCACAGCAGAAAAGTCATCAGTTTAGACTGAAGGAGACAGAAACAGGACGAAAGGAAGGAAAGCTGTCTACATCTACAGGTAGGAAACAAGCCAAAGGAGGTCCACGTGTTGTCCTCCAAGAAAAGAAAAGGACCATGCTGGGAGGAGCTCGGACACCAGCAGAACTGTTGGAAGGAATACTTGAAGCAGGGCTGATTCTCTTTCAGTGGGTGGAGCCATGGCGTCTTAGCTTTCGAAGGGTGGTGCCAAGGCCACCACCTCAGTTCCTGAAGGTGTGGCTGCTGTTCAGCTGTGCCAAGTGTATGGACCCGCAGCCCAAACTTGAGGGGCTACCATGCTCAAGGGCCAGAAGAATGCGACCCATACCCATAGTTTAGGGGGCAGGACTGCCATTGCCAATGGCCAGGAGAATGGAGCTGCCTAGGGCCGAGGAGCTGGGTTCACCACTCGACTGGACCAGGAGAATGCGGCTACCTAAAGCCAAGGAGGTGAGGTTTCCATCCCAGTGGTTCTGGAAGGTAGGGCCTCTACCCAAGGCCGAAGTGCCTCCACCCAGAATTAGGAGAGCATAATTCCCATTTGAGGAGTTTTTCACAAGCTGTTCCCTGTGCCTGGAATGCTCTTTCCTCTGATGTTTGCATGGCTGGTTCTTTCTTGTTGTTCTTAGTTCTCATTTAAATGTCAGCTTGCAGAGAATCCATCCCTAATCACCAAAGCGAACGTGGACTAGTCACTCCATCTCATTAGTCAATTTCAGTTCTCCACGTAGTACTTATCCCATCTAATATAATCTAGTCTTCCCTCCACTGGAATGTAAGCCTCATGAGAGCAACTTTTCAATCGTCTCTCCAGTGCCTGATACATAGTAGGCACTCAATTTATTAGTATTTGTTATGTGCCTGGTACTTTACATATATTATCTCATTGAATCCTCACGAAAATCCTATGAGTAATGTACTTTTTTTTTTTAACTATCTTTGCTTTAAAAATAAAAAAAAAATGAAGCAACTAGAGATTCCTAAGTTGGACTGACCACATAATTTGTGGGTCCCTGTGCCAAATGAAAATGTGGTGCCCCATGTTCAAAAATTATTAAGAATTTCAAGACAGTGACAGCAGAATGTTAAACCAAGCAAGGGGCCCTTCCGAGCGCAGGGCCTGGTCCTTAAAGTTCAAGATAGTAAATAGCAGAGTCAGAATTTGGACTCGTCTTCCGTCTTATCACTCATCACTCCTTGCCTTACGCTAAGGGTTAATGCACTGGTACAGACATGCAAAGTGTATTTGGAAACACAGAAGGGTGCTTGACTCAGTTTGGAGGAAAAGGATATGGAAGGGGAAGTTGAGTCTATGTGAGCGAAGGAATGAATGTTAGAAACAGCCTGGATTATGCACAGATGGCAGAACCACCAGCATTTACTACTGCCAACTTAATTATTCATAACTCTCAGGTTCTTTTTTGGCAGATAATGGTAGCCTCCAATGGTGACAAGTAGGTGAGGTCTATAGGTTTCCTGCTCCACAATCCCTCTACCATGGGATATACTACAACAGAAGCTTAGAACAAATGCTGTCACACACAGGAGCGTTTAATTGATAAGCAGGCACAAGTCATATAACTTGCTCTGTAAGCTTGATGAACCACCACCTGTCAATTTGTCATACGATGGTTGTTATAATGCTAGGAGCTATGCCACTGGCATTTCCAATACCAGCAGGGTCACAAATGGTGGACAGGCTTCTAGACTAAGACAGACTAGGAAGAAAGGCCTGGTGATCTACTTACAAAAATTAGACATTGAAAACTCCATGGATCACAACAAAATCTTGTCTGATATAGTGCTGGAAGATGAGCTCCCTATGCTGGCAGGCAACACGGACTCAAGTATGCCAGTGATCATGAGGATGGTGTGGGACCTGGCAGCATTTTATTCTGTTGTATGTGGGGTCACTATGAGTCAGAGCTGACTTGACAGCAACTAACAACAACGAGTCTAATGAAAACTCAGATCTCTGTTGTAGGTGATCTAGCAGGGACATGCACGAAAGGTACATTCAAGCAGATGCAGGCAATTTTCGCTAACCTCCCAGTTGTCGTCAGGTGATAAAATCCCCTGAAAATTGATTAGTCTCTGGATAGTTAGAAATCAAAGCCTAGTGGGCCATTCAGAGGATGAAGGCTTTTTAAGCACCTGTATCTGCTCGAGCCATTCCACACATGTTGAACATTCACATTCATTCAACAAATATGTATGAAGCACCTAAGCTTGGTGCATTGGATACATGAGTGAATAAAACAGATAAAATCTCAGCCCTTATAGAAAAATATATTTTATTAAGGGAAGACAGTTAACAAATAAAAGACACGTTAAATAAGTAAATTACATAACATGTTAGAGATGGCAACTGCTATGGAGAAAAGAACAAATTAGGGCCTAGTTAGGAGGATCCGTAGAGATAAGAAAGATGTACTTGATAGGGTAGCCAGGGAGTTCTTCACTGAGAAGGTGAACTTTGAGAAAGACTTAAATGAGGTGAGGGAGTTCACTAAGTAGATTTCCAACGGAAGAGCATTGTAGGTAGAGGGACCAGAAAGAGAAAAGATGGGAGTCATGACAGGAGACAGATCATAACGGCATTGTAGGACAAGGAGGATTCTGGGAAACATTGTAGGATTTTGAGTAAAGACATAATCTTACTTTAAGTAGGAGACAATCATCCCAACTGTTTACCGAGAATAGACCTTGGAAGAGCAAGAGGAGAAGACCAGGCTATTGCAACATATCAGGCAAGAGCTCATGGTGGTTTAGATTGGAGTGGTAGCAGTAGAGGTGGTGAGAAGGGGTCAGATTCTGGATATAGTTCAAAAGGAGGATCAACAAATTCTGTTGATAGTTTGGATGTAGGGTGCAAGAGAAAGAGAGGAGTCAAGGATGATTCCAAGATTTTGGCCGGAGTAACTTGAAGAATGGAGTTGCCATCCACTAAGACAGGAAGGTGAGTGTGAAGCAAGGTTTTGGGAGTCTATTTAGGAATTTGGTCTGGGATATGATAAGCTTGAGATGTCTCTTAGATACCCAAGTGGAGACATTAAAGAATAGTTAAATAAATGTGTCTGAAATTCCAGAGAGAGGCCTGGGCTGGATATACACATTTGAGAACCATCAGCACTATTGTTGTTGTTGTTAGGTGCCATTGAGTCAATTCTGACTCGTAGCGACCCTATGCACAACAGACAGAAACACTTCCTGGTCCTGTGCCATCCTCACAATCATTGCTGTTTGAGCCCATTGTTTCTGTCATTGTGTCAGTCCATCTCATCGAGGGTCTTCCTCTTTTTCACTGATGCTATACTTTACCAAGCATAATGTCCTTCTCCAGGGACTGGTCCCTCCTAACAACATGTCCAAAGTACATGAGACAAAGTCTCGCCATCCTTGCTTTTAAAAGCATTCTGTCTGTACTTCTTCCAAGACAGATTCGTTTGTGTTTTTGCAGTCCATGGTATATTTAATATTCTTTGCCAACACCGTAATTCAAAGGCATCAACTCTTTTTGGGTCTTCCTTATTCATTGTCCAGCTTTATATCAGCACTGTAGGTTGTATCGAAAGCTATGGGATCAGGATAAGATCATGAAGGAGTGAGAGTAGACAGGCAGTAGACTGAGCCCTGAGAACAATGATACTAAGAGGACCAGAATAACTGGAACAAGGAAGAGGGAAGGCTCAGCTGTGTCAAATGATGCTGAGAGATGAAGCAGGATGGGGACTGATGGTATGCCTTTGGATTGAGCCACGTGGAGGTTTTTGGTGAACTTAACAAGAGCAATTTCAGTGGAGAGTTAGGGAAGAATGCCTGAATAGAGTAGGTTTAAGAAAGAATTGGGGGACAGAAATTTGACACAGAGTAGACATCTTTTTGATTGAGTCCTGCAGCAAACAAGGAGCAAAGAAATGGACTATAAACTGGTGAGGGGTGGAGGTTGGAAATGAGTAACGGAAAGATTTTTAAAAGATGAGAGAAATAACATTTTTATATGCTCATAGGGTTGTTCCAATAGAAAAAGAAATATTGATGATCACCATTAATTTCAATATTGAAAACTCAGCCCTATCGACATCATAGTAATTAATTCACCACCTGGTATTAATGGGATATGTAGATAATGGAAGTGGTGGTTATTCCTGGCCTGTGGGCTTCTGTTTGAAAGCTTTCAAATGTTAACCAACCATCCCTGGTGTGTGTGTTATCCAGTGTGTGTATTACAGATGAAGGAAGATAAATTTTAACTAGGTCACCATGATATAGGTCAAAAGTAATACACATACACAGGCACACATGCACACATACATACCAGTACATACAAACATAGTTCATAATGTCTGCCCTAAGTAATTTAAAGTATATCACAGACAATGTGATACCCACAAACCAATGACTTACACTCCAACTCTACCCATCTTCTCACTTTAACATTCCTACACCTCCCATTCACTTCTGGAGCCCCAGTCCCAGGGTTGGTTTTCAAGACTTGCAGCCTTCAAGTAGCTTGGGTGGCATACTCTGCTGTTCAAGGCTTCCTGCCCTGTGGCATTTTGCTGGAGATGAAAACCTTTTCAGGCAAGAATAGAGGGAATATACTTTCAGACAAGGCTACAAAAAAGCATTTGATATAGATTTTTCCCAACTTCTTACTCTGTCTTAGTCATCTAGTGCTGCTACAACAGAAATACCACGAGTAGATGGTTTTAATGAAGAGAAGTTTATTTCCTCATAGTCAAAGTAGGCTTAAAGTCCAAATTCAAGGTGTCAGCTCCAGGGGAAGGCTTTCTCTCTCTTGGCTTTCTCATCAGTGTTCCCCCAGACTAGGAGCTTCTCAGTGCAGGGACCCTGGTCCAAAGGACGCACTCTGCTCTCAGCACTGCTTTCTTGATGGTATGAGGTCCCCAATTCTCTGCTTGCTTCCCTTTCCTTTTATCTCTCTCAAGAGATAAAAGGTGGTACAGGCCACACCCCAGGGAAACTCCCTGTACATTGGATCAGGGATGTGACCTGGGTAAAGGTGGTGTTGGAATCCCACCCTAATCCTCTTTAACATAAAATTACAATCACAAAATGGTGGCCAACCACACAATTCTGGGAATCATGGCCCAGCCAAACTGATACACATTTTTGGGGGGACATAATTCAATCCATGACATACTCCAAATGTCAAAATCACTAAAAAAACACACATCCTTCTGGATTTTACTTTTGGCTTTCTCACTAATGAGCCATGTAAACTTGGGCAAGTCACATAACTGTTAAAGCCCTTGAGTTCCTCAACCTAAGTCCCTTTTGGTTTTGACTTTCTATCATTCTAGCTTCTCTGAATCTTTTTGAAGATCTGCAGCAGAATTCTTCTTTTCTTTTGCATTTTCCTTCTGCTTTAACTGAGGACCACTAACCTATTGAGTCACTGTACAAAAAAGAACTGGTCAATGTTCAACAATTTCATGAAGTAGCATATAATCAAGAATTGACAGTATTATCAACAGATGAATGGATAAACCAAGTACGGTACATACACACAATGGAGTACTATGCAACGATAAAGAACAATGATGAATCTGTGAAGCATCTCACAACATGGATGAATCTGGAAGACATTATGCTGAGTAAAATAAGTCAATCACAAAAGGACAAATATTGTTACGAGACTGCTACTATAAAAACTCATGAAACGGTTTACATACAAAAAGAAACAATCTTTGATAGTTATGAGGGAGGGGAGGGAGGGGGGTGTAAAAACGCTAAATAGACGATAGATAAGTGTTAACGTTGGTGAAGGGTAAGGAGGTACACAATACGGGGAAAGCCAGCACAACTTGTTCAGGGTAAGTTCATGGAAGCTCCGTGGACAGATCCAAACTCCTTGAGGGACCGAATTACTGGGCTGAGGGCTGTGGGGACCATGGTCTCAGGGAACATCTAGCTCAATTGACATAACATAGTTTATAAAGAAAATGTTCTACATTCTTCTTTGGTGAGTAGCGTCTGGAGTCTTAAAAGCCTGTGAGTGGTCATCTAAGTTACTCCACTGGTCTCACCCCTTTAGGAGCAAGGGAAAATGAAGAAAACTAAAGACACAAAAGAAAGATTAGTCCAAAGGACTAATAGACCGCAACTACTGTGGCCTCCACCAGACTGAGTCCAGTACAACTAGATGGTGCCCAGCTACCACGTGACTGCTCTGACAGGGATTACAATAGAGGGTCCTGGATAGAGCTGGAGAAAATTGTAGAACAAAATTATAACTCAAAAAAGACCAGACTTACTGGTTTGACAGAGACTGGAGAAACCCCAAGAGTATGGCCTCCGGACACCCTTTTAGCTCAGTAATGAAGTCACTCCTGAGGTTCACCTTTTAGCCAAAGATTAGACAGGCTCATAGGACAAAATGCAACTAAAGAAGCACACTAGCCCAGGGTCAAGGACTAGAAGGCAGGAGGGGACAGGAAATCTGGTAATAGGGAACCAAAGTTCGAGAATGGAGAGTATTGACATGTCATGGGGTTGTTAACCAATGTCATAAAAACAATATGTGTACTAACTGCTTAATGAGAAACTAGTTTGTTCTGTAAACCTTCATCTAAAGTACAATACAAAAAGAAGAGGAAAAAAAAAAAAGTATCGATGGTATTGAAGGAAGAAGTCCAAGCTGCACTGAAGGCATTGATGAAAAACCAGGCTCCAGGAATTGACAGGATACCAGTTGAGATGTTTCAACAAACAGGTGCAACGCTGAAGTGCTCACTCGTCTTTGCCAAGAAATTTGAAAGATAGCTACCTGGCCAAATGACTGGAGGAGATCCATATTTGTGCCCATTCCGAAGAAAGATGATCCAATGTAATGCAGAAATTATTGAACAATATCATTAATATTACATGCAAGTAAAATTTTGCTGAAGATAATTAAAAAATGATTGCAGCAGTACATCAACAGGGAACTGCCAGAAATTTGAGCAGGATTCAGAAGAGGATGTGGAATGAGGGATATCACTGCTGATGTCAGATGGATGTTGGATGAAAGCAGAGAATACCAGAAAAATGTTTACCTGTGTTTTATCCACTGCACAAAGGCATTCAATGGTGTGGATCATAACAAGTTATGGATAACACTGAGAAGAATGGGAATTCCAGAACACTTAATTGTGCTCATGTAGAATCTGTACATAGACCAAGAGGCAGTCGTTCAAACAGAAGAAGGGGATACTGTGTGGTTTAAAATCAGGAAAGGTGTGTGTCAGGGTTGTATCCTTTCACCAAACTTATTCAATCTGTATGCTGAACAAATAATCCAAGAAGCTGGACTATATGAAAAAGAACGTGGCTTCAGGATTGGAGGAAGACTCATTAACAACCTGTAATATGCAGATGACACAACCTTGCTTTCTGAAAGTGAAGAGGACTTGAAGCACTTACTGATGAAGATCAAAGACCATAGCCTTTAGTATGGATTACACCTCAACATAAGGTAAACAAAAATCTTCACAACTGGACCAATAAGCAACATCATGAAAAATGAAGAAAATATTGAAGTAGCCAAGGATTTCATTGTACTTGGATTCACAATCAACACCCATGGGAGCAGCAGTCAAGAAATCAAAAGATGTATTGCAATGGGCAAATCTGCTGCAAAAGACCTCTTCAAAGTGTTAAAAAACAAAGATGTCGCTTTGAGGATTAAACTGTGCCTGACCCAAGCCATGGTATTTTCAGTCACCTCATATGCATGCGAAAGTTGGACAATGAATAAGGAAGACTGAAGAAAAATTGATGCCTTTAAATTATGGTGTTGGCGAAGAATATTGAATATACCATGGACGGCCAGAAAAATGAACAAATCTGTCTTAGAAGTACAGCCAGAGTGCTCCTGAGAAGAGAGGATGGTGAGACTTTGTCTTATGTACTTTGAACATATTATCAGGAGGGGCCAGTCTGTGGAGAAGGACAACATGCTTGGTAAGGTAGAGGGTCAGTGAGAAAGAGGAAGACCCTCAACGAGATGGACTGACGAAGTGGCTGCAACAATGGTTCAAACATAGCAATGATTGTGAGGATGGTGCAGGACCGGGCAGTGTTTCGTTTGCTGAGTCTGAAACAATTCAGCAGCACCTAGGAACAATAGCAACCTACAGAAAAGGGGCAATGGTGGTTCACTGGTAGAATTCTCACTGCCCATGCAGGAGACCGGGTTTTATTACCAGCTAAAACATTATATTTTATTTAACAAATACATTGATTAAAACATTTCAGTTTAATATGGCCACTAATTTAATATGATCAACAAAAACTGGAGGATTAAGAAGGAGGAAGAGTGATAAAATGAGAGAGGGAGATAGAGCAGAAGAAGCAAGTATAAAAAAGAAATGGGGAAAAAATCTCTGGTAGTTGAGAAAGCAAAGATTTAACTTATTACCTCCTACTTTTAAAAACACACCCACTGCCAGTATTTGTTGTAATATATATTTTAATGGTTATCTGTGCTTACCATGTGTGCACAGAAGTTACTGGAAAAATTATAATGAAGAAAATTGCTTGCTACATGCTTTGGGAAGCAGATTAGGGAAAAAACGAAAGTTAAAAAAGGATCTAATGTCTTTGAGTGACGGATTATTTTTGATCTTCTTGTGGTGTTGTTCTTAAAAGCACTGTCACATCTTTCTCCTGCGGATGGGTTTGAACCACTGGCTTTTCAGTTAGCAGGCAAGCACTTTAACCACTACATCATTAGAGCTTGTTTTTAAAGGCACAGCCCACAAACATCTGGAGCCTGTACAGTCCAAAAGGGAGGGTCAATAAGACTTTCACAAAAATAAACACAAAATTTCTTTTTTCTTCCTCGTCTTCTAGGTTTAGTGAAATTAAGCCAAGAAATTGAATCAGCAGACACAGAGCAAGGAATCTGTTGAAGTGAGAGCACAACAAAATCTGGATGGGGTTGGGGCAGAAGTGGAGCTGAAATACCTCTAGTCTCCTTCCTTCTCGAACTTCCTGTCTTGCCCAAGAGGTCTTAGCAAGAGACTGACTTTATCATGTAGTAGGATGAGCTGCTTGGGTTTAAATGTGTTGTTTTTCTTTTTCTGGTGTAAGAGAGATACTTCCTTGGAATCAATGAGGGCAGTTTCCCTTTAAAAGGCACAAAACCCTGAAGCCATGAGGATGATCTCCTTCAGAAGGGAAGGGAGGCCTCATGCAATTGCTTTTTAAAATGGTAAAGTTGTAGACCACCTCTCGTCTGTCACTTTGTCTTACTGTGGTGGCTTTTGTGTTGCAATGATGCTGGAAGCTATGCCACCGGTATTTCAAATACCAGCAGAGTCACCCATGGCAGACAGGTTTCAGCAGAGCTTCCAGACTAAGACAGACTAGGAGAAAGCCTGGCAATCTACTTCCAAAAATTAGCCAGTGAAAACAACCATGAATCACAACAGAATATTGTCTGATATGCTGGAAGATGAGTCCCCTAGATTTGGAAGACACTCAAAATACACAGTGACAGCAAATATGGACTTAAGCATACTGATGATTGTGAAGATGGCACAGGACCAGGCAGTGTCTTGTTCTATTGTACATGGGTCCACCTGATTCAGAGAGCCTGGGGTTGGCTGTCATTTTGGGAGGCAGCTGGACATGTGAATTGAAAGAGTCAGTCTCTAAAAGTGGCAGCCTTGGGAGCGCAGCAGGCACCCTTAGCTTCTCTTGGCACTAGGATCAATTTCCGTCAGAGAGCCAAGACATGACAGCCTGTGCAGGGACTGTGACTGCAGGCACCATGGCAGCAAGGACCCCATGTGGCATCCTGTGGTAATGACAGTTTCCCAAACCCCTATTTTTCTCCCAGTCGAGTGTGTAAGCACTATTGAACCTCTCTTTTGGACTGTGCCATCCCTTAGGGTTTGTGGACTATCAGGGGATGGGAGAGAGGAATCTTCTAGAAAGCAATCCTGGATTTCATGTCAAATAAGGTTCATAGGACCTTGAGAGGTGATATGAGAAAACAAAACAAACATTTTCCTTCTGGTTTGTGGAGCAGTTCATGCAGGTTATAGTTTTAAAAATTGTAGTAAAATATATATAACATAAAATTTTCCATTTTAACCATTTTTAGGTGCAAACGGTTAATGCAGCTGACTACCAACCAAAAGATTGGTGCTCCAAGTCCACCCAGAGGCACCTTGGAAGAAAGGCCTGCTGATCTACTTCTTGAAAACCCTATGGAGCACATTTCTACTCTGATACACATGGGGCCACCATGAATCGGGGTCAACTTCACAGCACCTAACAACAACAAGAACAAGTGTACAATTCAGTGTATTAATTACATACACAATATTGTGCAGCCATCACCACTATTTCTAAAATATTTTTTGTCATCCCAAACAGAAACTCTGTACCCATTAATCAATACCTCCCTATTTCCTCTCCCCTCCTGGTTACTGCTAATATGAATGGGGTAGGGGGCAAAAGATGAGCTGCTTACTTCCCAAGACTCCTTCCTTCTCTCACTTCCTTTCCTCTCCGTAGGAGTTTTCTTTTTACCTCTAAAAGTAATAATACCTCATTTCCCTCTCTCCCCAGGTCTTGGTTACTTCCAATCAACTTTCTGTCTCCATGAATTTGCCTATTCTAGATAGTTCATATGAGTGAAATCTTACAATGTTTATTATTTTGTATCTGGCTTATTTCACTTAGCATAATGTTTTAAAGGTTCATTCATATTATTGCATGTACAGGAGTTCATTCCTTTTTATGACTGAATAATAGCTCATTCATCTGTTGATAGAAACCTGGATTGTTTCCACCTTTTGGCAGTTTCCCCACTTGTTCATAGTATTCTCTAGTGATTTTTTTTTAAATTTCTGTAGGGTTGGTAGTAATGTTCCTTCTTTCATTTCTGATTTTAGTAACTTGAGCTCTTCTCTTTTTTTCTTAGTCTATCTAGGTAGGGGTTTATTAATTTTGTTGATCTTTTTAGAGAACTAACTTTTGATTTCATTGGTTTTATTTATTTTTTTTCTATTCTCTTTTATTTCCACTCTAATCTTTATTATTTTCTCCCTTCTGCTAGCTTTGAGGTTAGTTTTCTCTGTTTTTAAAGAATTCTTTAAGGTGTACAGTTAGGTTATTGATTTGAGATCTTTCTTTTTTAAGGTATGCATTTACAACTATAAATTTTCCTCTGAGTACTGCTTTCACTGCATCCCATAATTTTTGGTTTGTTGTTTTTGCTTTCATTTGTCTCAAGGTGTTTTCTAACTTCCCTTGTGATTTCTTCTTTAACTCATTGGTTGTTTAACATGTAGGTTACGTTTCAAGTAGAGTGGAAGTGGGCCCCCTGTGCACAGGGCAATGTGTTAAGCTCTGTGGGTGGGTACAGAGATCAAAGATGAACCTGGCCCTGCACAAAGCCCACATTCCAATGGGGCAAGACTGGGCATTCACATTTAGGCTAGGAACTTCAGCCAAAGTTTTAGGAGACACTTGTGTTCAAATAATCTAGTCCAATCTAAGCCTTAGTCAAATCCAAGCTCAAGCTTTTATCTTGTTTTTTGTTCTCAAAATGACTGTATCCGTTGATTAATCCCTCTGAATGTAGAGGTTTACTGCTTTTATTACATTATGCAGAGTTTAGCAGGATAGGGTATCAGATACAGCCGTTTCCTTTGCTACAACTAGAGACAAATGCACGATTTTAGAGTTGTTGACTATGGTCTGTCCCCTTTGCTCCCTATTCTCTATATTATCTCAAGATAAAGTTCAGTGTATTTCCTGCTATTATGAGCTTCCTCTCTCCCTCTCCTGCCTGAATAGGGCAGAGGATAGAACACTTGGAGCTGACTGGCAGGAACCCAGTACCATTGAGTTTGATTTACAAGTGATATTTATGTCCTATTCATTCCTAACAATGGCTCAAACAATTCCCCAGGGCAATAATAGAGCTGATACATCAATATTAAGTGGTTGTGACTTCATAAAGACCTTGATAGGTCAGGGCCAACAATAAATCAGCTGCTTCCTGCCTATTCATTTACTCAGTTTTTTTCGTTTTTTCCAACAAATATTTACTGATGACCTACTATGTGCCAGAGGTTATTCTAGGCCTCTTTCCTTCTCTCTAGCCCAGGGGTCAGCAAATTTTCTCTGAAAAAGGCCAGAGAGTAAATATTTTAGGCTTTGTGGGTCATAGGGTCTCTTTCTCAGCTATTCAACTCTGCTGTTGTAGCACAAAAGCAGTTATAGACAATATGTCAACAAATGAGTGTAGTTGTGTGCCAATAAAACTTTATTTACAAAAACAGGCAGCAGGCAGGATTTGGCTTGTGGGTCCTAGTTTGCTGACCCCCGCTGTAGCCTAGTTCTGTAGTTTGTTTCTTCTTCAGTAATAATAATGTTAACATTGTTGTTAATAGCAATAATAATAACAAACAATTATATGGTACTTATGATGTGCCAATCACTGCTCTGATCACTTTACAAATATGAACTCATTTTCTCTGACTTGGTAGAAAAAACCAGAAACCGAATCTGTTGCTATCAAGTCGATTCTGACTCATAGCGACCCTATAGGACAGAGTAGAACTGCCCCATAGGGTTTTCAAGGAGCGGTAGGTGGATTCGAACTGACTTAGTAGAGAAAGAGATTAAAATCTGATAAAGGGGAGGTTTAGGTAACAGTGATGAGGTATTGGTGGTTCAGTGGTAGAATTTTCACCTTCCTCTTGGGAAATCTGGGTTCGATTCCTGGCCAATGCACCTCATGTGCACCCACCACCCATCTGTCAGTTGTAGATTTTGTGTGGCTATGATGTTAAACAGATCTCAGCATCTGAAGTGGAGCTTCCAGACAAAGATGGACTAGGAAGAAGTGGAAGAGGCTGCATAGGCCCGGCTCACTATTGTTTACTCCCCATTGCTAACCAGCACATTGTCTCGTGATTTTTCCCTCCTGTTGTAGTCTCTACAAAAAGGTTTCAGATTAACCGATGTTCCTCCCTGGAGGGTGGAAAACAAGTGATAATGATCTAAGAATGAAAAACCAAACAAAGCACCCATCTTGTGACAAGAAAAAGCAGGATGTCGCCAGATAATCTCCAGGGATGTCATCAGATAACCTCTAAGAATACCAGTAGAAGGTTAACTCATCTAAGACATCATCACCTCAAGGGGAAACTACCACAAAAGATCCATAATCCTGTCCCTATAAAAGACTTCAGCAGATCTCCAGTGGTGGAGACGAGTTTTCTGGAGGAATCTATTCTCCTCCGTCTCCTATATATTGATATATAATAAACATCTTGCTGCTCACCTCACCCGTCTCAGAATTGGCTATTGCAGCAGGCGGCTCCAACCCGCGTTATTGTGGTAACAGAAGGACTTGATGATCTACTTCTGAATATCAGCTAATGAAAACCCTATGGATCACAATGGTTCAATCTGCATCGTGGTGCAGGACTGGGCGGTATTTCATTCTGTTCGTTGTGCTGGGGTCGCCATGAGTCTATGGCAGCCGACTAATGATATTTATAAATAATCATCCAAAACTATTATGTATATATTATTTTCCAGTATCACATCTATTTCAGTAAAATAATACCTAGTATTTAGTGGGCTCTTACCGGGTACCAGATGCCATGCTAAGCATCGTCCATGAATTATCTCATTCAGCCTCCAAGTAGCCCTATGAGGAAGGTACGGTTTTTATATCCATTTTATAGCCGAGAAAATTGGAGCTCAAAGTGGTTAAATAACTTTCCCCAACTAGCAAGTGTGCAAGCGGAGCTTGTTTGTGCCTTCGAAGCTTATGCTCTGAACGACTTTGCCATATCGACTTGCTGAAATCAAAGGAGAATTAACAAAACCCATCCGACAGCAATGTGGGTTTTACTATTATTTTTATTTTTAAATAAGTTTAAAAAACCAAAAAAAAAACCTTCCTTTAATGGCCTAAGCTTCTCAGATGGAGAACACAAGATGTCTGTGTCTTGGTGCTTTAGCATTATGATGACTGTCATTTACAAACAGTGCCCAAGAGGCCTCATTAAATCAGCGGGACAATGGGACGCGTTAAAACATAAGTGCAGCTGCTTTGCGGAGGAATGTCGCCTGCGGGTTGGAGCCGCCTTTATCAGCGGAGCCGGGGTGGCGCTAGGCAGAGGGCACACGCAGCCGCTCCACCCTGGAATGCGGCAGACAGCTGACAGCCACCTCGCTTGCCTGGGAAGGGGTGATCTTACCCATAGATTAGATCTTGAAAGCTGCCTCTTTTCGGGTCTTTTTGTTGTGTGGCTCAAAAGAGTTGCTCAGCTGGCGCAATTGCTGTCCACAAAAGGAAGCTCTATTTGAATGAACAGGAGCAGGGCAGGCCTGCCTTTGGCAGGGTGCTCGACTAAATGGGATACTCCACATGGATGTGGAGCATGCATTTGAGGACTCAACTTCTCCTGCATTTTGTAAATGAATGTTGTACTACTGGGTCATGCACATGCTTTGAGGAAATTCCCGGTTGCCCATAAGCAAACTGCTGTGTGGAACACACATTTAGTGTTATATGGAATGAGCTGGCATCTCTCAACCAAATTTAAAGTGCCAGCACAGAAACCAGCCCCAAAAGACTTTTTTACTAGATGCTATAGCAAAGATCCGCCTTAGTCTGGAAGCTCCGCTGAAACCTGTTCGGCATCATAGCAACACACAAGCCTCCCCTGGCAGACGGGTGGTGGCTGCATATGAGGTGCATTGCTGATTCCATGGCAGATAACAACAACATAGCAAGATTATGAGAGAAATAGTGGAAGTTACCGTGATTAGATTATATAAAATTTGAGTTTTAGGATCAGTTCTGTCCCAAAGAGCAGTGTGATCTTGGATTTTTTTTTTCCAGCTATTTGGGTCGCAGCACTTACATCTGTTACATAATGAAGTTGAAGATGACTTCTAAGTTTCTTTCTGGTTCTAAAATTTTATGACTGCATGTAAATGGCCTTAGAAAAGTTCCCATTGTTGTAAGTGTTTCTATACTGAAATCCTACCATTCTAGCAGAATTTTCCTTAGAAATGAGTATGTGGTACTGTGGTGGTTTGCATGTTGCTCTGATGCTGGAAGCTATGCCACTGGTATTTCAAACAACAGCAGGATCACCCATGATGAACAGGTTTCAGCAGAGCTTCCATACTATACGGACTAGGAAGAAAGGCCTGGTGATCTACTTCCAAAAATTAGCCAGTGAAAACCTTATTGACCACAACAGAATACTGTCTGATATAGTGCTGGAAGGGAGCCCTGGTAGTGCAGTGGTTAAGAGCTCAGCTGTTAAACAATAAGTCAGTAGTTTGAATCCACCGCTGCTCCTTGGAAACCGTATGGGGCAGTTCTACTCTGTCCTATAGGGTCGCTATGAGTCGGAATTGACTTGATGGCAACAGTTTTTTTTTTTTTTTTAATTCTATTATACAATAGCTGCAACAATGGACTCAAACATATTAACTGTCATGAAGATGGTGCAGAACTGGACAATGTTTTGTTATGTTGTACATAGGGTCACCTTGAGTTGGAGCCAGCTAAACAGCAACTGACAACAGAACAAAGAAATCAGAATGAGAGAGAAAAAGAAAGCATAGCAAGATGCTTGGATTGAAAATAGCCATAAATCTCAGAATTGAAGTGGGAGAGTAAGACAAAACAAGTTTACATTTGTATTGGGCTCATTCATTTTTTTGGACCCCTGTGTTCATTCTCTTTCCTTCTATTTGCAGTATTACCATTTTCCTCTGAATAGTATTGCCAGATTTGCAAATAAAAATATAGGACACCTAGTTACATTTGAATTTCAAATAGACAACAAATACATTTTTAGTATTACTATGACCCGAATGGATGTTTATCTGAAGTTAAAATTTAACTGGTCATCTTATATTTTATCTGGCAATCCTACCTCTACAGAAATAGGCTTTTCCCATTCTGAGTCCATGTACTTTGGGTGGCAGGATTTCCATTAAAGTTGGAGCCCCAGGGGCCACCCTGAAGAGAACCTATGCTTGAGAGAAGCCCACATGGGGAGAAGTAGAGTTATGAGATTAAAGGAAGGAAAGAATGGACCCTAAAGATACTGAACCTTATCAATAGAGTCTTTAACAATATCTACCTCTGGATTTTTTCATTAATTGAGCCCATAATTAACTTTTTGTTTAAGTTGCTTTCAGTTATGTTGTCTATTTCTTACAGATGAGTTTGTTTTTAATGATTCACTCATCCTATTTCATAAACCTTATTTCCTAATCCCTCCTTGTGGTAAGGGAAAGAAATGGAGAGAAGGAATCAAATGTTTGTGGTATATGGTGGGCACTTCCAGCACACTATCTCATTTAACATTCACAACAGCCCTCCAAATAGGAGGTCTTATTCTAGCCGAATGTTCCTTAGAAGTAAAGAAAATGACATCAAAGACACCAAAGACAGACTTGCACTTTCACTGCACTGTCCCTCTGCAGTGTCCCATTTTGTGTTTTCACAAAATCTCCAGAAGAAACACAGCCCTGCTGATTCATTTTGGACTTCTTACTGTCAGAACTGTAAGATAATAAATTTGCAATTTTTAAGCCACTGTGATGGTTAAGATTGTGTGTCAGCTTGGCTGGACCATGATTCTCAGTGTTTATATGTGATCACCCCCATGATGGGATCTACTGTGAGTAGCCAATCAGTTGAAAGGGAGTTTCCTTAGGTGTGTGGCCTGCTTCTGAATATAAGTGGATGTTCTGGCTTTTGCCTGCTCTGGATCCTGCAGCTGCCTCCTGTTCAGTTCTTGGGACTTGAGCTAGCAGCTTACCTGCCTATCTTGGGTTTGCCAGCCCCTGCTGCTACATGAATCAGGAGAAGCCTTGAGGTCTTGTCTGCTCATCTTGGGATTTGTCGAACTTCACAGCCTCTGAACAAGAGCCCCGCTCTCCAACCTGCTGATTTTGGTTCACCAGCCCCTGGGGCTACATGAATCAGGAGAAGCCTCTATCCTGATCCACGG
This sequence comes from Trichechus manatus latirostris, assembly GCF_000243295.1. Lineage (NCBI taxonomy): Eukaryota > Metazoa > Chordata > Mammalia > Sirenia > Trichechidae > Trichechus > Trichechus manatus. Next base: position 4,725,346 of record NW_004443963.1, on the reverse strand, counting down.
TCTTGGGATGTTCCAGACTCTACAATCCTATGAGCTGTTTCTTTGAGATAAATCTCTCTCTATGTATGTATTTATACGCTTTACTGGTTTTGCTTTTTTAGAGGACCCAGCCTAAGACAGCCATTAAATTAGTGGTAGTTTGTTACAACAGCAATAAAAAACTAATATAGGAGATTCAGTAATTTTTAAGAGTGTAAAGGGGTCCTAAGAACAAAAAAATTTGAAAAGCACTATCCTAGGCCATCTAGATCAGTGATTTTCAAACTGGGTGTTGAACCCTTTCTTCAACTGAAATGAATGATTAAGCACTACCATGCAGCCAATCACACAAGCCAAAAACCAAACTCTGTCTCCTACCACTAGCATGCTGATTTAATGAGAAATTAACCTATCCCTTCCTTTGGGAAGCATTAGGAAAGAAGAAAGGGAATCTGGGATTGAGGGCTTAGCTGGAGCCTTCTTAACCTCTGGGAAGAGTAACCAGGCTTTTTTTCTTACTTGTCTTCAAGTACCAGTTTTCAATTCTGGAGGTACTCACAAATTAGCAGGAAGCATCAAAAGAAGACGGAAGGAATACACAGAGTCATTATACTAAAAATAATTGGTCAATGTTCAACCATTCCTAGAGGTAGCATATAGTCAGGAACTGATGGTCCTGAAGGAAGAAGTCCAAGCTGCACTGAAGGCATTGGTGAAAAACAAGGGGCCAGGAATTGACAGAACATCAGTTGAGATGTTTCAACAAATGGATGCAGCACTGGAAGTGCATGCTCGTCTATGCCAAGAAATTTGAAAGACAGTAACCTGGCCAACCAACTGGAAGAGATCCATATTTATGCCTGTTCCCAAGAAAGGTGATCAAATCAAATGTGGAAATTATCGAACAATATCATTAATTTCACACGCAAGCAAAATTTTGCTGAAGATCATTCAAAAGCGGCTGCAACAGTACATTGACAGGGAACTGTCAGAAATTCAAGCCAGATTTAGAAGAGAACATGGAACCAGGGATATCATTGCTGATGTCAGATGGATCCTAGCTGAAAGCAGAGAATACCAGAAAGATGTTTACCTGTATTTTATTTTATGCAAAGGCATTCGACTGTGGAGATCATAACAAATTATGGATAATATTGTAAAGAATGGTAATTCCAGAACACTTAATTGTGCTCACGAGGAGCCTATACATAGATCAAGAAGCAGTGGTTTGGACAGAACAAGAGGATATTGTGTGGTTTAAAGTCAGGAAAGGTATGCTCTGGGGCTGTATCCTTTCACCATACCTATTCGATCTGTATGCTAAGCAACTAATCCAAGAATCTGGACTATATGAAGAAGAACAGAGCATCAGGATTGGAGGAAGACTCATTAACAACATGTAATATGCAGATGAAACAACCTTGCTTGCTGAAAGTGAAGA
>NW_004443963.1:4719947-4723826 GCF_000243295.1 Trichechus manatus latirostris | reverse complement strand
ATAAATGGAGAAAAGACTGAAGTTGTCAAGGATTTCATTTTACTTGGATCCACAATCAACACCCATGGAAGCAGCAGTCAAGAAATCAAAAGGCGTATTGAGTTGGGCAAATCGATTACAAAAGACCTCTTTAAAGTGTTGAAAAGCAAAGATGTCACCTTGAAGACTAAGATGTGCCTGACCCAAGCCATGGTATTTTCAATTGCCTCATATGCATGTGAAAGCTGGACAATGAATAAGGAATACCGAAGAAGAATTGATGCCTTTGAATTGTGATATTGGTGAAGAATATTGAATATACCATGGACTGCCAGAAGAACGAACAAATCTGTCTTGGAAGAAATACAACCAGAATGCTCCTTGGAAGCAAGGATGGTGAAACTACGTCTTAGGTACTTTGGGCATGTTGTCAGGAGGCATCAGTCCCTGGAGAAGGACATCATACTTGGTAAAGTCGAGGGTCAGAGAAAAAGAGGCAGATCCTCAACAAGATGGATTGACACATTGGCAGCAACACTGGGCTCAAGCATAAGAATGATTGTGAGCATGGTGCAGGACGAGGCAGCGTTTTGTTCTGTGATACATAGGGTCATTATGAGTCAGAAGTGACTCAATGGCACCTAACAACAACAACAACAGCAAGGGAACACACCCCCTACAGATATAGGTTTGGTAGTGGATATTCCTACATACATAACTGTAGATGTTGCTTACGTATTACTATAGACAATAGAACACACAAGGGCCGCAGTCAGGGCAACTTCTTAGACAAACCAAACACCTCGTGGGATGAAGTTCCTAGGCTCAAAGGCGAAGGACCGTAGACTTAGGGGACATCTACATCAATTGGCACAAAACAGTTCATGAAGACAAAGTTCTGCATTCTACTTTGGTGAGTAGTGTCTGGGGTCTTAAAAACTTGTGAGTGGCCATCTAAAACACATCTATTGGTTTCTTACCATCCAGAGCAAAGGAGAGTGAAGAAAACCAAAGGAAAAAAAGAAAAAAAAATTAGTATGATAGTCATGGAAACCCTGGTGGCATAGTAGTTAAGAGTTCGGCTGCTAACCAAAATGTCAGCAGTTCAAATCCACCAGGTGCTCCTTGGAAACTCTTCGGGGCAGTTCTACTTTGTCCTATTTGGGTCGCTAAGAGTCGGAATTGACTTGAGGGCAACGGGTTTGGTCTTTTTGGTTTATGGTAGTCACAACAATAGTACGTGATGACTAAAGAATAGTTTGCAATGTTTAAATAATTTGTATTTTTAAATGTATGTTTATATAATATGTAGGTCTAAGTGTAGCATATGCAAAACAGGATACTGACTGGACATCTAAATGGACATCAAAATGACAGAATTGATTACTTTATAAATTTTATAAAAATATTTAGTAAAAGTAAATTAAATGGTTCAAAAAGCTAAATTAAAAATGTCCACTTCACTTGAATATTTTTGCTTTAACATTATGTTATTCATTAATTGTAGTTTATATTTTTTGCCTTTCATTTGAATGGGTAATTTTTGACTATTTTAGAAAAAAAGTAACCTTTGAAAATAATTGTAATTTTGAATATTTATACTTTCATGAAACTATAATCAAAATCTGCACACTTTGAATACAATTACATTTTATTTTTTAATCCTTCAGGTCATTACTGTCAAACACAAAGTATATAAAAACCCTAATTACAACAATCTACTTTATGATTTTCCTGAAATAAATGCAAGGAAAATAAATTTTATGAGTAAATTCTTGTCTTAGGGCATACATGCACATCAGCAGATCACCCAGTCATAAGTAATCATAATTAAATTAATTTGTCTTTGATAGCTTTCCAACTTCTAGGCATTAAAAAAAATTGCTTTATATGTAGCTTTCTCCAATGAAAGCATTTCTGTCAAGGTAGGAGGGTAGGATGTATTTGATTTAACCATTTAATTATTGATTTAAAACTTAATATTTGGATGTGTGCTATGTGGTCCTCTATCTGTACTTGTGCTCCAGGCCCTGGAGATTTTAGAGGCAAGGCACTGTCAAGAAACAATCCACTCTTCCCTGTAAAGTACACAAACGAGTAGTTGTCCTGGAGGACTCCAGTCCTGATCCCCACCTGACTTAGAGTACTTTGGCGGGAACCCCAGGGCTCCTCAGGATACAATTTGAAAACCACTGTAGTAGATTAAACTCGATAACACATCTTTATTTTTATTTTTTTAAATGAATGTGCAAAATATACTGTAACTGTTTTAAGGCAGTATAAATGAACCTATTCCCTGTTTGGCCATAGCCAGACTCTAAGATTAATTATGCTGTTGGCGAAGACTATTGAATATACCATGGGCTGCCAAAAGAATGAACAAATCTACCTTGGAAGAGGTACAGCCAGAATGCTCCTTAGAAGCAAGGATGGGTGGACTTCGTCTCACATACTTTGGACATGTTATCAGGAGGGACCAGTCCCTGGAGGACATCATGCTTGGTAAAGTAGAAGGTCAGCAAAAAAGAGGAAGAACTTTGATGAGATGGACTGACACAGTAGCTACAACAATGGACTCGAGCATAAGAACCATTTTGAGGATGGCGCAAGACTGGGCAGTGTTTTGTTCTGTTTTACATAGGATAGCTGTAAGTCGGAACCCGCTTGACGGCACCTATCAACAACAGGTTCTAAGATGCTGTTATATGTAAGATTCAGGATGGTAGCTAAATTTCAAATGGGCTTCTCTACAATGTTACTTACAATGTCTCTGAACCAGAGAAATGAAAAGCTGGGATAAAAATGAGGTCAATGAATCCAGAGTATTTCAGGTGAAAACCGGTAAGATTGGTTTGATTGCATGCCGTGAGTGAGGGACAAGGGTGACTCACAATGACCCATTTGGATGACCCAGGATTATTTCATCTTGAGATCTTTAACTTAATTATAACTGCAAAGACCCTTTTCTCCAATAAAGTCACATCCACAAGTTCTGGGGTTTAGAACATAGACATATCTTTTGGGGGGCCACCATTTAGCTCACTGCAGACCCTATGAAGTTTGTTAGTTTAAACTCCCTGACATCCACATGGGCCGAAAGTTCTCTTCTAAAATCACTAATGCGTATTTCTCGGGATTGGTTTGCATGACCTCTTGATAAGCAGGTTACTGCTCTGCTCTCTACTGTTCTTCAGGACCATTGCTCCAAAATACAGGCTAGCACTTTCCAAACAGGAGAAGAAGCCTCTGATAAAGTTACACTCAAAACTAACACTTCGGAGGATTATTTTTCTAACATGCATTAGTGAGTTCTTATCCTGAGATTCGTTATGACGACACCCTGATCTTCGTTCTATGACATTTCAGTTTCACTACAACAGGCCAGTGTTGAGGAGGCCACCAGGAGAGGTTCACAGCTTGGCAGAATAACATAATAATAGGCATTATTTTCTTGAGTGCTTACAATGTTGCAGGAACTTGACAATAAGAAATCAAGGGAGAAATCAATATCCCCATTTTTCAGATGAAGAAAGAGACTCAGAGAGGTCAAGTAACCCCTGACATCAAATACCTGATATGTGACAGAATCAGGGTTTGAACCTTGTGTTCTTCCCATCATTACATTTGCATCCCAGGGCAATGCAGCGCACTGTTAGGGAGCATCCTTTAGCAGGAGTAGCAGATCCTATTGGTGCCCTGCTTACATCTCTGGACCTCACCCACATCAGCGTAGAGGGCCGACTACCAACTGCCCAAGTGTGCATCTCTTTGCCTGAAGGCTTTCTCCAAAGCTGCTGAAGGCTGCTCTGCTGCACACAGGACAGATGAGAATATCAGGGACAAGGGGTGCATTGAGAGGGAGGGATTAACCACACCTCCCCACCCCCACCCCCACCCCCC
>NW_004443963.1:4714981-4719847 GCF_000243295.1 Trichechus manatus latirostris | reverse complement strand
CCAATGACTGATGACAATTGGTGTATGAACACCGAGTCCCTGGAGGTACAATTCTGATATACTTGTTTTCCATCAGGGCTACCTAAGCCTTAATGCACATACAAATACTTGGGGTCTTGTTCAAAAACAGATTCTGATTCAGTAGGTTCAGGTTCAGAAGGTTCATTCCGTGATTCTAACCAGATCCTTGGTGATGCCAGTACTGTTTTTCAGTAGGCTTTATATCAAAAAAAAAAAAAACAAACTGGTTGTCCTGATCTTTCAGCAGTAGATTGCCAGGCCTTTCTTCCAAGGCACCTCTGGGTGAATTCGAACCCCTAACCTTTGGTTAGCAGCCCACGGCTTACCCGTTTGGACCACTCAGGCACCTTTATATCAGAGCTACTCAAAGTATTGTCCTTGGACTGGCAGCATTGGCAGATTGTAGGGGCTTGTTAAAATGCTGATTCACAGGCCCTACCCTAGACCCATTCAATAAGAATATCTGGGAGTGAGATTCAGGACCCTCTGTCCTTACAAGCCCCCCCAGATGATGCTGATGTGCACTCAAGTTTTAGAAGCACTGCTCTCCACTATTTTCCAGAATTTCCCTGTGGGTTTAAGTCCATAGTGGTAGCTGACTTACAATACCTACCTCCCGAATGAGCTATTTGTACTTGCATCCTGATCTCACAGTCTGCTCCTGGAGAACTCAGACTAGGACAGCAGTTTATCTAGTTTGCATAATTATTGGCCATTATCATGCTGAAACTCCATTTGGATGCATTTAGCTGAGTAGCACAAAGCCTTTATTTTCAACTCTTGAGCTATATTCTGGACATCATCGCTCCTAAATTTATTCCCCTTTTAGGGCTATTCTTAAAGTTTATTTTGGCCAAATATCAACTATTTAGGGATGGGCAAACTATGGCCCATGGGCCAAATCTGATCTGAACTCTGCTTTTGTAAATAAAGTTTTATTGGGACAGAGCCATGCCCATTTGGTTATGTATGGTCTATGGTTACTTTCTCTCTACACCCACCAAGTTGACCCTGCAGTTTCCAAAGCCAGAACTCTTTCTCTCTGGCCCTTTACAGGAAAAGTTTGCTGGCTCTTGAACTATATAAAAACATGTGATTTGTTTTAACCCCCTTCTCAGCCCTCCTATCACCCCATTTGGAAGAGCCTTTTTTCATCCTATGTTTCTGAGGGATTTGTTGACCTTGCCTGCCTCAGGTTGGTGTGAAAGAAAGAGCACTGGACTAGGAGTCAGGACTCCTGGACTCCTGTCCTTGGTCTGCCACTTTCCACCTGTGGGATCTTGGGAAAATCACTTCCCTAGGGCTCAGCTGTCTCCTCTGGTCAAATGAAGGGCTGTCCTGGGTCAGTGTTTTGCCCTGATTATGAGAACTACCTGGGCCTTTACTAAAAATAGATCCCCACGCTCTACTCATGGGCAGAGTGAACAAGCAGGTCTGGGGTAGGGCCTGGGAATTTGCACATTTGCCAAGCATCAGGGGAATTTGGCAGACATTCACCTAAACAATTTCAAACCACCGTTTGGTACTAAAATACAGTGATGTAATGAATAACATTGATGAAATGAGTTTCTTCTTGGGATATCCAGATTTTATGCATAACTTTTTTTATTCACTTGAAGATGCTGCTAATGAAGGAGGCCTAGATTTTGATTGTCTCTTTGAACCTTCCAGGAGGAGTAGGGTACAAGCTTTACCAGAGGTTGCAATTCTTTCTTGCATGCTGTGTTGCTCAGAGCTTTTTCTTTGCCTTAAGGACTGAATGCTATTATACCATTTCCAAGGGAGAATAGATGGCTAACTGAGGCCTGATAGTCTTATGCTTTCTTAAATGAATGCTTCTTAAAACCTTCATTTCTGTGGTCAGAGAGAGATTAGACCAGTGGTTCTCAACTGGGGGCTATTATGCTCCCCCAGGGAATATTTGGCTGTGTCTGGATATGCTTTTCGTTTTCACAGCTAGGGGAGAGGAGTGTTGTAGAGTAACGGTATGTACTCGGTTTAAAATAAAATCAAGAGGTTTACTGAGAGAAAAGGCAGCTTGAGTCAGGGATACACTGACTCTCACCAAGTGAAAGTCAGAGCTCCACTGTTGTGAAGCTGCAGAGACATTTTATAAGGTGAGAATAAAGAACTTAAGCTACCTTATTTTGATTGGCAGTTACAAACTTAGATCAGTGTAAGTCGGGATCATTAGAAGTGAGGGCTCAAAAGGGATTGGTTTATTAGGGGTATGTGGGCATTCTGGATTGGTGGCTTACACTTCTTAGGCTGTTTGTTTTAAGGCTCCTTGGGAACAAGATAAGAACGTTATGATTGGTATTTGGTGAGGTAAGGTGGTGGAAGGCAGGACATCTTGAAGCAGGGCTTTTGCTAGGATAGGTTGACAAAGTATATGTGAGCTAAGGGGATTGAATACAGTGCATAATTGTAGAGGGTCACAAAGCGGTCACGAGATGATTACATGATGGTTCCCCTGGTAACAAGTAGTAAAGTTTAACTTGCTTAGGGTAAAGTTCTTTTGAGAACATCTTACACAAAGAGTTTCCATATACTTCCTTCTCTTGGAGTCACACTATGTACTTTTGACATTCCATAGCCTAGCTGCGGAGAAAAACATTTCCTTGGCTGCATGATTAGGTCTATACAAAGGTTAACTGTTGCTAAGACAGAAGCAGAAGTTACAAAATGAAGTCGGGTCTGCTCCTGAACCAACCATTTCAGATATGCCAGACACTGCATTTTTAAAAGCTCCGACACAGGTGTTACTGACATCTAGTGGGTACAGACTAAGGATGCTGATAAATATCCTACAAGGCACAGGACAGCCTGCCACTACAAAGAATTATCCAGCCCAAAATGGAAATAGTGCTGAGGTTGAGAAACTCTGAATTAGACCTATGTGCTTACCAGCATGATGCACTTAACACGCTTGACTGCTAACTGAAAGGTTAGAGGTTCAAGTCCACCCAGAGATGCCTTGGAAGAAAGGCCAGGTGATCTCCTTCCAAAAAATCAGCCTCTGAAAACCCTGTGGAGCACTGTTCTACTCTGACACACATGGGGTCGCCATGAGTCGGAATCAACTTGATGGCAACTAGTTGTGGCTCCCCAGCAACATTTTTTGAGGATGTATGTGGACTCAGTATTTATACTCAATATCCAGTGCTCCTATCTTGAGCATTGTCTCTTCCATGCAATATTCCCAGATCTCACTTGATCCCCGTGGAGACTTCACCTTCTCACATACTCTTGTAACAGGACTTAGCTCTCTTGTGGTAGCAATCACGCTGTATGGTAATTATTTATTTCTCTTTCTTCCCTACCCACTATGGCTTCTTAGAGTCAGTGCTGATGAAAATTTACTATTGTGGCTTTCGAAAAATGCATTTGACAGCATCACTAGAAGGAGAAAACTAGGACAAAAAGTTTCAAGGCTAGCTGACTCACAGGTGAAATAAAGCCACTAATATAAGAGTAAGGAGCCCTGGTGGTGCAGTGGTTATGCAGTCGGCTGCTAACTGCAAAGTCGACAGTTTGAACCCACCATCTGTTTTGTGAGAGAGAGATGTGGCAGTCTGCTCCTGTAAAGATTACAGCCTTGGATACCCTATGGGGCAGTTCTACTCTGTCCTGTAGGGTTGCTAAGAGTTGGAACTAACTTAACAGCAATGGGTTTTTTTTTTGGGGGGGGGTATGTAGGAGGGAGGAGAGAGGTGACAGAGAATGAGATAGGCTTTACCATGTTCACACTACAATTTAAATGATTAACCCTAATTTCCTACAACATACATCCTAACAAATATAATTTCTTATAAAAAACACAGAGTGAGTAAATGCAATTTCCTGTAACAAAGTGAAAACAAACAAACCTCAAGGCCAAGGTTATATTCCATAACAGATAACAATAGTTGTTTAAGTTAAAACGAACAAACAAAAATACCCCAGCATGTCACAGGAGAGTTTTTTGCAACTAAGCCAGCCAGGACTCGATTTTATGATGACAAGATAAAAAGTAAGTATGAAGCTCACTTGAAGGGACTGTCACCTAACTAGGCTAAGCCACTTATTATTTTCATCGTGTCTGAACTGTAAATATTCCCCAGACTTCTTATCCTCTAACAAAGCCTATTCCGTTGTAGGCTCAAAGCTTTTCAGTCAAGAGTCTTCTCATTCTCATAGTCCTCTGCATTAGCTTTTTTTGACTTGTTGTCTTTAGTTTCAATGCAATTCTCAATAATCAAAGTGTTTGTAGTTCATGATTTTCTATTTCCATGGCAGAGATTGAGTTTCGTTCTTCATTTAAACCCAGTGCCTAGCACAGTGCTTTGTTCATAGTATTTCTAGAAATGTTTGCTGAACAAATGAATAATATGATGCCTTTACTGTTACTAATTTATATCAACTTCATATAATCTGCCTACATTTTAAGATAATTGATTTATTTTCCCTAGGTAACTCAGAAGTAATTTCAGAATCCTATTGTACTGGTCAAGGTTCAACTGGAGAAGCAGAACCAGTAGGAGATTTACCTTTCTCTCTCTCTATCGCTACCAGTTGCCATCAAGTCACCTTTGACTCATGACTCATGTCAGAATAGAATGGTGCTCCAGACGGTTATCAATGGTTAATTTTTTTGGAGGTAGATTGCTAGGCCTTTCTTTTGAGGTGCCTCTGGGGGTAATTTAACCTCCAACCCTTTGGTTAGCAGCCATGTATGTTAACTCCGTACCACCCAGGAACTCTCATATCTATATCTACATCTATAGATACCATCTATCTACCTATCTATCTATCTATGGATTTGTCACAGGCAATCAACTTACACAATTACAGGGGCTCATCAAG
>NW_004443963.1:4688191-4703689 GCF_000243295.1 Trichechus manatus latirostris | reverse complement strand
AGATGGCAGTAGAACATAAGCCAACCCCATCAAAGCTTTTGCTGAGGATGTGTTGCTGGAGATCATGGAGTGAGGCAACAAGTTTTTGATTGTGTACCCTGATCAGTACTGCTGTACTAACATATTGTATACATTATAAAATATACCCCAAAGGAAATATTAAAAGATGATGTAAAGGTGAAGTAAATAAGTCACCAGTGCTATCTTCATTCTGTCATTAGCTAATATCTTAAGTCAGAGTATTATGGTGAAGTTCATGGTTAAGGAAATGGTGAGTTGATTTTGACTCATAACGACTCCATGTGTATCAGGGTAGAACTGTGCTCCGTAGAGTTTTCAGTGGTTGATTTTTCAGAAGTAAGTCACCAGGCATCTCTGCGTGAATTGAACCTCCAACCTTTTGGTTAGCAGCTGAGCATGTTAAGTGTTTGCACCACCCAGGGACATAGGTAAGGATAGTGGTTATATATCCACATGGTCATCTTGATAATTTCACCTTCTTTGACTGACTTCTTGTTAAATCTCATTAGATAGTCATTGCTTTTGTCTTATAATGTGACTGATGACTGCTTGGCGCTAGGAATAGTGCATGGCATTACCTTGTTGTTTGCAAGCATTAGTTTGAACCATGTTAAACTGTTATTTTTGTATGTAAAAGCTGAGCAAATATTGGCAAGTTAATGTGGTTTAACCTATAGCTGCATTGTTTGTATTATCTTCAATCTTCATTTTCTTTGGCAGATTTTTTTTTTTTTTTTAACCAATTGTCTATTTTGGAAGAATGGTAGCTAATTAACATATCATATACATTTACTAAACTAAGCCCACAAACATATCACAGTCCACTCTAAGCAAAGGACTGCAGTGCCTCCATGTTGTGGAGCTCTCGCTCCTCCCTCAGGATGCCTCACCAGCCTTATGTGACCACAGACCCCCAGACGCAGTCCCCAGAGGAGGCCCAATCTCAATTCAGGTTAGTAAAACCTCATTTCTTTCTCATAGTGCAGATAGAAATAAATAGAAGTTGCTCGAACACCATCTTTCTGCACTACAGTGGATTATCTTGCAGCCCAACTTGCTCATTTTACAAATGAGGAAACAGGCCAAGACAGGCCTATTTATATTTCTTCTTTGGAGGAGCGTAAAAACTTACTTTCACACCACATCATACTACGTTGCACCATGTGGCCAACACCAATACTGTTCATTCTACCCTCAAAGTGGAGGAGGAAAGAATGTTTTAAAAAATGCTAGTTTGTGTTCTCTGTTAGAGATCTACGTTGTGGCAGCGTGCAAATCTTATTCCATTGTTCACAGAGTTCCAGAACCTCTGTAAAATTAGAGAGCTGGAATGTAGTACCTTTCACAATTCTGGCCTTGGTAGAAGTTTAAGGGAAAGTGTCGTGAGTTCCTCCAACCCCTGAAGTTGTTCACCTACCTTTCTCCTTCTCCAGATTATAAACGTCTTAAAAGCAGTGGCCATATCTAATTTGTTTTTCTTTTCCCACAGTAGTTGGTTCAACGCCTTGCACAAAGAGGGTAGCTAATGAATGTTTACCGAGGTGGATGGAATTTAAATATGTAAGACATCTAGACAATCATAACTTGCATTGCAATCTTACATTTGTAAATTTATGTGTAGTAGGAAACAAGAGTGGACTTTTTCTTTCTGAGATATAGTTCTCAGCTCTGTCCACTAGAACTTTCTGCAATAATGAAAATGTTCTACATCTGAGCTGTCCAATGCAGCAGCCACTAGCCACAAGTGGCTCTTGAGCACTTGAAAATTGCCTAGTGAGAATGAGGATCTTAATCTTTAATTTTATTTAGTTTTAATTTAAATATCCACAGGTGGTTAGTGGCTAATGCATTCAATAGCACAGAAAATCTAGATGATAAATGTTTGAAGAGATGATGGCTAAGTATTTTCCAAAGTTGATGAAAAATATTAATTCTCATATTTAAGAATCTAATCAATCTCAAGTAAGGTAAATAAAAGAGAAATACACATCTAGAAACATCACAGTTAAACTTCAGAACCTCCCCTAAGAAAGAGAATTTCTTAAGAGCCAAAGCCAAACCCGTTGCCATCAAGTTGATCCTGACTCTTAGTGACCATATGCAACAGAGCAGAACTGCCTCATATGGTTTCGAAGGCTGTTGTAATCTTTATGGAAGCAGACTGTTGCATCTTCCTCCCCGAAAAGTGGCCAGTGGGTTCGAACCGCAGACGTTTTTGGTTAGCAGCTGAGTGCTTAACCACTGTGTCACTGGGGCTCCTTATCTTAAGAGCAGCCAGAATAAAATAGACTAATTATCTACAAGAGAAAGGCCATTAGAATAGAGCTGACTTCTCAACAGCAACAACAAAAGTCAGAAGATGGTGGAATTTTGTAAGTATATAGAGAAAACAACTGTCAACCTAGAATTACCCAGCAAAAAATCTTCTAAGAGTCAAGGTAAAATAAAGACATTTTTAGGAAAAACAAAAACTGAGAAAGTTTGCCACCAAAAAAAACAACTATTGCTGTCGAGTTGATTCTGACTCATAGCGACCCTATAGGACAGAGTAGAACTGCCCCATAAGGTTTCCAAGGATCAGCTGGTGGATTTGAACTGCCAACCTTTTGGTTAACAGCCAAGCTATTAACCAGTGTGCAACCAGGGCTCCCCAATAAACTGTAAAAAAGAAACCAAAACCAAACCCATTGCTGTCGAGTCAATTCTGACTCATAGCGACCCTACATAGGGTATTGTAAAGGATGTGCTTGAGGAATGCTAAAGGAGTCCCTAGACAGAAGGTTCTGAAATGCAAGAAGGAATGATTAATGAAACAGTTGTAAATGTATGTATAAATCTAAAACAAACATCAATTGTACAAAACATTTATAAGCCAAGAGAGAATTAAATACACAGAATAACAATAGCATGCAAATTGGGAAGTGGTGATTGGATGAAAGTGGTTTAAGACTCTTTTATTGCATGAGAAGAAGATATATTATTAGTATATATTATAAATATTTGATACATAATATTTGACTATACTATATATATGGTAAATACTTCATATATATGTGTGTGTGTAATGTTTTTTTAATAATGAATATATTTGGGTTTACTTCCACTAACTTATTTTGTACTTCTATTTGTCTCATCTTTTTTTGTTTTACTTTCTTGCTTTCTTTTGGATTGAATGAATGTTTTTTTCTTATTCGCCTTTCTCCTCTACTGATGTAGAAGTTATACCCACTATTTCTATCATTTTAAAGATTTCCATACAAATTATAGCATGATGAAGACAAAATTCAGTATAATGGTTATTTTACATGGAGAGAAGCATGGGGATAGAATTGGGGAAGCACATAGGCAGATATAAGTTACTGTCAATATTTTAGTTTATGTATTGGGTGGTGAGTAAATAAGTGTTTTTTTCTTATAAAAGTAATAAATAAACAAGAACCAAGAATAATATTAATCCAATTCTGTGCAACTGATTATATATATATATATCAGTTATATATATATATATATATATATATATATATACACGTATATGTATATATATGGTTGGTCTGTCGGTTGGTCAGTCTCTCTGGAGTTGGATTGCCCAAGTTCAAATTCCGGCTCTGCAGTTTCATACCTCTGGACTTGGATCAAATACTCAATTTCTTGGTACATTAGTTCCCTCCTCTGTGATATGATGGTGATAATAATTGTACTTATTACATCATAAACTAGTTGTCATAAAGTTGATTCCGATTTATGGCGACCCCATGTGTTGCAACGTAGAACTGTGTTCTGTAGGGTTTTTATGGCGGTGACCTTTTGGAAGCACATCTCCAGGCCTTTCTTCCAAGGTGTCTCTGAGTGGGATCAAACTGCCAATCTTTTGGTTAGTAGTCAAGTATTGAACCATTTGCACCATGTAGGAAATACTGAACAGAAATGAGCCAATGCATGTAACATCCTTAGATCATAGTTTGTCAATTAAAAAAAAAAAAAAGTTGCCATCGAGTCCATTCTGATTGATAGTGACCCTATAGGACAGAGTCGAACTGCCACATAGAGTTTCCAAGGAGCACCTGATGGATTCGAACTGTTGACCTTTTGGTTAGCAGCCACAGCACTTAACCACTGCACCACCAGGGTTTTCTGGCATGTGATGGGGATAAATAAATATCAGAAATTATTATTATTACTTTGAAGAGAACCTTTGGATGTCCTGTCCCTCCCCTCTGCTTTGATTTATTCATACTCATCTCTGCCTCCTTCTCTCATGTGGTAATTAAAGAAGTATTCCTCCACCTCTTTAAGGCCCACCCCTTCACTGAAATTCTGAATCCTATCCCCTTCCATTAGCTTAGTGTCCTCATTCCATAAACTACTCTGCTCTCTCTTGCTTCTCTAATATCTTTGTATGGTAAGGATTTGGCTAGGAAAACAGAAACCACTCTTGGTATTTCAAACAGTGGGAGATATAACACAGGGATTTAGAGGCTAATTAACTATGTATTGGGGTGGGTAAAGGTCAGAAAAGCTACTATTCCCTTTCAGGAAATCAAAATATCCAGCAATTGCAGGAAACCAGTCATCAATGATCTCAGCTGCTGAATCACCAAAGTGGATGATTCATAGGAAGATGCCTGGAAGCTGGACAAACTTCATGCCTTCCATTACCTCTCATGCTGCCCTTTGTTGCTACAGAGGCTGTAATGGCTTCTGTTTGTCTTTTGCCTTTTAGCCTTTGTGCCAGTGCCTCTCATCCGTGGACTTCAAATGAAACCCTTCTAAAGGATTCTGGGAGATGTAGTTCGCAGACTACCGGTCCATCCGATAGAGAAAAACATTGGAGGGATAGAGAAGAATGCTGCTTGCCAATAAACAAAATAAAACAAAAACATAAACAATATCTGGTACATCCCTCTTCTCTTCTGGATTCTTCTGGATTCTTTCCGCCATTACTTAAACATGCTCAAAGCTTTCATGTTTCCGGCAAAACTTTCTGGATCACATTTTCCCTTCCAGCTACTGGCTTAGCTCTATGTCTTCTCCTTTACTGTAATTTTTTTTTTAAAGAATGTCTGCACTTTCTAACTCCATTTTCTCACCTCCCACTTTCTCTTCAACTCTCTTTAATCTGATTTCTGTTCCCACAATTTTACTGTGAAGTTGGACCAACCTTATAAATAATCTCTTGCTATTTAATCTAAATGCTTTTAAGACTTTTACTTAACACTTTTTCTCTGCAGCACTTGATACTGATGACTATTCTCTTCTTCATGAAATTATTCACGTGGAGTCGCCATGATTCAGAATTGACTTGATGGCAACAGGTTTGGTTTTTGTTTTTTTAGCTTCTGTATAACACTGGTATATATTTATCTATAAACTCATAATAGAAATATGGCCAGAAATCCCCCTTTCCAAAATCAGACTCTCTCATGACTAGTTAGTAGGAAACCCATTATGTATTTCTTGAGGCTACCAGCTTTATATTGTCCAACTCTCCTGAAGGCTTACAAAACCTGTTAGGGCAGATCTGGTGTCTACTAAATCCATAACTGCCACCATTTTTAGCAGCCCCAGGACATCTTTGTTATAGGCTTGTGCTGTACAGAATCTGCTTTGGCTCTTTCAGGGAGAATGAGTTCAGTCTCTCAGAGCTAAGAGCAAAGAGAGGCCGAGGACTACCCAGGCTTTGGCTTCCACGGTGACAGTTCTCCCCTTTCAGTCCTCTCCATGGCCACCTTTCAGCAGTGATGGCACCATGATTTTTACATAGGAGAGGCTTAGGAACGACTAAGATATTTGTCTTACAGCTATGTTTGTAAAACAAGCCAGGCATTTGAGGGTAGTGTAACTCCTGAAAGTCACCACGTGGTGCCTGCCAGCTCCTGAAGTGTTGGATCAGATTGGTTCTGGCATCTTCCAACTCAGGGAAGTCAAACCACTTTTGTCTTTTCCTTTCAGGGGATCTATTAAGGATTGTTAGATTTTTCTCATAAACCTTGGAAACTCAAACTTTTCCCCAGACAATATACTACTCATTGACCCCTCCGAAGGAGGCTTCCTTTAGAGATTTTCTGGAATATTCTCTTTCTTCCTCTTCTGTGCTATAGGCTTGCTAAAGAGTAGGTAAATCAAAAACACCAAATTTGATTTCTAATGAAATGAGGCACCATATTCTTTGGATTCATTTGTTCATTCATTCATTTAGTCAACAAATATTAACTGAGCATGTAGTATGGGCCAGACACTGTACTAAACACTGGGGAAACAGTAGTAACAAAATAGGCAAAACCCTCTGCTGTCATGTGGCTTTCACTCTAGCGGGAGGAAGAATAAAACTAACAAATTAAACAAAGGAAAGATAGTATGTTAAACCAAAAGCCTCTTGTCATCAAGTTCGTTCCAATTCATGACAACCCCATGTGTTACAGAGTAGAACTGTACTCCATAGGGTTTTCTTGGCTATAATCTTTACAGAAGCAGATTGCCAGGCCTTTCTTCTGCAGCACTGCTGGGTGGGTTTGAACCATCAATGTTTAGTTTAGTAGTTGAGTGCAAAACTTTTGTCCCACTTAGGAACCTAGATAATATGTTAGACTGTGATAAATACTTTACAGAAAAATAAAATAAGGGGGGGGGATAGAGACATATAGGAGGGATTATCATTTTAATAGGGTGGAGAGGAAAAGCCTCATGGATGAGGTGGCATTTATTGAGATAGGAGTTTATGAGGGGTCTCCTGGAATCCTGGGCTTCTTGAGGAGAGTGACATGAGGCGTGAATGACATGAACAGGGAGAAAGGACATAGCAAGGTTGGACCTTATGTCTTAAAGCCAGTGGTAGTGACCAGGCTGTGAATGTTGGGATGAATCTCTTGCCAAGAACACTCTCCCTCTTAACCCCTGTAGTTGGACACAGGAAGGCTGGGGGAGGCATGATATTATCCTTCTTAAGCAGCTCCTTAGTAGTGTCTTTGATTCATCTTCAAGTGTTGCTCTCTAGTGTTTTATCCTCAATGCTGTCATCTTTTCACTCTCTATTTTTCCTGACTGGTCTTATTTGTGGCCATTGTTTTAATTGTCATCAATATGTTAAAGATTCCTAAATCTAAATCTCAACCCAGAATTATTTCTTGAGAACGTCACCCATACATTTCCCTGTATCTCAGACATTACCACTTAGGGATCCACAGACATCTCAAACTCAAGATGTATAGATCTGAACTCAGCCCCCGAAACCATACTTCCTCTTGTACCTCCCCCACCCCAGCACGGTCCCATCATCCACTTAGTTGATCAAGTTAGAAAACTGAGAGTCACCATTGACTGTCCCATTCTTGAACCCTCAGCCCCATATCCAATCAACCACCAAGGGCTGCTGATTCTCCTTATCTCTCATATCCACATCTCTCCATCTCCACTGCTATTTGCTGAGTTCAGGCAAACAATGTTTCATGCCTGGTTTGTTGCTATCGCTTCTTATAGTTTCTCACCCTTCAGCCATGCCTTCCTCCAATCCATTCTCGAAGAGGCGGAAGTTTTGATTTTTCTGAAGGATAAATCTGATTGTATTACTTCTCTACTTAAAACCCTTTGATGGTTCTCTTCTGCCTTTGAGGTAACATCTAAGTTCCTTAGTCTGGCTCCCAAAGCTCCCATGATCTGTTTACCTCTCTAGGCTCATTATTTTGCTCTCTTTCCTTGCATCCTATACTCTAGTCTCCTTGCATTACTCACAGTTCCCTGAATGAAGCCACCATAGCCAGTCTTGTCACCCAGCTATTGCTCTTGCCACTCCTTCAATCTGGGGCAACTTTTCTTCTGCTTTGATAAGCAAACTCTACCAAGCCTTTAGAATTTGGCTTCTCAGTCTGTACCGCTAGCAAGATTGCGCCAATGTATTAGCCTGCTAATGTTTACTAAATGTTGGCAGAATACACAAGACTTCTGGGTCAGAGACAAAGGAAGGCTTATTACTCACAGAACTAGCAATTGTCGGAGTATCAGCATTTTCTTGCATTGGTTCTCTGAGCCTCAGTTTCTATTGGGTGAGGTAATAAATGCCAACTCACACTTGCCACACAGTAGGTTGTGTTACAGAGGAAGAACCCTGAGCTTAAAGAACCTGAATCTTTTATAATGGGCTGTAAGCAAACCTGCTCAACCTTTGTCCCAGAGAGAGACACAATCTGTATTATACTGGACAGTAAAAAAAAACTTGCCCTTTCCTCTGAAGAGAGATACTACTTCTATGTACCAAGGCCATTTGCTATACAAACTTTCTTGAAAAGATGGTCCAGAGAAAAAGAAAAAGGGAAGTTACTGTTTTTGCTCACAAAACATGGAGAAATTCAAGAGACCCATTGAGAAGTGTCTCACAAAACTTATTACGAGTTACTCTGTTTATTCATTTGATATTTTCTCCAACTGTGTTGTAAGTTTTTTGAAGGAAATTGTCATTTTTCCATTGGTATATCCCTAAGACGGTGACTAAAAACCAAAAACCAAACCTATTGCCATCAAGTCAATTCTACCTCATGGTGACCCCATGTGCTACCGAGGAGAACTGCTTTATAAGGTTTTCAAGGTTGTGACCTTTAGGTAGCAGATCCCTAGGACTTTCTTCCATGGCACCATTGGGTGTATTTGAACCACCAATCTTTAGGTTAGTAATTGAGCATAAACCGTTTGTGCCACCCACAAACCTAGGACAGTAAATGTGTTGTTGTTGTGTGTGGTTGACTCGATTCCAACTCATAGTGACACTATATGTTAGAGTAGAACTGCCCCATAGGACTTCCTAGGCTATAATCTTTACAGGAAAAGATTGCCAGGTCTTTTCTGCTGCAGAGCCACAGGTGGGTTTCAACTTCCAAGCTTTCAGTTCACAGCTGAGTGCTTAACCATTTTGCCACCAGGGCTCCTTAGGACAGTGACTAACTAGCACATATTAAATGTGAAGCAAATGTTTGTGGAATGAATGAATGAATGCTCTCTGTTCTGGTTGTGACACAAGGTTGGGATTGGTGCTCTAGGTCCAGCTCTGCTTACCTAAGGCCAGAGCAGCACCTGTGATATTTATTCAAATCCAAACACTGCCTCCAGGCTGGTGACTGGCAGATATTTCTGGTACAAGAAGAAATTTTACATAGACATCAACTAATATTGATAAAACAACAATATCCACTAGAATGTAAGCTCCATGAGGGTAAGTAATTTTGAAGATAATAGCGCCTTAATTCATTTTGTTGATTGGATTAAAGTGCTAAATTTATTGAGCATTCAGTATATGCACAGGCATGGTTCTAAGCACTTCATGAACTTTATTTTATTTATTTAGCACAACCATCCCATGAAGCAGGTATTATATTATCCCCATTTCGCAGGTGAGGAAACTGAGGCTTAGAGAAATTCAGACTTGTTAGCAAGTGGCAGAGCTGGTGTTCAAACCTAGACAGTGACTTCCCTCCACATTACAAAGCATTTCTTGGCCCATAAAGTACCACTGTTGAGATTTTATCATTAATCGAGAATGTTGTTGTTGTTGGGTGCCATCAAGTTGATTTTGACTCACAGTGACCGCATGTTTTAGAACAGAACCTCCCCGCAGGGTTTCCTAGGCTGTAATCTTTATGGGAGCACTTCACCAGGCTTTTTCCCCTGCAGAGCGGCTATTGGGGTTGATCTGCTAACCTTCAGGCTAGTAGCTGAGTGCTTAACCGTTACACCACCAGGGCTCCTTATCAAGGAGGGAGTAGAATATTAACCTATGTTGCACATGGTCAGTGGATCATTATTGCGCCTCTGATTTTAAAATCTGTAGATTGACAAGTATTGTGTGGTTGAACAAAATCAAATTGCCAATATTTGAACCTTTTCGACATACAAAATTTCATATATCTCACAATTTCATATATTCCAATGTAAAATATGTGCTGTAACCATCATCCCAGAAAATGTTGCTTTTGAGAAGTAGCCTCAGAAACATTAAATCTCCTGAGTACAGTGCATGCTTTGATTCTCCCAGACCATGCCTGGCACCACAGTTTTACTATTTACAGAGGCCCCAAGGTCATCCTGGGGACTTTTTTCTTGGAAAATGGGAATCAAGGAAAGGGTGTTTCTTAACTAAGGCCCATGAGGACCAAAAGCACAATGGAAAAGAGCAACAATAATAGACTATCATGGCTGTTGAAGACGTTGAACTAGTAAAAATCAGATTAGCAGAAAGGTCTTCCCTAGGGTATTATAAATGGTAAACTTTATGCTGTCAGAATGAATTCCTGACTGGAAATCTAAAGGGACAATTTGAGAAAATTTGAGCTCTCCAAAAGCTAATTTACTGTTTGCAGCAATGACAAATTGCTATAGTATTCAATAAGTGTAGTAATTACTGAGTTAGAGGACATAACCGTCATTGTTGGTAAAAGTTAATATTCTAGGCTAAATATTCATTTATATCATTAGTGTTATGAAATGCAGCCAGAAAATGTTTAGGGACTCACACTGGTGCTCGGGTCCGTCTGAAAGGAAGCATATGCTGTCAAAGACTGAACTGTAGGCTGAACTTTTGTTTGACTGGCATTGGTTCCAGTCATGCCAGGAACAGCACAATTCCCCGTTGTCTGTGTGATCCGTGCTTCACCTTGCCTGTGGGGCAAGAGTGGTTTGACGTGACCTGTTTGAAGACTCAACTCTGCGTCTTACCCCTGTTGTTAGAGGAGGCTGGCAAGCCTACATACTACTGTAATAGTTACAGTGGCCGTCTTCATTTTTCTGTAATCTGTCACATAGTTAGTAGGGCACACATGCTAATGATAATTTAATAAGCATGTCATTCAAGTGACAGATGACAATGTTTGGTTTTTCCATGGGGGTAGTGGATCTGAGAGTCAAAAAGGTTCTGTGTAATTGTGTCATAAGTTCATTGAGGATTAAACAAAATAAAATAGAGCTATTTTCCTTTCTTATTAAATTATCTTTAATCTGGAACATTGTGATTAGCACCGCCCACTGAATACATTTTTTTTCCGATAAGCAATACGCTGTTTATAAATGTATTGTATAAAATTTTTAAATACAAAATAGGCATAGAAAAGAAAATAAAAGTCTCACTAGTCAGGGACAACCACCATTGAGATTTTGATGCATACTTTCAATCTATGCATATAAATAAATCCATTTGTAAAATGACTTGGGATCATAGTACACACACTTTTGGCATCTGGCTTTTTCCCACTTAATTTGTTGTAAACATTTTTCCATCTTAATAAAGATTCTTCTTTTACCTGCTTTTGCACACTTAGTGATGTTTCAAAATGAGGATGGATGCAAAAATTGATGGAGTTTTTCATGCACAGGGTGTAGAGGAAAAGCACTGGGTGTTAGAGTTGGAAGACTTGGGTTTAAACCTTAGCGCTTCAAGAGCCTCAGTTTCCTCATCTATACAATGGGACAACAACATCTGCCTGATTGGTTGAAGTGTTGTCATGAAAGTTAAGTGAGTTTCTGTGAAGCACAGACAAGTATAAAGGTTTAAAGGTGTGCTTATGTGACGTGTGGTAACTCTTCCCAGATAAGTCATAATACGGGAGTCTGCCTGAATCATTTGGTCTGAAAAACAGAAAAACAAACCAACCAGACATCACAATCCAAATTGTATAAAAATCTTAATTTCACAGTGCCTCGAAATACAGCTTTTAAAATTTTGGTTAAAATAAAACTTTTAAAGAAGCAATGTGCCCTTTTAGGTGTTTTCTTCTCTTTAACACAGAACCTGTGTCACTAACAAAAGTTCAGCTTGAAGACACAGCGAGGGCTTTGGTCTTCAAGAAGGCCACCAATGTGTCCCAATATTGGATGGGAGTTGCGGAGAGTCTCTCAGGTTCCAGGAATTAATATGTTTTGATGACTGTTAATTTTTAATATTTCCCAAGCTAATATTCCTTTACCTAAAATGTAGTGAAAAGGACTTGCCACAAACACGACTGAAATCACAAACCTGGGAGAAAATACAGGGTTCTCAACTCCTCCAGTTCCAAAACCCAACGCTTTTCTTTCTTTTGTCAACAGAAAACCTAGTTTACACAAACTGCTCCCTCGGGAAGAGTCCCTGAGTGGTACAAATGGTTTTCCACTGCTCACCAAAAGGTTGGAGGTTCGAGTCCGCCCAGAGGCACTTTGGAAGAAAGCCCTGAAGATCTACTTGTGAAAAATCAGTCACTGAAAACCCTGTGGAGCACAGTCCTAGTCTGACACACATGTGGTGGCCATGAATCCGAGTCCACTCTAAGCCAACTCATTTTGGCTCCTAAGGGAAATGGCCCTTGACTGTGTCCTACAGCTATGGAGGCACCTCATGGATCAGCCTACCATTCTGACAAGATGATAAGTTTGGCAAGAAATTGTGCTGTTTCTTACAACGTGCAAAATTTCTCATGGACTTGTGTTGATCACAACCCAGGGTGTGGTAGGTTTTCAAAAAAGTAAAAAAAAAAAAAAAGAAGTCTTAAACTTCTCAGTTTGCTGTGTACCCCAAAGAGTTAGCAAACACACCATTTTTAATGTTAGCAAGAGACTGTTTTGTGAAGAATAAACACACACTAATTTTCATTGCAGAGGAAGACGATTTTAGGAAGAGGTTACAGATCCTTCAGTTTAGAGGAGATGAACTTGATGGATTTTGTCTCTTAATGCTTACACCGATTTTTCCCGTTTTCTTTTCGAAATGCATCCCCAGCAATTGTTGGGCAATGTGGGAAAATATTGTGACAAACATGCCTGTTTACGTTTGCCGCGGGGGCGTCTGTTTTGTTTGCGTCGCGTGTTGCCTCTGCCCCTCCTTTTCATGGGTTGGCGGGTCCCTGACAGCTCAGATTCCTCCGTTGACATCTGTTATAATGAGAGTTCTGACAGGAATAGATTTGCAAAATGATGGGCTCACAATAGGGCGGGAGCTGTTCCCCAAACTTTCCCTGAAATAAGCAGATGGGAATCTGAAAATAGAGCATTTGAACCGATTAGGTCTAGGTGAACGCATTTATTCAGTGCGCACTGAAGAGCTATTCTGCCCCTACCCCCCCACCTCAACTTCTCTCCCTACCCCCGTTCACCCCTCAACTCGCCCACTTTAGAAAGAGGAGGGTTTCCTATGCCTTCGTTTCTTTGCCTCCTGAACACTTGCCTGGAGACAGGCCCTTCCAGCTCCTAAAGCAGAAGCCTGCTGGGTACTTGCCCTGTGCCAACCGTTGGAACAACAGAGAAAAACCACCCCTCATGCCTCATAAAGAGAATCTGGGGCAGCACATGGGGCTTTCCCACTCGTCACAAATGATGGCTGTTGTGCTAGTTAACCTTTTCCAAGCCTGGGTCAGCGCCTGCTGGGAGGCAGGGGCAATCTGGAGAGAGTGAAAGGCTGGCAGACCCCAGAGTCTTCAGCACGCCCCGGCCCCCAACACACGCCACCTCCTTCGAAGAATACCAAACGGTCCCCCATCACACTCTTCATAAGTCAGCCTGGCTCCATGTGCTAGTGACAGTTCAGATTCCAGAAGAGAAATGCCTCTAGTAAAACTCTGCAAACACGTTCTGTTAACTTGTATTTCTTGGCATGTTTTACCTTCTCTTCTCAGGAATTTCTGAAAAAGGATAAAATTGAACTAGTCCCATCTCAGGCTTTATTATTTTCAAGTAGCCCCACCTAGCTGTGTAAAGAGAAGATTTCTGTATACTTCCAAACCTAAACTTGTGTCAATAGTACACAGTTTAATAACTTGTGCCTTAAGCATAGCGACTGAAGCAAAAAGACAGGGTGATTATAAAGATATATTCCTCAAACCCATTCTATGGGTCTCCGGAGAGAATTTTGACAGTGTGCGAGGGTTAATGCTAGCTAATGAAATATGAGGAACAAGGGCAAGTGTAAAGGGAAATTTTGGAAATAGCTTTTAGGAGAAAAATAAAACACAAGTTTAAGAACGATGAGAGTTTAATGCTCAAGTGAGGTGTTGGTTTTGCCTCACCACTGAAATAGTAAAATATCATAAAAGGAATCAGATTTCTGCAAATGGCAGGTTGAAAGTTCCTTGGAAATGCATTTATTTGTTCTGTGGAAGCTGCAGCTTTCTGAAGAGCAGAACTCATAGCCTCCAGAGAAAATCATAATGTGTGCAGAGCTCAAATTCTCAGTCTTCCCAGCCCTGACTATCTCCTGCTGCCAGCCCAGACCTGTGGATCATTGTGCTAATTCAGCAGTCTGTGTATAAGGTGGTATTGTTCAGAATGTGGTGTTTACGTGGCAACAAGAATCCTGAGGACCGAGGGTGAGCTGAGGTACAGTTGAAGTAGTTCATCAAACACAAAAGCAGCTAGCTGTGAGAGGATCCATCGCTAAGCCCACTACACCACTTATATGAATAGATAAAAAATAATTGAACATTTCAGATATTATATTCTGAGGAAGTTCACCTTTGAGTTATATTCTTGTCTTAGTTTCCTATGGTGGCCATAACAAAAAACCACGAAGTGGGTGTTTCAAAGAACAAAAATTTATTGTCTTACAGTTCTGGAGGCTAGAAGTCCAAACTCAGGGCATCGGCGGGTTATACTCTCTCTCTACTGGAGCCCTGGTGGCACAGTTTTTTAAGAGCTCGGGTGCTAATCAAAAGGTTGGTTACTTTGTCTTACAGGGTTGCTATGAGTTGGAATCGACTCGATGGCAACGGTTTTGGTTTTTGTTGGCTCTAGGGGAAGATCCTTCCTTGTCCCTTTCAGTTTCATGGAGCCTGGGCATTTCTTGGCATTCCTTGGGTTGTAGATGGATCCTCACATGATGTCTTCGTCCTGTATGTGACTCTGTTTCCACGTCTGTTCTCCTCTTTTATAAGACATCACTCAGAAGGGATTCAGATTAGGACTCACCCTACTCCAGTATGACCTTTTTAACTTAAATGATAACAAAAGATAAACCCTATTTCCAAACAAGGTCACGTTTACAGGTACAGGGGTTAGGACTTCAACAAATCTTTTTGGGGGATGCAATTTAATCCATAACACCTTATTTATTAAAAGAAGTCATATACAATTCACTAAAAACCCCACAAAAAACCAAATCCATTGCTGTCAAGCCGATTCTGACTCACAGCAACCTTATATGCCAGAGCGAACTGCCCATAGGGTTTCCAAGGTTGTAATCTTTACGGAAGCAGACTGCCACATCTTCTCCTGTGGAGACACTGGTGGGTTTGAACCACCAACCTTTTGGTTAGCAGCCTAGTGCTTAACCACTGTGCCACGAAGGCTCCTAGAATGGAATAAACCAAACCGAACAAACAAACCTGTTGCTGTTGAGTCGATTCCGACTCATAGCGACCCTACAGGACAAAGTAGAACTGCCCCATAGGGTTTCCAAGGAGCAGCTGGTGGATTCGAACTGCTGACCTTTTGGTTAGCAGCCTGAGCTCTTCACCACTCTGCCACCAGGGCTCCTGA
>NW_004443963.1:4677589-4688091 GCF_000243295.1 Trichechus manatus latirostris | reverse complement strand
CTTGTCTTAGTTTCCTATGGTGGCCATAACAAAAAACCACGAAGTGGGTGTTTCAAAGAACAAAAATTTATTGTCTTACAGTTCTGGAGGCTAGAAGTCCAAACTCAGGGCATCGGCGGGTTATACTCTCTCTCTACTGGAGCCCTGGTGGCACAGTTTTTTAAGAGCTCGGGTGCTAATCAAAAGGTTGGTTACTTTGTCTTACAGGGTTGCTATGAGTTGGAATCGACTCGATGGCAACGGTTTTGGTTTTTGTTGGCTCTAGGGGAAGATCCTTCCTTGTCCCTTTCAGTTTCATGGAGCCTGGGCATTTCTTGGCATTCCTTGGGTTGTAGATGGATCCTCACATGATGTCTTCGTCCTGTATGTGACTCTGTTTCCACGTCTGTTCTCCTCTTTTATAAGACATCACTCAGAAGGGATTCAGATTAGGACTCACCCTACTCCAGTATGACCTTTTTAACTTAAATGATAACAAAAGATAAACCCTATTTCCAAACAAGGTCACGTTTACAGGTACAGGGGTTAGGACTTCAACAAATCTTTTTGGGGGATGCAATTTAATCCATAACACCTTATTTATTAAAAGAAGTCATATACAATTCACTAAAAACCCCACAAAAAACCAAATCCATTGCTGTCAAGCCGATTCTGACTCACAGCAACCTTATATGCCAGAGCGAACTGCCCATAGGGTTTCCAAGGTTGTAATCTTTACGGAAGCAGACTGCCACATCTTCTCCTGTGGAGACACTGGTGGGTTTGAACCACCAACCTTTTGGTTAGCAGCCTAGTGCTTAACCACTGTGCCACGAAGGCTCCTAGAATGGAATAAACCAAACCGAACAAACAAACCTGTTGCTGTTGAGTCGATTCCGACTCATAGCGACCCTACAGGACAAAGTAGAACTGCCCCATAGGGTTTCCAAGGAGCAGCTGGTGGATTCGAACTGCTGACCTTTTGGTTAGCAGCCTGAGCTCTTCACCACTCTGCCACCAGGGCTCCTGAGACTTAGTATTTGTGGTTATTCATAGTCGTAAAGAAAAGAGTGAAATAAATGAACACAAAGATTGTGTACTACTTCACATTGGGATAATTTGAGAACAAATACATCTAAGGGGATTGGAATTGGTAAAATTTCATCTCTATTTTTCAGTCGTGTCCTGCATAGAATCTCTCAGGATACTTGGAGGGTAGGCAGTTATTGATTTTTCATAAGAACAGGAGATAAAATTTTAAATTTGGTTTGTATCAGTACTTCCTTCCTTTCTTTTTTTTTTTTTTTAAAGTACCAACTCTGATACTCCTTTGGAAACATTGAATGGTAGAAAGATTGTGAGCTTTGGGAAAGTTTGGATCTTGGGTCTACCACTCACTAGCTGTGTGACTTCGAACATGTTTCTTAACTTCCCTGAGCCTTGGTTTCCTCATGTCTAAAATATAGACTGTCAATACCTATACCAAGCAGTTATCGGAGGCTTAAATGTGATAATGTCTGTAAAACCATCCAGGGTAGTATTTGGCACAAAGTAGGCAATGAGTTTAAGGTCCCCAGGTGGTACAAACAGTTTGCACTCGACTACTAACCTAAAGCTTGGTGGTTCAAAACCACCCAGAGGTACTGCAGAAGAAAGGCCTGGCGATCTGCTTCCATTAAAATTACAGCTAAGAAAACACTACGGAACAGTTCTACTCTAACACATGGAGTTGTCATGAGTTAGAATCAACTGCAACGGGTTAGGCAAGGAGTTTAGTTCTCTTCTGTAGACAGGCTCTGTAATGCTAATTCATAGCTGGCACAATACGTCTAAGTTGTATGACGCTGGTTGGCACTTAATTTTATTTTGTTTCCTCTTTTCTCCATTTTTTCTTATACCTATGTCTTCTCTTCCTGGCTTCTTGCACAAGTAGTATATGCATGTGGCACTGTGGATGGCACTTGTTACATGTCCTACTTCTCCCATTATTCATTCATTCACATATTCAATGCAAATCTATTGTGTGCCTGCAATAAGCCAGTGTTTCACAAGATGCATATGATAAGGTCTTTGTCCTAAGTGAGCTGATAATTTGGTTGGAGAGAGAAGGTTAGATGACTGCCTTCAAAAGTCTGAATGGCTATTGTGAGAATTATAAGCAAGTAGTGGGGCAAGGTAGATGTTTACTGAATAATAAGTTAGAAAACAGATGATCTTTACTGAAAGGATAGAAGTAGGACTGGTCAGTAGCAAACACAGGGAGCTGGACTTCAGATCAGCATAAACAAGTTCTAACACTGATAGGAGACGCAGTTCCCCTTGAAAGGTGATAAAATTTCAGTCACGGGTGCTTTTCAGGTCCTGGCAAAATAGTCTCTTGAGAGATGAGTGGGGAGGCTGCTGGTCTGGCTGAGGCGATAGTCTCTTTGAGACGTCAGCATGGCTGTGTGCTTGTGGGCTTGAAATAGTGATTTTTATCAGTCAGGAAGCCTTCTACAGCAGGGAACAGAAAACTGTACTCAAAATAACTTGAACAGAAGAGATTTTATTAGCTCATCCGAATGAAGTCAGAAGGTGGGAAATTCCAAGATTTCCCTCTGTATCATCGGTGTATTAGTCCCTGTTCTCCAGAGATATATTTATATCTATCTGACTTTGGACATGTCATTAGGAAAGACCAATTTCTAGAAAAGAACATTATGATTGGTAAAGTAGAGGGTCAGTGAAAACGAGGGAAACCCTCAGTGAAATGAATGGACACAATAGCCACAACAATGGACTCAAACATACCAACGATCATGAAGCTGGTGCAGGACCAGGCAACGTTTCGTTCTGTTATATATACGGTTGTCATGAGTCGGAGCCCACTTGACAGCAATGAATAACAATATCTATATCTACGTATATATAAACCCATTGCTGTTGAGTCGATCCCGACTCATAGCAACCCTATACGACAGAGTAGAGCTGCCCCATAGGGATTTGAACTGCTGAACTTCTGGTTAGCAGTCAAGCTCTTAGCCTCTGTGCCACCAGGGTTTCATCTAGATACAGCCAGATTTATTTTAAGGAACTGGCTCATGCAATTGTGAGGCTGACAAGTCCAAAATCAGTAGGCCAGGCAGGCAGTGGGCTGCAAACTTGGCAGGATGTCTTTGTTACACTCTTAAGGTAGAATCCTTGTTCTACACTATACCAAGAAAGTTCTGGCATTTCAGCTTCATTTAGTGTAGGCCACTTTTTCATCCTTGTTTCAGCCAACCAGTCAAACAAACTGTTCTAACCCCTCAAGCTACAACATTGAATTTGGAATCTCTGCTTAGTGGGGTCATGTCAATAAATTCGGCCTGCTCCAACTTTAGGTTCCTTCCACCATTATTCCATACCCTTAATACTGTTGGTTGCTGTCCAGTCGATTCCGACTCATGTCAACCTCATGTGTGCAGAGTAGAACTGCTCCATAGGATTTTCAAGGCCATTCAGAAGCAGATCACCCAGTCTGTCTTCTGTGGTGCCAACAGGTGGGTTTGAAGTGCCAACCTTTAGGTTAGTAGTTGAGTGCAAACCATTTGCACCAACCCAGGACCTTATTGAGGACTAAAGGGTGTAAAATTGAAAGGTTTGCATAACTGAAAGATTAAAACAAGGCACAAGGTTGACTGGTTTCTGCACTTAGCATAGTGGTTAAGAGCAGCCTCTGAAGCCAGACTGTCAGGGCCACCATCTCAGTTCAGCTTCTTACTGGCTGAGTAATACTGATGAAAGTCTTTAACTGCTTGGTGGTTCAGATTCCTGATTTGTAAACTGGTAATGGTAATAGTACTTACCTCATGAGGTTACTTACGAAGATAAATTGAGTTGATATATATATAAAGTGCGTAGACTAGTGCCAAGCTTGATCTATCATCATCATCATCATCATCATCATCAACATTATAAATAACACTGAGATGAACTGCCTATAGCCAAATCTTTGCATGCATTAAGATGAACTCCTAGAAGAGCTGAATTGCTGGGTCGACAGGCATTTGCCACACTGCTTCTCTAAGACTCAAGAACTCCATCTAATAAATCCGTTAATTTAGTAGCTGGGCCAGCATCCCTTGGACTCATGAGATGGCAACACTGATCAGAACAAGATGCAGGTACTGCAGTGCTGAACTTCCCTTGTCACTATGTCATCATAGGTGTCCCTGAAAGTCTTTGCTGGGTTTCCTGCCTGGAGACATCTTGTAACCATCTTGGCACTTGCATTTACCCACAGTCCTATCTGTAGATGGATCTGGGAACATTCCTTCTGTTCTTTCTGCCCCTTAGCAGCCATTTATCACATGGCAGCCTGACAGGAAAAGCCCGGGGGATTGTGACAGATGGCTGTACTTCGCGAATTTCACGTTTCAGATAAATCAAAGTTGACTTGGTCCAGCCTTACTGTGTCACTGGGCGGACAGTCAATCTGATAAGTGACAGGGTTGATGGCTGCCTGGGTTTTCAGGGCTTGTCCACTCGTGGCATTTAAAAAAGGGTCTTGCCCAGGGTTAGCTGCGTTTTTGTGGAAATGGTGGTGGGTACGCGGGAGGCATGGAAACGTGTCTCCCTGGTTTTGGAGCAAAATGGACCACTCGGAAAACATGACCACACATTTCCCTCTTGCTGCCACTTGCACCAGGCCTTGAGAAGCATAGCTTGGTAACCATCAGGCTCTGTTCTGGCTGACTTCTTGATTTCTCCCTGGTGAAAGGAAGGGGTTGTGGGGGCTGCAGAAACTCAAATAATTGAGCTTGTCTCCATTTCGTTTTTCTTTGTAGGTAAGTTAAAGACCAGAGAACACACAGATGGTAAAAGAGCAAGAAATCTTTGAAAACGGATAGGCAGAATGGGTCTTAGGGACTGCAAAAAGAAGCTAAAAGAGAAGGTTGGATTGGGTTACACCTTAAGCCTGCTTAAGCTGAACAGAAAGACAGAATAACTAAATTAAACTGACAGAAGGAGAAATTTTCAAGGCTAGGGGGTTGGGTAATGACTATGTTTTACCCAAAGTATATAGCAGAAGGCATGCCCTCAAAAACATGCCTACTCAATAAACGAACAAACGAGGATGAATGAATGAATGATGACGACAGTAAGGTCTCATAGACCTGGATTGGGATCTTCAGTCTGTCACTTACTGTCTCTGTGGCCTTAGGCAAGTTCCTAACACATTCTGAATCTCAGTTTCCTTACCTTGATAATGGGACTAATAATACCTTCTTGCAGGGTTGTTGATAGATTTAAAATAGAATACATAGGCACTGAATATATAGTAGCCATTATTCAGCAATGGACTCAAACATGATCATGAAGAACGGCGTAGGACCAGACGACATTTCATTCTGTTATACAGGGGGTCGCCATGAGTCAGAGCCAACTCGACATCAGCTAACAACAACAGTTATTTAACAATTGCCTTTTTATTAAATATCACTTAAAACAATGGTTGTCAAACTTTTGGCATATGAGCATCTCTTTATGATGTTGAAGTAATTTGCAGATACCCACCCCCCTGCAAGCTAGTATATGAACGGTTGGTGGAGAAAATACATACTGGCCAAAAGCTATATAAAAATTTAGCAACATTTTAGAATCAATTTCTACTCGATTAATTGCACCAGCATACACACACATAGGCATTTAGACAGAAATGGTGAGACATATATTTATTCTCTCTGAAGACAAGGCATAGTGCTTATATGAATTGTCGTGGGTTCTTGGAGTAGCCACAGAGCTCCAGGTGGCTGGGACCCACTGTCCGAAAGGAGTAAACTTCTAACCATAGAAGAGGGGACTAATTCATCTCACAAATTAATTAATTAATTATTTATAATTATTTTATGTATTATTAATAATTTATCTTACCTATACATACAGGCAGAGTTTGGGTGGTGCAAATGGTTAATGCGTTCGGATGCTAACCCAAAGGTTGGAGGTTTGAGGCCATCCAGAGCACCTCAGAAAAAAAGCCTAG
Organism: Trichechus manatus latirostris; assembly: GCF_000243295.1. Taxonomy (NCBI): domain Eukaryota; kingdom Metazoa; phylum Chordata; class Mammalia; order Sirenia; family Trichechidae; genus Trichechus; species Trichechus manatus. Next base: position 4,682,108 of record NW_004443963.1, on the reverse strand, counting down.
AGATCTACTTCTGAAAAATCCGCCATGGAAAACAGTGCAGAGCACAGTTCTACTCTGACACACATGGGGTCGCCATGAGTTAGGATCGACTCATAGCAACTGGTTGTGGTTGTATAATCCACAAACATGCTATTATTTTCAAGAAAACTTCCTTCAAAAGAAACTACTTAAGATTGCTATTTGCAATGAATTCTCTTTCAGATCTTAAAAATATCCTCTACAATTCTTTATAGTTTTATTATTCCTTCTGAGTGGGCCTTGTTATAGGCAGTCTTTAAAGGCAGTCTTGTGGTATCTTTTGGGAGCCCTGGTGGAGCAGTGGTTAAGAGCTCGGCTGCTAACCAAAAGGTTGGCAGTTTGAATCCACCAGTCACTCCTTGTAAACCCTACAGGGCAGTTCTACCCTGTCCTATAGGTTCACTATGAGTCGGAATAGGGTTTGTGGTATCTTTTAATCAGAAAATATCAGAAAAGAAGTTTTAATTCCTCTTACTTTCCATCCACTCACCTGAAATAGTCTAATTTAATTTATGGCTCACTGATCCAGTGAATCATGTCACTCCTGTACTTTGGCAGAGCTGACTCCATTTTATGTTTGGTATTATAAAGGCATCCCAGAGGCCTCCTTCCCACCCTGCTCTTAGTGCTACGGCCTTGACTCTTTCTTCTATTAAAACTTCTTTGGTGATTGTTAGGGCACGCTACAGGCTGCAGGCTGCAGGCTGCAGGCTGCAAGCTTCCTAATCCATGGTCTTTTCCATGCAGGTCTGTTGACCATCAGAGTGGATGAGGCAATGTGGACGTGTAAACCATGATTAATTAGTTACCTATACTGTTTTGACCAGAGTCAGCAGGAGAAGCAATTTGCCTGCCTCACCCAGAAAGTTCTCGAACAGGCAGACTTGGATGTACATACATTTATAAAAGATAAAAACTCTGTTCTTTTGTTTTATCCTCTCTAGCCACTCCCTTGGGGCTGTCCTAGTGTGTCACCAACCTAACCTGCTCAAACTTCTTCCTTCTGTTATCATGTCATCACAATGCAGGCAATGGTTTGACTGGACATCCTGGTTGAGGCATCCTTGTTTGTCTCCTCTCCAGTCCTTCCTTGGTAGTCCCTCTAATAACCCTGAGGCTGGCTGCTTTCTTCCAAGAGTTCGTTGTCCCATGGCATATACCTGTGGTCAAAGCTATGTAAGAACTTGTACTCTCTATCATATCTGGTAGATGCCAGTTGATGTTAAACTGATAACTATGTTTGTTCACTGCTTTTGTCATTTAGACTCGTATTTTACAGCTCTGTTTCTCTTCAGACATCTAAGCTTGGTTGTAATTGTTGGTTGCAGTCAAGCTGGCTCTGACTCGTGGCAACCTTATGCATAACAGAACAAAATGTTGCCCGGTCCTGTGCCATCTTCATAATGATTGGTATGTTTGAGTTCATAGTTGTGGCTATTGTATTAATCCATCTCATTGACAATTTCCCTCATTTTTGCTGACTTTCTACTTTACCAAATGTGATGTCCTATTCTAATGATATGTTTTTCTGATGATGTGTCCAAAGTAAGTGAGACTAAATCTTGTCATCCTTACTTTTAAAGAGCTTTCTGGTTTTATTTCTTCTAAAACGGATTTGCTCATCTTTCTAGCAGTCCACGATATATTCAATATTCTTCACCACACCACAATTCGAATGCATCAGTTCTTCTTTTGTCTTCGCTTTTCATTGTCCAGATTTTGCATGCATATGAGGCAATTGAAAAGACCATGGCCTGAGTTGGGCTTACCTTAGTCATCAAAGCAACATTTTGCTTTTAAAAACTTTTGTAGCAGATTTGCTCAATGCAATACCCTACTAGCCGACATTTAAGCTTATTTGTTTATAAAATGCTATTTGAACTTGATCATGTATTGTTTTGTCGATTTTGCTCCCCATCAGGCTTACCTCCTACGTTCTTTGTATGCAGAGTTCTTATTTTAATCCCTCTTTGAGAAAATACCAACTGGTATAGAAAAAAACAAACTAAAAAATTCAGTCTCATCTAACTTTGTTTGTTTCTTTTTAAACATCAAGATGAAAACATCAAATGATATTGGCTTCTATGAATAATTGCCTATCCAAAGGTCTGTTATATTATGTTCTTTAATTCTGATGATCAAATATTAAATAGCTCATCTAAATTATGAGTTTCTTGTGTTTTCTGGTCACCCTATTATTATACTTTTTTGCAGTAATTTGTTTTAAAGTTGCCCCAACTTTTATTAAACCAGGCTTGTAAGGACTATCTGTACTACATTGTATGTCTATAACCAAGCAAAAAGCTCAGTTCAACACACATACACCCTCTCACACATCTTTCTTATACATACATAACATTAGCTAGAGTGCAAACGTAAAATATTGTGTTTCTTTCGGTGAAATCACTGGTGAACTAAACACCAGAAAGCATTCCCACCTGAAATGGATATTAATAGCCCTTCTTTTTTTTTTTTTTCTTGTTTGTCGTTCCATTGAGTGCATAAACCGTCAGTAACATATGATAGCTTGCTCTCCTGTTTCAATAAGACTTTTAAAAAAAAAATCAAATTCAGCTTGCATATACAATTCAGCATATCATTATTAAGTAGGCAGTTTGAAAACATAGTATTTGTAGTTCACAGTTTTTTTTTTTTTTTGGAAATGCTCCTGTAGCAGTTAAAGGCCTTGATTTGCACTTCACTGATGAGGGGCCAGAGCACTGAGGGATTTAGCTTTTCAAGCTCAGATTCAACTCCAATGTGCTGGAATGGAATACAAAGTACAGCTCTGCATTCATTATCACTTAATTATACAACTAGTTGAGTTTTCAAAGGCATTTTCCTCCCCAAAGCAAAATTTGTGCCAGGTAGCTTTGTTTCCCTGGAATGACATTTTCATATTTAAAAAAAAGATTTTTTTAAAAAAGTCTTCCTGTTGCAAATTTCAGAAATATTCTTAGGTTGTTTTCTGCCCAAGGATCGCCTGCTTTAATTTGAGAACATAGGTCACACTCTTCGTATGTTTTTTTCAATAAGTTTCCCTCAAATGCAAAATAGCAAGTGTAATTTTTGCCTTTCAAATGCTTAGTCAAAGAGAAAGATAATCAAACTCAGTTTGTGCTTCTCTGATTTCATATTTACTGCAATTTTAAGTCGCTAACACAAAAACTAAGAACAATGAATCTTTACATTAGTCTAGACCAGGGTTTCTGAACGTAAGCACTGTTGACATTTGGGGCTGGATAATTCTTTGTTGTAGGGGGCTGTTCTGTGAATTATAGGATGTTTAGTAGCATCCCTGACTTCTACCCACTAGATGCCAGTAGTACTCTTCCCCAGCCCCCTCCAATTGTGACAACCAAAAATGTCTGCAGATATTGTCAAATGTCTCCTGGAGGGCAAATGGACCAAGATTGAGAACCACTGGGCTAGAACAACGAGGGACTAAAATGGTAATTATGTATGCACTACAGCACTGAAAACTCTCTACAGGTATATTTGGAAATTGTTTTTCAACGATCAGTTCTTCATTTTAAAGAACATAGTAATCTTCTAATAGACTATTTGGATTTAAAGGATTTTATACTATTTCCACCAAAAAGTGTGTGGAACCGCCTGGGAAGGCAGATGCAATGGCCTCCTAACAGATCCCTCAGCTTCTGCCTTTCCTCTTCCCAAACCCCACGAGTCTATTTTCTATACAGCGGCTGTTGTTGTTGTTGTTAGGTGACATCGAGTCAATTTTGACTGATTGCAACCCTATGGACAGAATAGAACTGCACCTTAGCGTTTTCTTGGCTGTAATCTTTATGGCAGCAGATCGCCAAGTCTTTCTGCCATGGAGCCACTAGGTGGATTTGACCCGCCAACTCTTTGGTTAGCAGCCAAACACTTAACCACTACACCACCAGGGCCCCTTATATAGCAGCTAGAGTGACCCTTTGAATGAAGTCATATTATCTCTCTCCTCTTCTCAAAATCCCCCAAAAGCCCCCACCTCACTCGGAGTAAAAGTCAAAATCCTTACACTGCCTACAAGGCCCTACAGGGTCTGACCACCCTCCTAAGTCTGACTTTATCTCCTATGACTCCTTCCTCCATTGGCCCAGCCACAGTGGCCTCCTTGCTGTTCCTTGGCCCTGCCCTGTACACTCCCACCTCTGAGCTTTTGCATTTGCCCTTGGGTCTGCCAGGAACACCCTTCCCTCAGAGAGCTGCGTGGTTCTTTCTCACATTCTCTTCTGGTTTTTGCTCAAAAGTCACCTGTTTGGAGAGGCCTTTCTTAGCAAGACACCTCACACTCCATGTCCCTTTATCTTTCTTGATTTTTCTTCAAGACACTTGTCACCACGTGGCATTCCATTTGCCCTCGAATCGATTCCATGTGTGTCAGAGTAGACCTGTGCTCCAATGGCTGATTTTTTTGGAAGATCCGCAGGCCTTTCTTCCAAAGGGCCTCTGGGCGGACTTGAACCCTGAACCTTTTGGTTAGTAGTTCACT
>NW_004443963.1:4675357-4676919 GCF_000243295.1 Trichechus manatus latirostris | reverse complement strand
TTGCTCACATAATTGAAAGCCAGGAGCATATCTGGCTTTAGGTATGGCTAGACAAAGCTTTGTCCTTAGGAATTTTTCTCTTGGCCTTGCTTCTTCCCCTGTTAGCTTCATTTTCTTTCCACATAGTGGTCAAAATGTCCATACATAGCTACAGGTTTCCCTTCTACCAGTTTAGCAAACCCCATGGTAAGAAAGTAAGAAAGTTCCTTTTTCCCTAGGGTTCATGCAGTATCCTGACTCTCACTGGCCTGGCTTGGGTCACATGTTCTTCCCTGAACCAATCACTGTGCCAGTCCTGGGACACATGGCTCATTGGAGCCACATGAACTGAGAGTAAAGGAGGAGGATTTCCCCAATGGAATATCAGCAAGCTCTTATCTGAAGGAAGGATGAATGCCGGTGGACAAAGCAATAGGTTTCCACTATACCGTTTAATGACCAGCTCCACCTCCAACCCCAACAGCAGCCATCCTTACAAATTCCCGAAGTCTTGTTGAAGACCAGGCTACTTGACCTTTTTCTACAAATTCCATAAAAGGAACCAAAGTATCACTGAAAATGTAATAAATAAGAGGGAGAACATTGAATTTACTAAAACTTCTCTCAGGAGAGTACCACAGGTGATTGGAATGAAAATATGGGTAATCCTTTTGGGATAGAGCCAAGACTCCCAAGGAGCAGGCTCAAATATTAACACTCTCGTATTTCGCAAACTGCTCTCTAAGGAGAGTGGGTCAAGTTACCTTCAGGGCTTCTGTTTTGCAGAGTAGATTAAGCATGTTTAGGGTGAGAGCTTAATTTTCCAATTCAAGTGAGGTTAGACCATCCTCTTCATCTTCCCCATACATAGCGGCCAGCCCAGCCCAGCCCAGAAAAAAGTTTAAATTTAAAATTTATGCTTAGATGTTTAATGATTTAATGTAAATGTAAACAAAAGTGTGAAAAATGGAATTATTTAAAGATATCATGTTGAAAAGGCATCTGATCATAATTTTACTAGAGATGTCACATTATTGGCCAACTTGAAGGCCAAGGAACATGCTTCTACCTGACTCTTCCCTTATCTGTACTAACTTTTTGAAGATGCTCTAACAAGTCAGCGGCTCTTTAAAGTAATTAAATGCATTTATCTACACCTCTAGAATGAGGGCAGTGGTGGTTCAGTGGTAGAATTCTCACCTTCCATGTGGGAGATCCGAGATCGATATCTGGCCGAACACCTCGTGTGTAGCTGCCACCTATCTGTCAGTGGAGGTGTCCATGTTGCTATGATGCTGAACAGGTTTCAGTGTAGCTTCCAGACTAACACAGACTAGGAAGAATGGCCAGGTGATCTACTTCTGAAAAACCAGCCATTGAAGACTCTATGTAACAGTTCTGCTCTGACACATATGGGGTTGCCGTGAGTTGGAATTGACTTGTCAACGACTGGTTGGGTTGGGTTATTTTATATATATGTGTGTGTGTGTGTGTGTGTGTACACACACACACATATACACACATACATATATGTACACACATATACATATATATGTATATATACATGTATACATACACACATA
>NW_004443963.1:4655706-4663169 GCF_000243295.1 Trichechus manatus latirostris | reverse complement strand
GGATCCTACTTCCGGCCCAGGGGACTCAGCAATTGCTGAAGCCAGTCCAGGACCCAGTGCAGAACAGGGAGCGGGGAGGTAAATGGAAAAGAGGTTTTTCCCTAAGGGGGTTGTTTTTGATCCATGTGGTTGGCCGTATGTAAGTACTTGTCTTTTGCTGATCGAAAGCTGCTTCTCACTGGTTCTGGGTGGCCAAGTAGACTCTCTGGCACTGGGTCTCTCCTGGTGCAGAAAATGCACCTTCCGAGCATCGCTACTTGCCTGCCTCACTGCTCACCCGTGAGCTGCACAGGCCTGAAGGGCTCAGGCTCTCGCCAGGTCAGGTCTGGCAACTTCTCGCTGCTTCCAAACTGTCTTTCCTCCCCCTGCCACTCAGTCTGGTTCCTCAGCTTTGCCTTAGATGTTCAAGGCTCCTAGATTGTCATATATAATTGATTCACATGTTTTTCGGGGTCTTTGTTGTAAGAGGGTCCAGCGGAAGCGTCTGACTACTCTGCCATCTTGGCCCCACCTCCCACAAATGGTTCTTGTAAGTGCTGAATATAATACTATATGTGAAGCACATATTCATAAGTAAATAATACAGCACTTAGAACACTTAGTACCTACCTGGCACATTGTTGTTGTTGTTATGTGCCATCAAGTTGATTTCAACTCTCAGCAAACCCATGTGACAAAGTAGAACTGTCCCATAGGCTTTTCTAGGCTGTAATCTTCAAGGGAGCAGATCACCAGGTCTTTTTCCCATGGAGCCACTGGTTGGATTCAAACTGCCAAATATTCCGTTAGCAGCTAAGCACTTAACTGTTGCATACCAGGGCTCCTTACCTGGCACATAAGTGTTCATTGTTCATAAATATTTGCTATTGCACTTCATATACAATTACTACCCGTATTTCAGTAGAGGTTTTCATGTTACTGTGATGTCGAACAGATTTCAGCAGAGCTTCCAGACTAAGATGGTGATCTACTTCTAAAAATCAGCCAATGACAATTGGGGGGAAGTCAGCAAAATATGACCAAGTCATGGGAGGACACTGAGAGGAACGCAAGAACAAAGGGCAACAATGGTAATTACTATAGCACAGACAATCCTGCAAAAATATTATTAAGAAACACTAATTTACAAATGAATATATAAGCAGATAAGTATACCAAGAATTGTGGGAAGGTGTATGAGAACACAACCACCTGCAGATATAGGTTTGGTGGTGAATATTTCTACATATATAACTGTAGGTGCTGCTTATATATCAATATAGACAATACAGCACACAAGGGCCACAGTCAGGGTAACTTCTTAGACATAACCCAGCAACTCATGGGTCGAAGTTCCTAGGCTTGAAGGTGAAAGATCATAGGCTCAGGGGACATCTACATCAATTGGCACAACACAGTTCATAAAGACAAAGTTCTGCATCTTACTTTAGTGAGTAGCATCTGAGGTCTTAAAAGCTTGTGAGGGGCCATCTAAGTTACATCTATTAGTCTCTTACCATCTGGAGCAAAGGAGAGTGAAGAAAACCAAAGACTCAAGGGAGCAATTAATCCAGAGGACTGATGGACCGCATGAACCACAGCCTACACTACCCCAAGACCAGAAGAACTAGATGGTACCTAGCTGCCACTACAGGGCCACTCTGACTAGGATCACAACAGAGGGTCTCAGGCAGAGTGGGAGAAAAATTGTAGAACAAAATATCAAATTCACAGAAAAGACAAGACTTACTCGTCTTACAGAGACTGGAGGAACCTCCAAGACTATGGCCCTAAAACACCCTTCAGAACTGGAACTAAGGCCATTCCTGGAGACCACCTTTCAGTCAAACCATAGACCAAAAAAAAAAACCCACCAAATCCATTGCCATCAAGTCAACTCTGACTCATAGCAACCCTATAGGAGAGAGTAGCACTGCCCCATAGGGTTTCCATGAGCAGTTGGTGGATTCAAACTGCCCACTTCTGGGATAGCAGTTGAGCTCTTAACCACTATACCGCTAGGGCTTAAACAAGAACACCTGAGAGGAATGTGCTCTTTAGAACAATCAATTATATGAGATTGAAAGGGCAACACTTGCCTAAAAACAAAAGATAAGAGGGCAGGAAAGGATAGAAAATCAGGTTGAAAGGAAATGGGGAACAAGGCTGAAAAGAGGAGAGTGCTGACATATTGTTGGGAATGAAACCAATGTCATGGAACACTTTATGTACAAAATACTGAATGGGAAACTAATTTGCTCTGTAAAGTTTCACCTAATGCACAATAAAAAGTTATAAAATAAAATCAGCCAATGAAAGCCCTAGGGATCACAATGGTCTAATCTGTAACTGATCATGGGGATGGCACAAGGACCAGACAGTGTTTTGTTCTGCAGTGCATGGAGTTACGATGAGACAGGGGCCAACTCAATTGCAGCTAACAATAGAAACAACATTGTTACTATTTTAAAAATGATTACCACCTTTTTATAGTTGAGGAAACAGAGAGGTCAAATAATTTGCAGAAAGTTACAAAGTTAGCAAATGGGCAAGCTAGGACTTGACACCAGATGTCTCTGGCTCCAATTCTCAGTGTATTGACTTATGTTGCCCTGTTATTGTTGTTGATGTTAGTTGCCATTGAGTCAGTTCCAACTCATGGTGACCCCAGGTATGCAGAGTAGAACTGCTCCATAGGGTTTTCAAGGCTGTGACATTTTGGAAGCAGATTGCCAGGCCCATCTTTTGAGGCACCTCTGGGTGGGTTGAAGCCACCAACCTTTTGGCTAATAGTTGAGCACTTAACCATTTGTGCCAGCCAGGGATGCCTATGTTGCCCTACCATAACTTATAGTATAGAATGGAATATCTACATATTCATAAGTAAATAATTCAAGCAAAAAAATGAAAGGTGCTAGGAGATATTCCCTCTAGATGAGGAGATGAAGGAAAGCTCTTCTTAGCTGTGCTATTGACAGTTGCAGTACTGCCAGCCTTACATTGACTGAATTGCATTTGCAGTTATTGGCTGTGGGCTTTCAAACTTGTCTTGGGAGATTTTTCTTATTTAAGCATTAAATTTAGAGGCTTACCATGAAAATAACATCCACAAAGACTTTATTTTTGCTAAGACAATCCCAAAAGCTTGTAAAACTGTTGGGAAATAATTTCTTCATGACTCTCATGTCCATCATGGCAGGAAAATAATCTCCTCGTTTACAAAATTTTATTAAATTCTGCTAATCTTCAGGCCACCGTCCATTCCTTTGCCTTTAGTTCTTGTATTCATACCTATTAAGCAATATTTTAACCTTACATTTGTTGGTGACGTTAACTATTTTCCCCAAGATTCTTAAGCACCCTCAGATTTTCCAGTTTTGTTTTTATGTGTGTATTTTTTCATCCTATTAATTAGTTGAGTTCACCTCTAGGCCTCCATTCTGTACTTTATCCTTTTACTATCATGATCATAACTGTTCTTCAAAGGAATAGGATACATTTTTGGCTCTGTTTCTAACAGGTTCCCTAGAAGTTTGTTAATTGAGGCTTAGGTAGCATTAAGAAACAAACAGGCATGGAAATGCTAGTAATTAAATGCTGCAAATCTACACTGGTATCTTACTATCACTGCAATATTGAACTACAAAAACTCAGAAGAAACAAAACACAAACACTGAACCACAGCTGGCCTAAGCATACACACCATCCTTCCCTCATCCATTATACCTGTTATGGAATGAATTGTGTCCCTCCAAAATGTGTGTCAACATGGCTAAACCATGATTCCCAGTATTGTGTGGTTGTCCACCACTTTGTGATCTGATGTGATTATCCCATATATTGTAAATCCTAACCTCTTTGATGTTAACAAGGCAGGATTAGAGGCAGTTATGTTAATGAGGCAGGACTCAATCTACAGGATTAGGTTGTATCTTGAGTCAAACTCTTTTGAGATATAAAGGAGAGAATCGAACAGAGAGGAAAAGGACCTCACTACCACCAAGCAAGAAGAGCCAGGAATGGAGCGTGTCTTTGAATTCAGGGACCCTGTTCTGAGAAGCTCCTAGACGGTGGGAAGATTGATGACAAGGACCTTCCCCCAGAGTTGACAAACAGAGAAAGCCTTTCCCTGAAGTTTGTGCCCTGAATTCAGACTTCTAGCCTCCTAAACTGAGAGAGAATAAATTTCTGTTTATTAAAGCCATCCACTAGATAACTAAGACAATACCATAGACTGGAGGTTCCCAAATTTATTGCACATCAGAATCACCCGGGTAACTTAATAAAAGTACAGATTAGTGGTCCCACCACCAGAGATTCTGGTATCTGGAGTCTGTATCTTGAATAGATACTCAAGATTATTCTGATGCAACCTCTCGAAAGCCGGAATTTGTGAACCTTTGAGCAGATAATATGATAGTTTAATTGGAAAATTATTTCATGAGGTTTCCTCTGTGTTGGACAAGCATGCTTAGAAATTCCAGGTAATTATGGAATACTAATCACCAGAAAAGAATTATATATACGAGTATTGATCAATTAATTTAAAAATATTGTTTTCTTCTGCTTAAAGTTGTCACACACAAACTAAAGTGGATGGAGGTAGAGTGCTTGAATCACAGTCTCAAAAGGGAGTCAGAAATGTGTACTGATCAGGTACAAAAAGGAAGTTACGATAAAGGAAAGGTAATGGGTAAAACATGGAACTAAGAATGGAGCTGGAAAATCCAAACAGACTGGAGACTGAATCAGTAATGAAGAACCTCCCAACAAACGAAAGTCCAGGACGTATAGCTTCACTGGTAAATCCTACCAAACATTTAAAGAAGAATTAACACCAAGCCTTCTCAAACTCTTCCAGAAAAATAGAGAATACTTCCTAACTCATTCTATGAGGTCAGCATTATCCTGATACCAAAGCCAGACAAAAATACTACAAGAAAACTATAGACCAACATCTCTTATGAATACTGATGAAAAATACTCAACAATATACTAGCTAACCAAATCCAGCTGCATATTAAAAGGATTTACACCATGATCAAGTGGCATTTATTCCAGGAATGCAAGGTAATTCAACATAATAAAATCAAACAATGTAATATACCACATTAATAGAATGAAGGAAAAGAACCACATGATCATCTCAATTGATGCAGAAAAGGCATCTGACAAAATCCAACACCTGTTTATGATAAAAACATTTGACAAATTAGGAATAGAAGGGAAATTCCTCAACATGATCAAGGGCACTTATGAAAAACCACAGTTCACATCATACTCAATGGTGAAAGACTGAATGCTTTCTCACTAAGATCAGGAACAAGACAAGGATACTCACTTTCACCACTGCTATTTAGCCTTGCACTGGAAGTTCTAGCCCAAGCAATTAGGCAAGAAAAAGAAATAAAAAGCATCCAAATTGGAATGGAAGAAGTAAAACTATCTCTATTTGCAGATGACATGATCCTATATATAGAAAATCCCAAAAAATCCACAAGAAAGTTACTAGCACTAATAAATGCATTCAGCAAAGCTGCAGGTTACAAAAGGAACACACAAAAATCAGTTGTGTTTCTTTCGACTGACAATTAAAAATCTGAAAAGGAAATTAAGAAAACTCTATTTATAATAACACCTAAAAGAATAAAATAGCTAGGAATAAATTTATCCAGGGAGGTGAAAGATTGTATACTGAAAATTGAAAACATTGCTGAAAGAAATTAAAAAAAAGACCTAAATAATGGAAAGACATGCAGTGTTCATGACTTGGATAACAATACTACGCAAAGTGATCTACAGATTTAACGCAATCCTTACCAAAATTCCAACAGCCAATTTTTTTTTCAGAAATGGAAAAGCCAATTTTCAAATTCATATGGAATTGCAGGGACCCTGAATAGCCAAAACAATCTTGAAAAAGAAGAACAAAGTAAGATTCACACTTCTTGCTTTCAAACATGCTATAAACTTACAGTAATAAAAACAGTGTGATACTGATATAAAAAAAAAACTAAACCCATTGCCGTTGAGTCGATTCTGACTCATAGCGACCCTATAGGACAGAGAAGAACTGCCCCATAGAGTTTCCAAAGAGCTCCTGGTGGATTCAAACTGCCAACCTTTTGGTTAGCAGTCATAGCATTTAACCACTATGACACCAGGGTTTCTTGGTACTGATATAAAGATAAATATATAGGGCAATGGAATGAAATTGAGAGTCCAGAAATAAATCCATACATTTATGGCCAATTGATTTTTTACAAGGGTGCCAAGTCCATTCAATAGGGAAAGAATTGTTATGGCTGTTAGATGTCGTTGAGTCAGTTTTGACTCAGCGTCCTTAAGTATAACATAACAAAACATTGCCTGGTTCTGTGCCATCCTCACAATCATTGCTATGTTTGAGCCCATTTTTGCAGCCACTGTGTCAGTCCATCTCATTGAGGGTCTTCCTTTTTTTCGCTGACCCTCTACTTTACCATGCATAATGTCCTTCCCCAGGAACTGGTCCCTCCTGCTAACATGTCCAAAGTACATGAGACAAAGTCTCGCCATCCTTGCTTCTAAGGGGCATTCTGGCTGTACTTCTTCCAAGACAGATTTGTTCACTCTTCTGGAAGTCCATGGTATACATGCAAATCAAAACCACAATGAGATACTATATCACACCCACTAGGATGGCTGCTACTAGAAAACTGGAAAATAGGAGGTGTTGGCGAGGGTGTGGAGAAATTAGAACCTTTGTGCATTGCTGGTGGGAATGTAAAATGGCAGAGTCACTATGGACAATAATTCGGTGATTACTCAAAAAGTTAAACAAAGAATTACCATATGAACCAGCAATTCCACTGCTAGGTATATACCTAAAAGACTTGAAAGCAGGGACTTAAACAGAGACTTGTACATTAATGTTCATTGTAGCCTTATTCACAATAGCCAAAAGGTGGAAACCACCCAAGTGTCCATTCAACAGATAAATGGATAAACAAAATGTAGTATATACATACAATGGAATATTATTCAGTCATAAATTTAGCCTTAAAGAGAAATAAAATTATAATTCATGCTATGATATAGATGAACATTTATGCTAAATGAAATAATTCACACAAGAGGACAAATACTGTATGATCCCACTTATATGAAATATCTAGAACAGGCGATGTATAAAGACAAAAGTTTATTAGTGGTTACCAGGGGATTGGGGAAAGGGACATGATGGAAAAGGACATGAGGGAAAGGGACAGTGGTGATGGTTGCACAACATGGCGATTATAATTTATTGTACACTTCAAATGGTTAAAATGACAATTTTTGTTATATATACTTTACCACAATAACCAAAAATTGAGCTGGAATGAAACATGAACAAATTTGATGGTAGATATCTATTGTCTATCAGCATTTTTCCAATCATAAAAAATAAGACTCCTCTTTAAATTGCTGTCTGCATTGCTTCTTCCCACCCGCTTCCTAACCAT
>NW_004443963.1:4631162-4651454 GCF_000243295.1 Trichechus manatus latirostris | reverse complement strand
ATGAGAAAGTGGGACAATGAATGAAGAAAACGGGAGAAGAATTGATGTCTTTGAATTATGGTGTTGGGGAAGAATATTAAATACACCATGGACTGCCAGAAGAGCGAACAAATTTGTCTTGGAAGAAGTACAGCCAGAATTCTCCTTAGAAGCAAGGATAGTGAGAGTTTGTTTCGCTTACTTTGGACATGCTGTGAGGAGGGACCCATCCCTGGAGAAGGACATGATGCTTGGTAAAGTAGAGAGTCTTCGAATAAGAGAAAGATCCTCAACAAGATGTACTGACACAGTGGCTGCAACAATGGGCTCAAACGTAGCAATGATTTTGAAGATGATGAAGGACTGGGCCATGTTTTCTTCTGTTGTACATATGGTCGCTATGAGTCCTAACCAACTTGATGGCACCTAACAATAATATCGTGTGCTGGGCACTGTGCTAGGTATTAGAGATTCAATGATATTAAAAACAGACATAATGGTTGCCTTTATGGAAACCCTAGTCTAGTGAGGGAGATTATCAAATATAAAATTATAATAGTGTGATAAGCTTTGTGATAGGAAAAACAGAGGGAACTAGGGGAATGACTAAGAGGGATGGTCAGACTAGACTTGGGGCCAGAGAAAGCTCAAATTCAAGTGCTTACCATGTGCCTTCTCCGTGCCCTATCCTAGGCACTGGGGATTAGAGACACTTTTTATTTATTTATTTATTTTCATGGAATTTACAGTCTAGTGAAAGGAGACGGACAGTAAACAAATAAGATAATATTTAATAGGTCAAGAAGAGAATAAAACAAAAGGATGTGATAGAAAGTAATTGAAGGGAGGCTGGTAGGGAACAGGGCTGCTACTTTATATGGGTGGCCAGGGAATGCCTCTCTGAGGATGGGCAGTTGACTTGCGCTGAGACCTGAATGATAAGAATGTGTAGGCTCTGTGAAAATCTGGCGAAGACCATTCCAGACAAAGGGAATGCAAGAATGAAGACACACGTAAGTGTGATGTGTTTGTAAAGGGGAAGAAGGGAAAACAGTGTGACTGAAGAATAGAGAGGAAGTCCAAGTCACATAGATCCATAAGGACTATTTAAAGGGGTTTGTCTTTCGTTATAATTGTGCTGGGCCATGATCTGATTTACGTTTTCAAAAGATCATTCTGATCATTTTATGGAGAATGGCGTGGTGGTAAGCTAGAGACCAGGTTGGAGGGTTATTCGGGAGTTCCTTGAGAGCTGATGGTGGAGATGTTGTCTAACCTGGAATGGAAGGATGAGCAGGAGTTGGCCAAGTCAAGGAGGTGGAGGGTGGAGTGTTTAGGAAGAATAGCATGTGTAAGATCCTGAAGTGGAGGGACTGTTCTAGAAGCTGAAAGAAGGTGAGGGAGGAGCTGTAGAGCAAAGTGGGGTCCAGATAACATAGATGCCAAGATATCATGGTAAAAGTGTAAGTACAAAACATCAGCCAGGTTGGGCAGAAGGATACTGACATCTAGGCATAGGCACTTTCTCTATGTGATTGCTTTAAATGTAATACAACCTGCTTTGATTTTTACAAGAGAATCTACAAATCTGGATTTTTATTTCATGATATTTAAATGTTGGCAAGCTAGTTAAATTTTTTTTTTTTTTTTTAAATCTGTTGTGTGCTAAAGAAAACATATCTGTAGGCTGGATTTGGCTTGTGACCACCAGTATGTGGTTTTTGAGCAGCACAACAATCAACCTGAATGGTGCCTTTGTGCAAATTAAACCAAATCCAAACCAAACCTGTTGCTGTCAAGTAGATTCAAAAGTTATCAGAACAAGGGCCCCATCTACCACGTGACAGCTGTACTTGGAGTCAAACCCGGGTCTTCCGCATGGAGAGCAAAGATTCTACCACTGACCCACCACTGCCTGAGGAGGTCTCATTTCTCTCTGTACTTCATAGACATCTGAAGGAAAATTGTCATATTAAATATACATTTCAGTGATGACTGTGATGAAAACGACATCACAGCTGTAGAAGGTAATAGTCTGCACAATTTAGCAGCCCTATCTTTGAACCAAAGTACAGAATGGGAAGAAGGGACAGGAAACTACGAAGTGGACAAGGACAGTGGTGTACTGGAACCAATTAATACTGGCTCATCAGAGCTGACTGTGCACATCTTTTCTCAATTCTCTGCTTACAATGCCACATTGATAGCTTGAAATCAACCATGATAAGAGTATTTACACTAGGGAAATTGGTAAATGCTACAAATCAGGGCTTTACCCCTCCAGAGACCCAGTTGTTAAACATTTACAAGAACAACACTGGACAAGGAATAACCTTCAAAGATTTAGACTTTAGACTGTAGGCAAGGGAGAGCCAAGAGAGTGACTAATCAGAAGTCCTCTATACTCTGGGCCTCCTCATTCAAAGTTCCCCTGACTTTCTGAACAAACAAACAAAAACCCAAAAGACAAAAAACAAAACGAACTGATTGCCATCGAGTGGATTCCGACTCTCGGGAACCCCGTGTGTGCAGAGTAGAATTGCTCTATAGGCTTTTTGAGGCTGTGTCCTTTCAGAAGGAGATTGCCAGGCCTTTCTTCTGAGGCACCTCTGGGTGGTTTCAAACGTCCAACCTTTTGGTTCGTAGTTGAGCGCTTAACCATTGTACCACCCAGGAACTCCATCCTCCCACTTCCTAGACCTAACTAAAACTGTTTTTGTATGGAGAGATGACTTCTTTTGCACCTTCCTGCAAATGAGGCTGTTCGTTCTCCCTCATCCCCACTACATCCAGGTACAGTGGTAGAGAGACAGGGACAGCATACTTTTGTCACCCTTTGCCTCTTCCAACCATCACCCCTCTAATTTTGAATAACCTCTTCTCCTTTGATGCTCATAGTATATAGCTTGGACATCCTTTACTTGACCACTGAGTAGAGTTACTACTGATCTACCTACATGAGAGCTTTGGCACCTGCTTCCCAGCCTTCCCGTCCACTCCAAGGCCCATCAGCTTCCTGGGAGACTCTGCTTGTGTGGATTATCCATTAAGTATCTCAGTCTCATAATCCTGTAACTTTATCAACTCCAGGGACATTTCGCCTCTGCTCCACTTCAGACAAACTCACCCCAGCCACACCCCGGACTGCACAGCCAACTTTGGAATTACTCCGTCTTTGAAATATGGTTACAATGACACCTTTTTGGTAGATTTGAGGTGAAGGTTAAATGACACATGATATATGCAAACTGCCTGGCAAGTACTTGGCATATAATAGGTACCCAACAGATGCTTCTTTCATTTCTTTTGCTTTTCATTTAAAGAAAGAAACACAATTTGAAGTCCTGGTATTCCTTCCCCTTTTCTTTTGAAGTATCATTCGAATTTGACGTACATGGCTGATACTTAAGTAGTAAATTTTCCACTAAGTGACATCCTTATGAATTTGTGTTCTCTCTAGAACTCAGGCGTTGCTAGCATCCAATATTATTGGCGGTAATTGTGCTAACATGCACAACACAATACTCACCCTTTTAATTACAGAACATTCTTGCAGTAAAGGGACACTGATTCTCATCTGATTAATATTTATAGTTTTCACTTTTGGCTATGTGCCAGGTATCTTCATCATGTGAATTTCCTCTGCTTCCTAGTGCCCCTTTGCTGCCTCTCTTCCCTTAGCTTATTTGCATGAACATATCTTTGTTCTACCCCATCCAAGAGAGTCATGGATTCCTTAAATCACAAGCTTCCTAGCCATTAGGAGCTCTTGTGGGTAATTGTATCTAATTGTAAGTGCCTAATGATAAGTTAGGTGACTTTTAAGAAAAACACTTGAATACTTACATTTAAGGAGGGAAGGGTCATGATAACTTTGGCCATTGCTTGAAAATCGGTTGTCCTGGTTAGTCAATGAAAGAAGTACTAGGCATATTTATCTGTTTCCTGTTTTTTAAAATCTTTCTATACTTTTTGTTTACTTATCTTGTAGTCAGCTGCTGTTGAGTTAGCCCCCAACTCAGGGCAACCCCAAGCACAATGGGACTGGACTGTTGTGATCCATAGAGTTTTCATTGGCTGATTTTTGAAAGTAGATCACCAGGCCTTTCTTCCTAGTCTGTCTTAGTCTGCTAGTTCCACTGAAACCTGCTCAGTGTCATAGCAACACACAAGCCTCCACTGACAGATGGGTGGTGGCTGCACATGAAGTGCATTGGCTGGGTTACTCTTCTTAGGATCCAAAAATGTCTATTTTGACATAGGAGCCATATTCTAAGAAGTAACTACAAAGGAATTTGCATTTTTTGTGTGAACTTTTGAAAGTGTTGGAATGTGTTAACAGCAGTAAGTTATGGTCTACAATTTGTTATATATTATCATGATAAAAAATTCAAATTCAGATGCACTAAGTGGGTCCCTGGGTGGCACAAATGGTTAAGTGCTGGACTACTAAACAAAACGTTGGCCATTCAAACCCACCCAGAGGTGCCTTGGAAGAAAGGCCTGGTGGTCTACTTCTGAAAGATCACAGTCTTGAAAACCCTATGGAGTGCAGTTCTACTCTGCACACATGGGGTCACCATGAGTTGCATTTGACTCCATGGCAACTAACAATTTCCCCAGTAAACACATGGTAGATACTTAGTGATTATTTGTTGACTTTAATGAAGAATTATCATCTCTGCTGTGAAGGTAGCAGCTGTAGGAATGCTAGTGGAGTAGACAAAAGGCATTGTGAGCTGTTCTGGATGTGGGAACTCCCCTCTGGGAGGTATGTGGGGTTGAGAGAGCTGTGGGTTTCTTCAGCCACTGTCTGAACTGTTTTGGGTTAGTCACTTATCACCTCTGGGCCTCAGTGATTTTGTCTATACATAGGATGATTGGACTCAAACTCATTTCCTCTTTAAGCAGGAACGATGCCATGATTCTATGCATTTGCAAATGGTTAACAGACTCAGCTGCTAACTGATTCTCAGAACTCTCAACTCTAACTTATGAAAGTCACAATTAAAAGTAGTCTTTGGGTGGGTAGAATTTTCTTTATATCTTTTGAATAAGTTTGTACACACACACTTGTTCTTTCCCCTTCATCTGTTACGTCAAAGCACATGGATGTTTTGATAGTTGACTTTTTTCTCTTGCGTATAAATAATAGGAAAAAAACAACAAGTGAGTGGGACTGTCATTTACTGCCTGGTAATAGCA
The DNA here is from genome assembly GCF_000243295.1 of Trichechus manatus latirostris. Classification (NCBI taxonomy): domain Eukaryota; kingdom Metazoa; phylum Chordata; class Mammalia; order Sirenia; family Trichechidae; genus Trichechus; species Trichechus manatus. The sequence goes on along the minus strand of NW_004443963.1, from coordinate 4,646,270 downwards.
AATTTTGAAAATTGCTCTTAATCGTAAAAATTGTCTAATTCATGGTGTTCTTATCTAGAAATTATAAAATGATGGAAGAAATTTTATTTGATGATCATGAGATTTTAGTTGGAGAAAAGAACACAAGACCAAAAGCACAAACTTGTATTTGGTGTGACAGTAAATAAAAGTTTGTTAGAGAAAAGAAAAATGCCTGGAATAAAAGACAGGAGAAAATATGAGAAGGTTAATGGACAATTTAATAATTGCTTCAACAAAGGGTTAATTTGAAAAGAGGCCAATTTCTTTATCACTTTAGAAAGTAGAACTATAGGAGATGGGTTTGAGCTGTTAAGAGTTTAAGAAAGACTGTTGGTTCCTCAAGAATTGCCAGATCCTGGAATGAGATCTAGCAAGAAAGAGTGGGACTTTCTTGACTCAGAGATCTTTAGAAACAAGCTGGCTGCAAATGTTTTATATATGGGTCAGGAGTTCAGCCTAGGATCCAGGTGTGGGCACTCCATGAATCTCAACTTCCTGCTGGCACAATTATTGTGCCGGAAAGTGTCCAGTAATTAACCCAGAAAGAAAAAGATTATTTTAAGCATTATGATTTGCGATCGTTTTTGTTAGCTCCGAGTGCATGTACAACCGGCTCAGACTATTCTGATCCACAGGATTTTCATTGAAAGTAGATCACCAGGCCTTTCTTCCTGGTCTGTCAGCTCCACCGAAACCTGTTCAGTCTCACAGCAACAGACAAGCCTACACTGAGGGAGGCATGTCTGAGGTGCATTGGCCAGGAATTGAACCCAGGTCTCCTGCGTGGAAGGCGAGAATTCTACCACTGAACCACGATTGCCCTGTGATTTGTGATTAGAATCAAACAATTCCTTGGTCTATGTAGTTTATGGAAAGCTTATATGGGAGGTTTACCGTTCCCTTTTTGTTTAGCTATATGGAATCCGCGGCATACACGACCTATGTTTGTTGGTGCAGCTACAGTGTCCGTGACCATTTAGGGGCCGGGGTAGGAGTGGGCGCGGGGCGGAGGACAAACTTTCCCGGAAGTTTCTATTCCAGAGACCTTGAGTTTAACTCAAATGTATCCCAAAGTGGACACCGACCCAATCCGCAGCCTAGCTCTGCCCCCTGCTGTTGGCTGCATCACTTATTGCTCCTCTCCTGTGTTCAAAATTACTTTGAGTAGGAGGAAGAGGAGTAGGTGGAAGGGGGATTTCAGGGAGTATATCCCCAGGATTACTCCATCCGTGGAAAAGTAACAAGTTTTGATAAACATCGGGACCCCCTACCCCCAAAGAGCAGGTGCCACTCATACTCTGATACTGAAGGCTTCCCCAGTCTCGGCTGTGGGTGGAAGACAAGAATGTCAAATGAGAGGTGTGTGAAAGTTATGTTACTTTGGTGGCAGGAGCAGAGGAAGTTCTAGCCGGGATGCTGACCCCATTGTGGTTGCCCAGCGACCCCCGGGCGCTCGGAACCGCGCTCGGCCGCGCCCCCAGGGACCCGGTGGGCTAGCTCCCCAGGAGGAGGCTGCGGCGGCGCGCCTGGGACATGGCCCATGCAGCTTCAGGTAGACTTGGGGGTCGCGGTCTCGCCCTCTTGGTGGGTTGGGTACGGCCAGACCGCTTGCTCTCGCTCCTCCTCCGCACTCCAGCCAACTCCACGAGACCAAGCGGCTTAGACCTTTGCAAAGCCGGAGGGGCAGAGCCGCGCGGCCGAGCCCGTCCCGGTGGTCGCCGGCCCCCTGCGCCCCGCCGACCTATCCTGCGGATGCAGGCGGCCGAAGACCGCCCGGCCCCGCCCCGCCGCCTCGGCTCCGACCTAGACGCACACGCTCCTTAATCCCCCGCCCCCCGTTGCCCCGGCGACGGCCCAGACGAGCAGGTGATGCATTGACAGCGAGCAGATGGTCCCCTGCGGAGGCGAGCGCAGCCCACAATGCGCCCCGCGCGGCCAGCCCACTGCCGCCTCCCCGCCCGGCCAGCCTCTCTGCGGCCCGCATGCTAATATCTGGGGGCCAGGGGGTGCCGAGAGGGCGGGCCCATGGGGGAGGCAGAGGGCACGCCCCGCCTCGCTCGGTGCAACTCCGCTCACTTCATTTTTCTGAATGCCTTCCCCAAATCCCGGCACCAGGAGAGTTCCTCTCTTTAAATACACTGAGAGACCCCCGCGCGCTCCCCCCGCTTCGTTCTCCTAATTCACCCCAAGTGGTTAATTTTCATTGAGATAAATGCTTAACGCCCTCCTTCCGTGCCCCTTACCCCTATTCTGCAGCCCCTACCCACGTCTGCTCCCTGCTGGCATTTAATATTCAATCGTTGGAAGACTGGAGGAATGGATTTACCACCTCACTCCCTCCCAGCCCGGGCTCGGCCCAGCTTCTAGAGTTGGCGTTGACACTTTCTAAATGTATATAGACATATTATTTATCTCACGAACCCCCGCTCCATGCTCTAGGATCTTTAAGCAGCTTCTCTTGGCCTTTCTTTCTGGAATTTCAAAAATAAATCACTCTTCTCCCGTGACTACCGTGCTGCCCCCTCCCGGGAAACCCTCCTATTCACATACCCTCCTCCTCCCATTTATCTGATCCCCCTTCTTTACCCTATTCACTGCTGTGTGGCAAATTGAGGCGATCTTATAGCAAGGGCATGCAAACTGCTAGGCACTATTCACAATTTTAATACTAACTTCATAGCTGTCACATAAATTCATTACCAAGCCTACTCTTTAATGGCCAAGAAGGAACTTTAAGAGAAGAAAAAAATCTGAAGGCACTGCCGTGGTGTCTGCCTTTGATTTGCAGGTGTTTTTTTTAAAACCATTGCTACAGTAACTGCAGATAGCTTTTTCTAGCTGCCACATAGAGTGCTTTAAAACAAACAAACAAAAAAACCCATCCTCCTCCTTTTTATTTTACAGTAGATAAAAAACGCCAATAAAGGCTTTAAAAAAAGGAATAGAGAGAGAAAGAGAAAAAGAAACTAGTGAATAAAGTTGGGACAATACGGGGTCACAGAGCTGTCGAAACTAATGTCATAGTGCGGCTGTTGGGCAGGCATACAGAGAACTTCTTGTTTCTTGATTTTTATGGAGATTTGGTCTAAGGCATGGAGCACTTCTCTGAACAGGTTTAGAACAAGTGGCAAAGAAAGAACTCTTCACAATAAACTCCCTTCTGATGGGCTTTATGCCCACAAACACCTGTGGTTTACAAAGAGGAGCTGCAGAGGACAAAGGGAGGCAAGAGGGCCAGGCTATTGTGGGGAAGTGATGCCTCATGTACCTACGGCCATAAGAGAGGGTTGTTTTATTTTAAAACTTGCCTTAGATCCTTGCTAGGAAAACTTACAAGGAGTAAAGAAGCATTAGACTCTTCTAGTGGCTCATAATGACTTTTTCAAATGCTTCTAATTCATTCTGAGACTTTATTTTGATAGGTTCTCAAAATAGAGAATATTGTAGTAGCCCAAATTCAAGAAAAGTCGACTTATATAAATCTCCAAGGCAAGGAAGTTAGAAATAATTACCTAAGACTTAGCAATAAGTGGTTAGAATGTTTGCTTTAGGAGTGTACAACATTTGCATTTATTTTAAAAATTCTATGAACTTATTTTCAACTCCAGGAATACTAACAATTGTATGTCCATTTCCTCTCAATTTCTTGTCTTTTTTTTTTCCTATTTTTAAAAAATCTTTTGAAGTATTTTTTCTTCTCTTTGGCGTTTGCTTTTTCTTTGTTCTCTGTAGTTTCTCAATATCTTAGGGAGACAGGCAAAAATATGAACACATAAGCCAATAAAATAAAGAATTACAAGTTGGGGGAAACTTCAGCTGGGACTGAAAGCATGAGAAAAAGCAGGGGGAAGACCAAGCTAGCAGAAGCATATGTACAGGACCTAAAGATCCTGGGACACTGAGAGGTGTGGCTGGGATACTGTGAGCATGTGGAGAACGCTATGAAATGAGGTTGGAGAGATTAGTCAGGATCAGATCATGGAAAACCATGCGCAAGGCATAGAAAAAGACTGGATTTTATTCTTAGAGAAACAAAGAGTGAAGGGTTTATATTTTAAGAAGATTTATGTTTTAAGAAGATCATTACTACTGCTGTGCAGAGCTTGATTGAAGGATGGAAAGATTTGGAAGTGAGATAACCAATGAGGAAACTTGAGAGGCTGTTGTAGTAATCTAGATAAGAAATAATGGCATCCTGGAATAATGGAAATGAAGAGGACAGATGCATTTAGAGAAAGAACTGATGGGACCTGATGAATTAAAGTGTGTGAGTGGGGATGATGGGAAAAAGGGAGGAGCCAAGGATGGCACATAGGTCTGAACCACTTGGTAGACAGTGGTGAACGTTACTGAGCTGGGAAAGAACACAACAATGGGGCAGACAGGCTTAGTAAGTGTGCAAATCAAGAATTGTTTCCACATGTTAATTTTGAGCTATTGTTCAGGAGGCCAAATGGAGATGGTGGGCTTAGGGAGAGACACCTGACCCAAGGACGGTCATTACATTGACTCCTTGGGATCTGTGCCGTGGCTTGGCATGAAGGGATGAACTGAGCTAATGATTCCTTTCCTCACAAATTTGAGCTGGAAGTACTGAGACAACCTGGAAGCTAGCATCAGAAGGAAAGCTTATGAGCTGGAGAAGGATCCATTAAGGATCATGGTCAAATGGATGCCATGAATAAGCAGAAGCTATAAAACAGAGTTGAACAGGAGGAAATCATCTGTTAGAGGGAAAAGAATCTGGCAGAGAAAAGTAAGTTTTTGAAAAGAAGAGATGGCGTGTGACTAGAGGAACATTAGAGTGAAGATCTATAAAGCCATGCAGCTGATGTATTTACAGTTGTTTTTGATCCAGACTGAATCTCCTATTTAGGCTGTGATCCAGCAACAACAACATGCAAATTTCTGGAAAGTCTATTTAAGCAAAAAGATAAACCATTAACATATAAAATTAAGACTGAGACTATCGCAAGCTTCTCTAGAAAAACAGAACCATCTATATATATGATCCTTAAAGGTTCCTTCTCTAGCTCATCAGCTTTTCTCCTGATGCTAGCTGCCAGTTGTCTCAGTATTTCTAGCTCATATTTGTGAGGAAGGGTCTCTTATTAGCCCAGTTCATCCCTTAATGCCAAGCCAATGTAATGACTAGAAGTCAATGTAATGACTATCCTTGGGTCAGGTATCTCTCCCTAAGCCTACCATATCCATTTGGCCTCCAGAACAACAGCTCAAAATTAACGTCAAAACAGAATTCTTGAGTCTCTCTCTCTCTCTCTCTGTGTGTGTGTGTGTGTGTGTGTGTGTGTGTGTGTGTGTATGTATATATATACACAGAGAGAGTGAGAGAGAGATTGATTTGCTTCAAGTAATTGGCTCACAATTATAGGGGCTGGAAAGTCCAAAATCCAAAGGTCAGGATATGGGCTGGAGACTCCTGAGGCTTGTGTCCCAAGGTCCATAGGTCAGGTGATGGATAGAGTTCAGAATAAAGAGAAAGAGAGAGAGAATTGTTCCAAAGTATCTATGTATAGTTTGGAGGCTGAACACACCCTAACTGATTGATTGATTGATTTAATCATATTACATTATTGATTATATTACATTAGATTACATTATGGAGGGTGATTCCATTCCATTCCATTCCACTCCACTCCACTCCATTCCACTCCATTCTGGAACAGCAACTAGACTAGTGTTTGGCCAAATACTGGGAACCATAACCCAGCCAAGTAGGCCCATAAAATTAACCATCACAGAGATACAGTCTGTAAGAATTTAGTGGTTATGTTTGGGGGTTAGTAACTTCTTCCTCCCCTTTAGTGTCCTGGCTCAAAAATAGTATCAGTAGTGGATTAGTCATCTAGTGCTGCTATAACAGAAATACCACAAGTGGATGGCTTTCACAAAGACAAATTTATTCTCTCACAGTCTAGTAGGCTACAAGTCCAAATTCAGGGCATCAGCTCCAGGGAAAGGCTTTCTTTATCTGCTGGTCTTCTCATCAGTCTTCTCCCGGACTAGGAGCTTCTCTGTGTAAGGGGACCCTGGATCCAAAGGATGCACTCTGCTCCCAGCACTGCTTTCTTGGTGGTATGAGGTCCCCCCTCTGCTGGCTTCCCTTTCATTTTTATCTCTTGTAAGATAAAAGGTGGTGCAGGCCACACCACAGGGAAACCCCTTTTACATTGGATCACGGATGTGACCTTAGTAAAGGTGTTAGAATCCCACCCTAATCCTCTTTAACATAAAGTTACAATCACAAAATGGAGGACAACCACATGATACTGGGAATTGTGGCCCAGCCAAATTGATACACACATTTTTGGGGAGACATAATTCAATTCATTATAAGTTTTAAAGTATCAGCTTTATTAATGTAGGCAACAGACTGACTACTGACTACTGACTTTACTATAGCAATAATGAAAACCATAAAATGGTGGAATAATATCTTGGATGATCTAAATGAAAATAATTGCCAACCTAGAACTGTGTACGCAGCAAAACTGTCTTCACGAGCAAGGGTAAGGACATTTTCCAACAAACCTAAGAGAAGAGTTTACCACGAGAAGACCCTCACTAAAGATGATGCTAAAGGATTTTCTTCAAGAAGAATGAATATGATCTGAAAGAAGATAGACGGTTTGAGTGCAAAAAGAACTTAAGTATATTGTGAAAGATACTGTTAAGTATGTGCGTAAGTTAAACTAACACTGACTGTATAAAATAAGAATAATAATGTACCAATGTCTAAGTAGTGGGGAAAACCACAACAACAATCTAGAGAGTTAAAATATTAGACAACAACAACAAACATTTAATTTAGGAGAGGAATAGTAGCTTTAAAAGTCCTTGTTTTGTTTACAAAAGCAGTAAGTATATTGATTCACTTTAGATTTTACGTCACTGTGCATATTTTAATACTAAAGTAAAATGGTGCAAATAACTTCCAAAGAAGTAGAGAACTAGAAAGAGAAAAAGAAAAAAAGTTAGTCAATTCTAAAAAAAGTATGAAAAAAAAAGCAATGAAGCAGAACAAATATAAAGCACATAATAAGATAGTAGAAACAAGTTCAAATATATCCGTCATCAAAATAAATAGAAAAGGACTAAGTTTCTCAGTTAAAAGAGAAAGATTCTCAAACCTATTTTAAAAAATCTATCTTTATGCTGATTACAATAGACATACCTAAAACATAAGCACACAGAAATGTTAAAGGTCAATGTATGGAAACATGTATGGTAAAACTCCAGGAAAATGAGTCTTACAAAAATGTAACCAATGAAAAAGAGAAATCAGAAATAGTGTCTTTGGCATTTGTCTTCTATCCTGCACCCTATTCTTAATCAGGGACAGGCTAGATTTCTCATCTTCGGTACGAAAATGAGTAAGTTAGGAAGTAACAGCCTCCTGAAGATTTGAGACTTTTCCAGTCCAGTATACAATCCATCAAATTGCATAGAGTTTAAGTTTTGCCGTATTCATTTTGGACTTTTTTCTCATGCCAGAAAGACTAACTAAAAATATTTTCTTTAATCACATAATAACATAATCTCACATTTTGTGTGATTCAAATTTTTGAATACCACTTATCATATTATGGCATGGTTTTTATTGTACTGTACTGTTATTTTTATTGTTAATTGCTGTCAATTTGGCTCAAACTCATGGCAATCTTATGTACAACAGAATGAAATGTTGCCTGGTCCTGTGCCATCTTTGTGATTTTTGCTGTACTTAACAATACTAACAAGAAGAACTGGTATAGCAATATTAATAATAATAATAAAAACATTGCTAGAGATAAAGAAGGGAGCTATGTAATAAAGATTCAATCTATTAAGAAGATGTAATAAAAATAACATTTACACAAATAATTACAAACCCTTGAAATTAATAAAGTCAAAATTCACAGAATTTCAGGGAAAAACAGAAAGGCCCAGTATAGTAGTGGGAGATTTTAATGCATTTCTCTAACTAATTAATAAATCAAGCAGATAAAAAACAGGGATACAGATGATCTGAGCAACACAATACAATTAATCTAATGAACAATTACAGATTACACCCAATAATTGGAGAATATTGAGTCTAAACACACATGGGATGTTTATAAAAATTGACTACATGGAGAATATAAAACCATTCTCAAAAAATTTAAGAGACTTGATATCAAACAGATTTTATTTTAGGACCAAAATAGAATTTGTTTAAAAAGCAATAGCAAAAAGATAACTGAGAAACACACATCTAAACAGCAAATGGGTTGCACAATCATAAAGTAAATTCAAAGGTATTTAGCAAAGAGTGATAATGAAAACACAGTGTATCAAAACAGATGATAGGCAAGTAAAGCAGTATTAGAAGAAAACAAATAGATTTAAAAGCTTACATTAGAAAAGAAGACTGAATATCAATGAATTAAGAATATAAGAACAGCAGAATAATCCTCAAAATGTATAAGACAATAACTTTTTAAAAAAGCAGAACAGAAATTAGTGAACCAGAAAATAAATACATAATAAAAAGGATCAACAAAAGTACAAGTTGGTTCATTGAAAAGACTAATAAAATTTACAAGCCTCTGGCAAGATTTGAAAAGAGAATTGTAATATAAATAATATTAAAAATTAACAGGAGGATATACTCATAATGAACAAATTAAAATATAAATGGATATTTATACACTTTAATATCAATTAATGGAACCCTGGTGGTGCAGTGGGTAAGAGCTCGGCTGTTAACGAAAAGGTCAGCAGCTTGAATCTACCAGCTGCTTCTTGTAAATCCTAAGTGACATTTCTACTCTGTCTTATAGGGTCTCTCTGAGTTGGAGTCTACTCGATGGCAACAGATTTGGTTTTTGGTTTGGTAATTTCAATTAATTTGGAAGCCTAAAAAATAAAAGAATAAGTTCCTAGGAAACTACATTTAACAAAGCTGACTCGAAAAGAAATGGAAAACATAAATAGTCCTATAACCATTAAATAAATTGAATCATAGTTAAAATTTTTCTCACAAAGAAAACATCAGAATAAGATGATTTTACCAATACAATCAATCAAATATTTAAGGAACAAGTAATTCCAGTTCTACACAAACTCTATCAGTGATTAGAAAAAGAGACTGCTCCCCAAGTTATTCTATGAGGCTAACCTAACCTTAATACCAAAACAAGGCAAAGACATTTTAAGGGGGAAAAACCCAATTTCACTCATGATCTTTGAAGAAAAAAAAAGACTAAACAAAATATTAACAAATAAAATCCAGCAATGTACTAAATATAAAATACATTGTGATGAAATTGCTTTCATGATATGAAATCCAGGTTTGTTTAATATTGGAAATCTGAGAAACATTTAACAGATTAACAGATGCAGAAAAGATATTCACAACAATTCACAACCTGTTCCTAATTAAAACAATAACAACAAAAACCTTTGCAAACTAGGAATAGAAAGGTTAGAGGATTGGACCCTAAAATGAGCCTCCAGGAATGACTCCTAGAACCCTACTGAATGGACCTTCTACAAGAGGTATTGCCTCTTAGGCCATCAATGGAACTATTGAACTTACAAACAGCACTGTTGCTCCAGTTCAGGGACTCAGAATCATGATGTTGCCATTGTCGATGCTAGTGCACCTGCCTTCAACTCCTAGAAAATTGTGGATTGAACACTGCAATCTGCTGCAGAAAACCTTGACATCTCCACTTTGCTTGACAGTAGAGGAACAGTCAAAATGGCAGAAAAATGACCTCCAGCTACTTCTGCCTTTCAAATCTCACATAAGTGCATATGACTGGCATCATTTAATTCACATCCAGAAACCTAGCTGCAAAGGAGTCTGGGAACATAGTTACATTGAACTGAATATGTTCCAGGCAGTGTTGCAAATATTTATTCATTAAATCCTCATTTGCAGTTTTCAGATTAGTAAACTGAGGCACAGAGAGGTTTAATAAGTAACCCAAGGTCATAAAGCTAGTAAGTTGCAGAGCTGGGATTCAAACCCAGACAGTGCAGCTCCAGAGCACTGGCCCTAAATTATGTGCGTGACCCCACATTATGCTGTCTCTCTTTTAAGCAGTTCATTGTTTTCAGTACAAGAAGGTTCCTTACAAGGAGGGTGGCATGGTGATTGGGTAAGCCAAACCACAGTACCCATCAAACCTGGATACTTCTTAATATATGGTTTTGCTTCTTGATGCCTATGTATTACGTTCAACATTATTTTGGGTTTTTCCTCTATTGTGATTCAGATTATCTCCTTGGCTGTGTCAGTCTAGGGATCTGGAGGTGGTACGGGGGTAGAGAATGGCATTTACCAAAGTCTTGTTATGTATAATGTATATAACCCATTGCTGTTGAGTCATTTCTGACTCATGGTGATCCCACGTTACAGAGTAGAACTGCTCCATAGAGTTTTCTGGGCTGTGATCTTTGTGTGTGTGTGTGTGTGTGTGTGTGTGTGTGTGCATGCGCACGCTTTAGGTGAAGGTTTACAGAGCAAATTAGTTTCCCATTCAATAATTTATACACAAATTGTTCCCTGATATTGGTTGCAATCCCTGCAATGTGTAAGTACTTTCCCCATTACTACCCTGAGCTCTCCATTTCTACTCATCTGGTTTTCCTGCCCCTTCCTGCCTACTCATCTTTTGCCCTTTTAGTCTCATATAGATGATTGTTTTAAGGAGCACTTTCCTCACAGGCATTATTGTTTATTTTATAGGTCTGTTTATAATTTGGCTGAAAGGTGATCTCCGACAATGGCTTCAGTTCCAAGTTAGAAGAGTGTCTAAGGGCCACAGTCTCAGGGGTGCCTCTGGTTTCTCTTGGACCAGTATATCTGGTCTTTTTTATGAATTTGAATTTTGTGCTACATTTTTTTCCCCACTCTAACCAGGACCTTCTACTGTGATACTGGTCAGAGTAGTTGGTAGTAGTAGCTGGGCATCATCTAGTTCTTCTGGTCTCAGGCTAGTGGAGGCTGTGGTTCCTGTGGTCCATTAGTCCTTTGGACTGTTTCCTTGGTTTTCTTCACTCTCCTTTGCTCCTGACAGAAAAAGACCAATAGTTGTATCTCAGATGGCCACTCGCGAGCTTTTAAGACCCCAGACGCTACTCACCAAAGAGGATATAGAACATTTTCTTTATGTATTATGTTATGCTAGTTGACCTAGATATTCCCCAAGACTATGGTCCTCCGCCTTCAAGCCCAGTAACTCAGTACTGAGAGGTGTTTGGTTATGTCTAGGATATTTCCATGACTGTGTTCCCTGTGTGCTCTGTTGTATATATGGCTATACATACAGCATATACAAATATGTATGTAGAAATATCCACATCCAAACCTATATATGCACTTGGGTGTACTCCCATACGCCCTCCCACACCTATTCAGCATACATATCTACTTACGTATCCACTCATAAATTATTGTTTTTTATTACTGTTGTTGCAGGATTGTATTTGTTATAGTATTTATCATCGGTGCCTTTTATTCTTGCAGATCCCTCAGTGTCTTCCTTTGCCTTTGTCATGTTGTGCTGACTTCCCCCATATTATATACTGTCTTTCACTTCACCAAAGTTAATTAACACATGTCTAATCTCTAGTTAGTGATTTTCCCTCCCTCCACTTCCCAACCCTGGTATCCATCAAAAAAAATGTTTCTTTCTGTGTGTAAACCTTTTCTTGACTATTTATAATAGTGGCCTCATACAGTATTTGTCCTTTTGTGATTGACGTATTTCACTCAGCATAATGTCCTCAAGATTCATGAATGTTGTGAGATGTTTCACAGATTCATCATTATTCTTTATTGTCGTATAGTATTCCATTGTGTGTATGTACCAGTTTGTTTATCCATTCATCCATTGATGGGCCCTTAGATTATTTCCATCTTTTGCTATTGTGAATAATGCTGCAATGAACATGGATGTGCATATGTCTCTTCTTGTCATAGCTCTTATGTCTCTAGGATATATACCTAGGAGTGGGATTGCTTGATAGTATGGTATTTCTATTTCAAGTTTTTTAAGAAAGTGCCATGCTGTTTTCCACAGTGGTTGTACCATTTTACATTCCCACCAACAATGTATAAGAGTTCCAATCTCCCCACAACCTCATCAGCATTTGTTGCTTTCTGTTTTTTTTGATCAGTGCCATTATTGCCAGGGTGAGATGGTATCTCATTGTAGTTTTGATTTGCATCTCTCTGATAACTAATGATCACAAGCATATCTTCATGCATTTTTTAGCCACCTGAATGTCTTCTTTGGTGAAGCATCTGTTCATGTCCTTTGCCCATTTTTTAATTGAACATTTGTCTTGTCTTTGTTGAGGTGTTGAAGTTTTCTATAAATTTTAGAGATTAGGCTCTTGTTGGATATGTCATAGTCACAAATTTTTTCCCAGTCTGTACATTCTCTTTTTACCCTTTTGGTGAAGTCTTTTGATGAGAGTAAACGTTTAATTTTTAGAAGATCCCAGTTATCTAGTTTATCTTCTGCTGTTTGTGATTTTTAGTTATGTTTGGTATTCTATTTATGCCATATATTAGGCGCCCTAGTGTTGTACCTATTTTTTCTTCCACGATCTTTATAGTTTTAGGTTTCACATTTAGATTTTGATATATTTTGAGTTAGTTTTTGTGTATGCTGTGAGGTATGGATCTTGTTTCTTTTTTTTGCATATGGATATCCAGGTTTTCTAGCACCATTTATTAAAGAGACATTCTCTTCCCCATTTAATGAAATTTGACCCTTTGTCAAGGATCAGTTGTCTATAGGTGGTTAGATTTACTTCTGGGTTCTCAATTATGTTCCATTGGTTTATGTGTCTGTCATTGTACCAGTACCAGGCTGTTTTGACTACCATGGCTGTATAGTAGGTTCTGAGATTAGGGATTGTGAGGCCTCTTACTTTGTTCTTCTTCTTCAATTGCTTATCTGGGGCCTCTTTCTTTTCCATATAAAGTAGTCGATTAGTTTTTCCATCTCATTAAACAATGTTGTTGGAATTTGGATAGGGATTGCATTATATTTGTAGATTGCTTTGGGTAGTATTGACGTTTGCACAATGTTGGGTCTTCCTATCTATGAGCATGGTACATTTTTCCATTTATGTAGGTCTTTTGGTTTCTTGCAGTAACATTTTGTAGTTTTCTTTGTATAAGTCTTTTAGGTCTCTAATTAGATTTATTCCTAAGTATTTTATCTTTTGAGGGCTATAGTAAATGGTATTGTTTTCCTGGTTTCCTTTTTGGAGTTTTCTTTATTGGTGTAGAGGAATCCAACTGATTTTTGTATGTAGATCTTGTATCCTGTCACATTGCTGAATTCTTCAATTAGTTTTATTAGCTTTTGTGTGGAGTCTATGGGATCTTCTACGTACATGATCATATCATCTGTGAATAGGGATAGTTTTACTTCTTCCCTACCTATTTTTATGCCCTTTATTTCCCTTTCTTGCCTTATTGCTCTAGCTAGGACGTCCAGTATAATATTGAGTAAGAGTGGTGATAAAGAGCATTCTTGTCTGGATTCCATTCTCAAGGGTAATGCTTTCAGTTTCTCTCCTTTGGGAATAATGTTGGCTTAATTATATTGAAGAATTTTCCTTCTATTCTTATTTTGCTGAGAGTTTTTAATCAAGAATTGATGTTGAACTTTATCAAATGCCTTTTCTACATTGATTGAGATGATCCTGTGATTCTTATTTTTTGTTTTATGTGGTGGATTTCATTGATTGGTTTTCTAATGTTGAACCATCCTTGCATACTTGATATGAATCCTACTGGGTCATCATCTTAGTTATCTAGTGCTGCTACAACAGAAATACCACAAGTGGGTGGCTTAATAAACAGAAATTTATTCTCTCACAGTCTAGGAGGCTAGAAGTCTGAATTCAGGGTGCCAGTTCCAGGGGAAAGCTTTCTCTCTCTGTCAGCTCTGGAGGAAGGTCTTAGTCATTAATCTTCCCCTGGTCTAGGAGCTTCTCAGTGCAGGGACCCCGAGTCCAAAGGACATGCTCCCCTTCTGGTTCTTCATTCTTGGTCATAGGAGGTCCCCCGTCTTTCTGCTTGTTTCTGTCTTTTATATTTTAAAAGAGATTGACTCAAGGTACAACCTAATCTTGTAGATTGAGTCCTGCCTCATTAACATAATCCTGCCTCATTAACATTATAGAGGTAGGATTTACAACACCTAGGAAAATCACTTCAGATGACAAAATGGTGAACAGTCACACAATACTGGGAATCATGGCCTAGCCAAGTCGACATATTTTTTGGGGATGCAATTTAATCCATGACAGTCATGATTTTTTTTTTTTTTGATATGCTGTTGAATTCTATTGGCTAGAACTTGTTGAGAGTATTTGCATGTATATTCATGAGGGATATTGGCCTGTAATATTCTTTTTTAGTGGTGTCTTTGCCTGATTTTGATATCAAGGTTATACTGGCTTCATAGAATGAATTAGGGAGTGTCTTAGGTATCTAGTGCTGCTGTAACAGAAATACCATAAGTGAATGGCTTCAAAAAATAGTTTATTCTCTCACAGTCTAGTAGGCTACAAGTCCAAATTCAGGGCATCAGCTCCAGGCGAAGGCTCTCTCTCTCTGTCGGCTCTGGAGGAAGGCCCTTGTCATCAATCTTCCCCTGGACTAGGAGCTTCTCTGTGGAGGGACCCTAGCTCCAAAGGACATGCTCTGCTCCTGGCACTGCTTTATTGGTGGTATGAGGTTCCCATGTCTCTCTGCTTGCTTCTCTCTTTTATATCTCAGAAGAGATTGGCTTAAAACACAGTCTAGTCTTGTTGGTTGAGTCCTGCCTCATTAACATAACTGCCACTAATTCCATCTCATTAACATCATAGAGATAGGATTTACAACACATAGGAAAATCACATCAGATGACTAAATGGTGGACAATCACACAATACTGGAATCATGGCCTAGCCAAACTGACAGATATTTTTGGGGGACACAATTCAATCCGTAACATTGAGTATTCCTTCCTTTTCTATGTTCTGGAATAGTTTGAATAGTATTGGTGTTACCTCTTCTCTGAA
>NW_004443963.1:4614086-4631062 GCF_000243295.1 Trichechus manatus latirostris | reverse complement strand
GCGCCTGACCCAAGCCATGGTGTTTTCAACTGCTTCATATGCATGCGAAAGCTGGACAGTGAATAAGGAAGACCGAAGAATTCACGGCTTTGAATTGTGGTGTTGGAGAAGAATATTGAATATACCACAGACTGCTGAAGAACGAACAAATCTGTCTTAGAAGAAGTATGATCAGAATGCTCCTTGGAAGCAAGGATGGCGAGATTACATCTCACATACTTTGAACATGTTATCAGAATGGATCAATCCCTGGAGAAGGACTTCATGCTTAGTAAACTAGAGGGTCAGCGAAAAAGAGGAAGACCTTCAATGAGGTGGATTGAACAGTGGCTACAACAATGGGCTTAAGCATAACAATGACTGGAGGATGGCACAGGATCAGGCATTGTTTCGTTCTGTTGTACATAGGGTCGCTATGAATCAGACGTGATTGTACGGCACCTAACAACAACAACTATTACTGTGGAATTGTCTGTTTCTCTTTTCAATAGTGTTAGATTTTGTTTTATGTATTTTGAAACTTTGTCATTGGGTGCATAAATATTTATTATGGTTATGTCCTCTTGGTGGATTGACCCTTTAATCATGATATAGTACCCTTCCTTTTCTCTTTTGTTGGATTTTGCCTTAAAGTTTATTTTATCAGAGATTAATATTGCCACTTCTTCTTCTTTTTGGTTACTATTTGCTTGATATATAATTCTTCCATCCTTTGATTTTTAGCTTATTTTTATCTTTGTGTCTAAGGTGTGTTCCTTGCAGGCAATGTATTGATGGTCCATGATTTTTTATCCATTTTGTTACTCTCTGTGTCTTGATGGGTGCATTTAACCCACTTGTATTCAGTGTGATTGTCAATAGGTATGAATTCACTGCTCTCATTTTGTTGTGCTTTTTTGTGTGATTTTTTTTCTTTTGCTTATTTTTCTGCACTGAGTTCCTTTTGGTTATGGATTTTCTTTTCCTTCCCTTATTTGCTGTTGATTTTGTGTTTACTGAGTCTTTATTGTTTTCTTCTTTTTTATTTTGGTGAGTAAGTTTATTAATTTTCTTTGTGGTTACCCTGAAATTTACCTTTGTCTTCCTAAGTTTAAAACAGTCTTTTGTATCTTGATATCACCTTGACTTTCTCTCCATATGGACGTTCTGTGGCTACACCATTTATTCTCCTCTTTTATTTTGAAGTTGTAGTCATCTACAGATTGGCATCTCTGGTTCCATGTTTTCAGTCTTGTTGCTTTATTTTATTTTTGAGAATTCTTTGTCTTGGTTGGTATCTGGGTGATGTCTTGTGTCTTAGTTTCAGGTTGTTGTCTAATGTTGTTGTTCTCTGTCCAAAGGATTCCCTTTAATATATTTTTATAAGATTGGTCTGGTTTTTACAAATTCCCTTAATTTCTGTCGATCTGGAAATGTCTTAGTTTCACCATCATATTTGAGAAACCGTTTTGATGGATATGTAATTCTCAGTTGGCAATTTTTTTCTTTCAGGGTTTTATATATATTATCCCATTGCATTCTTGCCAACATGGTTTCTGCCTAGAAATCAGAGCTTAGTCTTATTGGTTCCCCTTTGTAGGTGACAGTTTCTTTTTCCTGAGCTGCTCTCTGGATTCTTTCTTTGCCTTTGGTTTTGGAAAATTTGATTATGATATTTCTTGGTGACTTTCTTTTGGGGTCTATCCTTTATGGGGTTCGTTCAGCTTCTTGGATGGATATCTTCTTGTCTTTCATGATATTAGGGAAGTTTTCTGCCAGAAAATCTTCCAAAATTTTCTCTGTGCTTTTTTTTTGGTCTCCTCCTGTTCTAGAATTCCTATCATGCTTAAATTATTCTTCTTGATAGTGTCCCTCATAATTCTTAGGCATTCTTCATTTTTCTTCATTCTTTTTTCTGAATATTCCTCTAACAAGTTAGTATCCAGGGATTTTTCCTCTATTTCACTGATTCTGTCTTCCACTGATTCAATTCTCCTAATATATCCTTCCATTGAGTTATCTATTTCTGAAATTTTATTGTTAATCTTCTGGATTTCTAGTTGTTGTTTTTGTATGGTTTCTAGTTGTCTATATATTTTGTCATTTTGTTCTTGTATTGTTTTCCTGAAATTTTCTAGTTTTGTCTGTGTTTTCCTTGACCTCTTTCATGATCTCTTGGAGGGTCCTATATATAAATCTTTTGAACTCCTTATCAGGTAGTTCCATTACCATTTCTTCCTCAGGAAGGTTTTCTGGGCATTTATTTTGGTCACTTGCTTGAGCCATCTTGTCCTGCTTCTTTATGTGACTTGATATTGTCTGTTGTATCTAAGGCATTAAGGGGTTATTGTATTTATTGATTGATTGTACATCCATTTGCTTTGTCCTTTTTTGTTTGGTTTTGTTTTGATATATCCAGGTGGGCAGGGTGAGCGTATTACTCTGGTTGCTAATCTGGCAGCACTGGAGCGCTCGCCGCCTCTCTCCAGGTCAAGGGTGCGCATGGGCATAGGTATGTAGTTGCTGCTGCTTGCTGGGTGGCGGGGGCGAGTGGTGGGTGGGTTAGTGCGTGGGAGCATACTTATTGCCAGTATTCAGGTGGGTGGGGAGGTGGCGGATGTGGCTGGGTGAGGGGGGAGGCAGGCTCATAATATGGTCTCTGGTCAGGTGGGTTGGCCAGGCTACGGTGCCCTCTGTGACTTCCGATCAGGAGGGTGGAGGGAGGGGGAGTGCACCCCTTCAGCCTGGGCACTTCCCGTCCCCTGCAGCCAGCAGTTGGGACCTGCCCCCAACCAAGCACGAGGAGGGGGGCCAACCAGAGTATGGTCCATTGGAGGACCCCCCCATGGAGACTCTGCTGATCCACTGCCTCATGCACTCCACCCACCCTGGAGGTCAGGGACCGCCACTTGTGCATATACCTGACTCTAGATCCTGGCTCCCTCCCTGCTCTGTGGATGGCAAGATCCCTGAAATTCTCACGCCCCTGTTTTCCTTGCTTAGATACAGATTATGATCCACTCAGTTTGCTTCTGTCTTGTGTTTTTATACCATTTCTCTGTCTCTTATGGGAATGGTGTGAAGTTGTCTTCCGGTACTCCTCACATGGGTTCACTACTGGTTTTGTCTCAAAATGGCCACATTGAGTTGAGATGGCTGATAGAGCCCCTTTGCTCCTTGTCACCCCTCTTTTGCTATGTTCATTCAGATTTTTCTTCCAGTTGGTGTTCGTTTTAATTCTTTATCCTTCCTTTTTGATGCTGAGTGTTCTATGATTGTTATCTGCATCTGCTCCACTTGGTTTCTTGGGTGTTTGCTGTAGAGGGGTGGTATGATGCGTCTGACTAAGCCACCATCTTGGCTCCCTGTGGATTGGCTGTGATCATTATGGGAGCACATTGCCAGGCCTTTCTTCCATGGTACCACTGGGTACCAACCTTTAGTTTAGTAGTTGAGCACAATCCATTTGTGCCATCTAGGGATCTATATAGTTCACACTATATAATGTATACAGTACACACTATATCATATATACAGTGTATGATGTATATGTCTATGTAGTATACAATCATATGAACTGGAAGATCTCTGAGAAATGAGAAAAGTGAACAAACAATGTGACCTGCAATGGCTCAGAATCCTAGAAACCAAACAACACAGTCACTGTCATCTGTGCTTTCTATGAGTTTCCTTTCATCCTTGTTCTCTCACATGAGCATCCTCACTATCCTCACTTGTTGAGTCTTCTTCTTATGTCCTCTTTATTCCTATCACGCCTTCATCCTCGTAATGCTCTAAATCCTCCCTGCATCCCTTCTCTGTGACTGTTCCCCAGTCACTGTATCTTGCAGTCATAAGGCTTTTGGAAACTGAATTCACCAAAGCAATTTTCCCTAACTGCAGTTCAGGGCAGGAAGGATGCCAGGTAATAGAAAACTGTGATAGACAAACATATACCAGTACTCATAGGGTGCTCAGCCATTTATTTATTCAGCACTTATTTATTGAGGGCCTACTGTGTGCCAGGCACTGTTCTAGATACTGAAGTTAAAGCAACAAACAAGAAGCAACTGCCTAGACTGGCTAAAATTAAAAAGACGGGCATTACTAAGTGTTGGTAAATATATGGATGTCTTAGTCATCTAGTGCTACTCTAACAGTAATACCACAAGTGGATGGCTTTAACAAAGAGAAGTTTATTCTCTCATAGTCCAGTAGGCTACAAGTCCAAATTCAGGGCGTCAGCCCCAGGAGAAGGCTTTCTCTCTCTGTTGACTCTGGAGAAGGTCCTAGTGATGCATCAGTCTTCCCTTTGCCTGGGAGCATCTCAGCACAGGAACCTCAGGTCCAAAGAACATGCTCTGCTCCCGGCACTGCTTTCTTGGTGGTATGAGGTTCCCAATTCTCTGCTTGCTTCCCTTTCCTTTTATCTCCTGTAGGGTAAAAGGTGGTGCAGGCCACACCCTAGGGAAACTCCCTTTATACTGGATCAGGGATGTGACTTGGGTAAGGTTGGTGTTACATCCCACCCTAATCCTCTTTAACATAAAATTACAATCACAAAATGGAGGCCAACCACACAATTCTGGGAATCATGGCCCAGACAAATTGATACACATATTTTTTGGGGGACATAATTCAAACCATGACAATAGAGCAACGAAAATTCTCATACATTGCTAGTGGGGATGTTGAATGGCACTTTGGAAAACCATTTGGCAGCTTTTTATAAAGTTAAACATATACCTACCCTAAGACCCAGCACCTTATTACTCCATGAAGTCATTGAGCATGTACCTACCACAGAAAATATTCCCCCAACCCAACACTTCTTTTGGGAAATTGCCCCTCTCCACTCCAACCAAGTGGTCTGGGGATAGCCCAAGCACAGTACCTTGGCCTCTTGGTGATGGGGATGGGCATGTGACTCAGTTTGGACCAATCAGAATACAAAGTGCTGGCAGTGGGAGTCCAGTGGTCAACACATAAACCCAAGCTGTGCCAATCAGAGATTTTCCTCTTGATTATTTGAACCTAAACGGGGTACAGAAGGTTCCTTTTTCTCTCAGGTCAAAAACTGCAAGAGTATGAGCTCAGAGGCACCAATGGTTTCTGGACAAGAAAACAGTCTGAGAAAATGGAGCTGACAAAAACAGAAGCAGGGACAGGAGCCAGAAAGTCCTGACTTGTACAGCATACACACTTATTTTCTCCAATTTACAGATGAAGATATGTGTCTCAGAGAGGTCAAGAAACTGCCAGAGGTCACTTAGTTAATAAATAGTTAGTAAATGAGGGAATTTGACTCTAAATCAGCCTTACTTCAAAAGCCCATATTTCCTTTCACTTTGCTATACTGTGTCCTGGCATCCCCGATACATAAACAGCCACGTATTCTTCTCATTCAGCTTGGTTTCAGAAAAAGTGGCAGGGAAATGCATGTTCTGCATTACTCGCCAGGGTGTGTCTTGGACAGTTGGTCATCTATGTTCCTGTTGTTGGGTGCCATCAAGTCTATTCCAACTCATAGTGACCTGATGTGACGGAATAGAGCTGCCACATAGGATTTTCTTGGTTGTAATCTTTATGGAAACAGATCACCTGGTCTTTCTCCCACAGAGCCAGTGGGTGAGCTTGAACCACCAGCCTTTCCGTTGCCAGCCAAGCACTTAACCGTTACACCACCAGGGCTCCTTTGGTCATCTATACATGTTGTGTTTTGATATATTTGTTCAACTGAGGCTCCAGGGATGGAATGACAAGTAGATTCCACATTTTGTGCTAATTCCAGTGAATTAGAAGTGGCTACCTAAAGCTTTGTGTTGAGAAGAATTCAGAGGCTTCTTTTGGGCTAGCAGAAAAGGAAAGAAGTAGAGTGGGGATATGAGCTATTAAATTTGCTCAAAATGCTGGATAATTTTGATTGCATTTTGGAACTATGGAGCTATGCATTTTATCATTCAAGGAGTGTTGTACCAAGGACTATCATTTTTCAGTTCAAATAACTTCTCAGTTGCTAGCCAATGGCTCACCTGTATATAAAATCAAATCCCTCAATAGTTCCTTCACTGAAAAGATGATGGTATTTTATAGCAAACACCTTCCTCAACAAAATGCCCAGATGGTCCTATCCCACAACGATTGGAACAGTGTATGACCTGAATTTAGATTCAGATACTGACTTGTTTATAGGGACCACTCTTTTCTGGTGAGAGGGACACTAAATCACAGTCACCCTGAAAAATTGTCATGAACTGGTATTGTTGAACATTTTCTAACAATTAAATTGGGCCTCACATTTTGTTGGTTGGAAGTCCCATTTCTTCATCTTTGGTCCAAGTTACTTAGCAATGGCCAATCAAACTATGCGCCCACCATATTGTTTTCCATGTTTGACCAGAACATTGACAGATTAATAGGAAGGGTAAATAGCAGAGCACAACTGCAGGGGCCCAGTGTGGGGCAACAGGATTGACTGCTCCGGACTTTGTTGTGTTTGCTCAGAGGAAGCCGCAGCAAAAGCCTGCTGGGATGACGTGACCTGGGTCATGGGCATTTGTTTCTTGTCTCTATAGAAAACAATTGTCTTCTCAATGGAGGATGACTTTTTCTGAATCTACATGGCTCCACCGAGGAGGAAGCATTTGCCATTCCAGGGTGCTTGCTTAAACACATACATACAAATAAAAAGGCCACACAAAAGTTCAAATTTACTATATTCCTCAGAGAATCCTTTGACTTAGGTTAACCAGAAGAGAAGACTAACTTCAGAAAGTTTATCTTGAGGGTCTCTAAACCTTCATCCATTCACCCACTGCTAACTCCCAATATTTGATGTTTAGAATTTTATGAAGTTTCAAAATGAACCAGCCACCCTTCCTTACCCCAATTCATGAGGGCAGAAGCCATTAACATTTAGTAATGTTGACTTTGTAAACTCTGACTTTGGTGGAAAGCTATTTTGATCTCGAAATTGTTCTGCTCTGTATTGATATCACTGAAATTCACGAATAATGAAGAAAATCTACTTTGCACAAGCTTTAGTCAGCCAAAAGTAGTGGCTTTATTTAAAAGAACTATCTTTCTGGTTGATAGATTTCTCTGAACATGGCTTATTTTACATTTACAAAGTTATCATAGTTCTTTAGAATAAGATTTGCTTCTAATAAAAGATTCCAAAGGTTTTCATGCTGATTTTGGATTAATCATTTTTTATTTCTCTCTCCCTCTCTCCCTCCCTATATGGATATACACTCTCTTTTTTTAATCAGCCAGAAACTCTTCTTGACCCAGTGGGAAGGAGGTGGGGACAGAGTGTCACCCCCAATTTTTTTCTTTTGGTACTTTTAATCCTTCTTTGCCATGTCTAAACAGGGGTGAACTACTTTATAACACCTTTCTCACCTTCCCTTTCTTTTTCTCGCTTCTTTACCCTGTGACTTAAACTTTTTTCTTCTTTCCCATCTTCCTAGAGCTTATAGTTAAGAAGAGGCATAGAAATGTGCTATTGGTGGTACCAGTGGAAACCATTTTAGTTCCTGGTCACCTATTTCAGCTTCCATTGAGCCTTATGCTCTTCTTAAACCCAAAACAATCACAGGTGGGAAAAAACAAAACAAAAATCAAAAATAAAAACAACAAAAATGAACAATATCAACCACAACAACAAAACACACAAAAAACCTGAGGAATAAAAAATTCTTAGTAACATTAAAAACTAAGATCAACCTGAGTATTAAGAAAAATCAAGGCATTTGCACTGACATAAAAAGCCCTTTTATTAAATTACAATAAATATTTATGAAGCACCCATTCTGTGCTACTCTGACAGTAGTTCTTGCCCTCAGGGAGCTTATATTCTTGGTTTGGGACATGGGGGACAGTAAATTTTTTGAATAGTTAAAATATAGTGTGTCCAACTCTAATTTTTCAAGATACCCAAGGATGCATGACTTTCTGGCCTGTGGCTCTTTATTATAGCTTAACTTAATCTAATTTTCAGGGGATAAAACAAAGACTAATGTTTTTGTTGATGCCTATATTATCGATATGAGCCCTGGTGGCCCAATGGTTAAGTGCTTATCTCTAATCGAAAGACTGGTGGTTCGAACCCACTAGCGGCTCTGTGGGAGAAAGACCTGGCAATCTGCTCCCATAAAGATTATAGCCTAGGAAACCCTATGGGACAGTTCTTCTGTCATATAGGGTCAATATGAGTCAGAATTGACTCGATGGCACACAATAATAATAACATAAACACAGGATAAGACTTAGGGAAAGAGCACTAAACTGTAAGTTTAAGTAGGCATCAAATTGCATCTGTTGCATTCACTTTGTTTGGTGTGACCTGGTACTGAGTCTGACACTCCATAAGCATCTGTGGAATGAGTGGATGGATGATACAAAGCCCAAAGATCTTAGTTACCACTTCCTACCTGTGTAACCTTCAGCATGGCCTGGACTCTCTCTACGTGTCTGTTTCTTCATTTATCGAATTGCTCTATAAGACCTACTCACGTCACAGTATTATCATGAGGATCATATACTATTTACTGAGCATTTACTATGTGCGAGGTACTAGTCTCAGGATTTTACACGTTTACTCATTTAATCTTCATAACAAAAATATGAGGCAGGTACTATTATTATCCCCACTTTATAAAGGATGATGTCTAATCAGTTATTTTGTGGAGTATAAAGTACTGTATAATTCAAAGTAAAGGCATTATAATTATTATTTTTAATATCCTAAAGGATAAAAATAAAGGAATAGTTTTCTATGAAGTTCTGTCTCATCTGATTCTGTGTCTGTTTCACACTGCCTTTCTCTGAGATGCTCACTGTGAGGAATTTTGAAGTACCTATTTTAATTAAGGCTCTTTGGATTGCAAAAAACTAACAGCCCTTCAAATCTCCTTACCTGGAATTGGAACCAGCAAACCATCAAAAGCTGCTGCCAAGTGAAGGACCAGCTTCTTTTTGACCCTGTGTCTTTCTGATGGGTGCATGGCCCGTCTCCCTGTTTCTCTCTGAATGTCTCCTCCATTCTCCTCTCTCTTCCAGCTGGCTTCTTCCTTTTCTTCGCCATTGTGGTTTTCTCAACCGTGATCGTCATGGCCTCCGCAGTCTTGACGCTGCTTCATGACCTTTCAGCGTCTACTCTCACAGTTCTCTGGGTTATTTCCCCGTCGTGTTGTGCTCATTCTATTTCTTAGATTGGTCTAGCTGATTTTCTCATGCCACACCACATCACGATTCTCTGGTCCCCGGACGGTTGTCTCCCTTTTGGTTAAGTGGAATTATGAATAATCCAAACACCTGGAGGAAGTGGGGTGAACATTGTCATGTGTGGGAAGCCTGGCAGGGGCTGTGGGCAGGGAGGTTCTCCTAGGAAGGTTTTTGGGCAGGAAGGCAAACCCAGGAATAGACATGCCTCGTATGTCTTCTACTCCTGTCCAATAACCGGATATATGGCCGACCCTCATTATTCGCGGATTCTGAATTTGTCTATTCGCAAACGCACTTTTGCAGTTTCGTAGTCATTCGCTAACATGCGCCTGCACGGACAAGCGGAAAAAATTTTTTTTCTAGCTGAGTTCCAACAAGGCTCATTCGGTCTTCTATAATAAAGTGTTCGTTCGCTCACCAGGAATAATGAGTTAACAATAACATATAATTTGTTGTTGTTAGGTGCTTTCGAATCAGTTCTGACTTATAGCGACCCTATGTACAACAAAATGATACACTGCCGGGTCCTGTGCCATCCTCACAATCTGTTGCTGAGCTTGAGCCCGTTGTTGCGGCCATCTCTTAGGGGGTCTTCCTCTTTTTCACTGACCCTCTACTTTACCAAGCATGATGTCTTTCTCCAGGGACTAGTTCCTCCTGATAGCCTGTCTAAAGTACCTGAGATGAAGTTTCGCCATCCTCGCTTCATCGGTATAACACATAATTAAGGTACCTATTTTATTGTTGAGGAGCTCTGGTGGCGCAGTGTTTAAGGGCTCGGCTGCTAACCAGAAGGTAGGCAGTTCGAACCCTCCAGCCGCTCCACCGGACAGAGATGTGGTAGTGTATTTCCATAAAAATCACAGCCTTGGAAACCCTATGGGGCAGTTCTGCTCTGACCTATAGGGTTGCTAGGAGTCGGAATGGATTTGAGGGCAATGGGTTTAGTTTTTGGTTTTATTTTATTGCTTGTTAAATTTACTACATAGGACTTTAAGAGCTTGCCTGCTAACCAAAAGGTCAGCGGTTCAAATCCATCCGCTGCTCATTGGAAACCCTATGGGGCAGTTCCACTCTGTCCTATAGAGTCACTGTGAGTTGGAACCAACTCGATGGCACCTAACAACAACAACAGCAACGAGTACTCCTGATCCAATCCTCAGAGATTTTGAAAGAAAGATGGGGAACTGGTAGCTCACGGGTTTAGTAAGGATAAGGAAAAGAGGCAGTGTGTGATGCACTGAGACAAGGAGTCTATTCCAGTTACTTATTGCTGCACAACAAATTTCTCCAGAACACAGTGGCATAAAGCAACAATCATTTTTTATGCTCATTAATTCTGGGAATTTTCCGGAATTCAGGCACAGTGGGGATGGCTTGTTGCTGTTCCATGATGAAATGTTAGCTGGGAAGACGGGAAGGCTGAGAGTGACTAATGGCTGGGGACTGAAATGATCTGGAGGCTTCTTCACTCACATTTCTGGCCCATGGGCTGGGATGACTTCAAGGCAGGGTTCAGCTGGAACTGTGAATCAGGGCATCTACCCATGGCCTTTCCATGTAGTTTGGGCTTCCTTGTAGTATGGTGGCCCCAGGGTAGTCAGACTTCTCACATGGTGACTCATGGCTCCAAGAGCAAGTGTTCCTAGCAGACAAGGAAGAGGCTGCAGCGTCTTTTATAACCTCGCCTAGAAACTCATATAGTGTCACTTCTCTTGGATTCTCTTTATAGAAGCAGTCACAAGTCTGCCAGATTCACAGGGAGGAGACATGGAGTTTATGGGAAGAAGAGTTTGTGGTCATGTTCTAAACCATGATAGGTTCTGAGGGAGAAGAAACTTGAATACAAAAATTAAAAGGTTTTTGATGTGTAAGATGATATCAATGAAAGTTTTCAGTCATTACTGTCGTCTTCATGTTTTCAGTATAAATGAGCTGTAGACAACCCAGGACTAAATAAGAGAGACAGTTGTTTATATTTTATTTTAGATTGTCTCTTGAAGTTTCTTCAAATGAAATGACCCTAATGATGCTTTGCTTTGGTTAATTCTAAAACAAATTTGTATTCTGTGACTACTCACCTCAACGGACCCTCTCAGAGAGGCAGAAGGAGATGGCTGAAGAACTGCTGGGTGGCAGGAGTGTGAGCCTGGGTCAGTGTTGTAAAGTAGGGGAAATTTTACCAAACAGCATTTAAAAATATCCTCTACCTCTCCATTCTCACCACATTTTAAAATATGTTTATTTTCTTAAAAATCTTTACTTAGAAACACTGGCATAGGAATTAGAAACATTCTCAGAAACAGTTAAGCTCTTCACTGCTAGCTGAAAGGTTTATGGTTCAAACACACGTGGAGGCGCCTCAGAAGACAGGCCCAGAGGTCTGTTTCCAAAAGGTCACAGCCTTGAAAGTCCTATAGAGCAGTTCTACTCTGCAACACATGGGGTCTCCATGAGTCAGAATCAATTCAACTGGCAGCTAATAACAACAGCAACAGTGCCGAGTTCATACCACAGAGTCTAGTGACCTGGGCAAACCCCTTCACCTTCAGTATATTATATACTCTTTGAGGTCATTTTCAGTTTCCAATGACTGATTTTATGGCTCTCCAGATGGGCCAAATATGTTAATTTTATGAGCAAACCAAGCTAGGCATAAAGCATTTTGTATTCATAAACTAAAAAAAGTGACTTTGATCTGTAATTTTGCTTGTCAGATTAGCACAGAGTAAAAACTCAGTGCTGGTGAAAGTGCATTAATAGATTTTCTGCCCTGCTATGGAACATACTGATTGCCACAGCTTTTCTGGAAAGCCCTTTGACTTGATTTTATATATCAAGTATGTTGAAACATGCATGTCCATGGATAGCATTATCACTTTGGATAACCTATCTTAAGAAAATAATTAGAGTGAGGCTGAGATTTCTGAACGAGGATGTTCACTGCAATGTCATTTATAGTTATACAGGACGGAAGCCATGTATGTTGTCTAACAAAGAAATATTATGTAAATTAAAGTATAGACAGTATTAAAAGTACAGATATTATATGGCTATAAAATTAATGTTTTCCCAAAAATTATTCATACAGGATTATTTTGTGTACAAAATATATACAAAATAAACTAATTAAAAAATGCATAGAGAAAAACTAGAAGGAACTCCATCAAGATATCTGGGTAGAAATTATTGGTGATTCTTCCCTCTCCTGGACCTCCCCCTTTTCTGGATCTGTTTTTTTTTTTAAAGTTGGTATAGTGAATATGTATTACCTTCATAATCAGAAAAGAAAATGAATGGTATTGCTATTTTACTTTTTGTTGTTGTGGGTGCTGTCAAGTCAATTTTCTACTCACAGAAACCCCATGTGACACAGTAGATCTGCCCCATAGCGTTTCTTAGGCTGCAAGGGAGCACATCTCCAGGTCTTTTTTCCCCCGAAGCCGCTGGATGAGTTGGAACCACCACCCTTTCGGTTAACAGTCCAGCGCTTAACCATTGCGCTACCATTTTTCCATCATTTATGTATGTATGTATTTATTTATTCATCTTTATTTATTTATTTATTTTTCTTGTTGATAGCTTTCAGAAAGAAAGAAAGCTGACAGCTGCGAGGTGCCTCACAGTTTTTATCACAAACACAGGGCCTTCTCTGCGCCCAGCCCTAAGCTTGCTCCAGCCTCAGTCAGACTCCTGGTACTGGCTACTAGGTTTGAGGTTGTGAAAGTGGGAGGGGCCAAGAAAGGAAAAGCAGGCCAGGAAGTTCAGAGGCTCAAACCAGAGCCAAGTTTGGCATCAGAACTTTGTGTGTGGGTGGGAGCCGGTGCATGCGCTACACAGCCCGAAAGTGGTCATGCGCCTCCTTGGAGAAGCCCTCACTTGTACAAGGCTATTAGCAGAATTTTACTGGAGTAAATTACCCCCGCTTTGCAAGAAAATTAACAAATTACCATGAAAATGCTGTCATCACCATCAGCACAAATGTCTCTCAAAGGCTGGCTTTAGTGGGATTTTTTTTGTCCAGACTCCTAAGAGTCACTTGTTCTACAGAAAAGGGGAGACTGAATCTCGAGGTAATTTGCACTTTGGGTGAGTTCATCAGACCCATTTTTCCCATAGGGTTTGTTTTATATTCAGGCTTCCAACACAACTTTTGTAAAAGGCAGTAGATCTGTGGGCACTTGAAATGCTAGAGAATTCCAAAGTCTCTGCCTCCTTTAAACATCAAGAACTGTGGATAGTCCCTCTTAGTCAAGAGTGAAAAAGGTCTGAATTAGGAATAATGAGAATCTTACCTCTTAAAAGTCTGATCCAGGAAACAACTGTAGGTTACAACTTGTGTGCAGTTTGCATTCTGAAGTT
The DNA here is from genome assembly GCF_000243295.1 of Trichechus manatus latirostris. NCBI lineage: Eukaryota > Metazoa > Chordata > Mammalia > Sirenia > Trichechidae > Trichechus > Trichechus manatus. The sequence goes on along the minus strand of NW_004443963.1, from coordinate 4,617,493 downwards.
TACGCCTCTGGTTAATAAAGCAACATAAACATCCTATGAATGTAACTATCATATTCCTTACATTTTACAGTTCCCTGGACAAAAAAACACCTTCTCAACCCAGTGGGTCCTAAGAACCCATAAAGAGGCCAGTCTGGGATTCAGAGGGCAGGTCCTAGTTATGAGGATGCAATTTATACATCCATTCCTCTTGACTGATAGCATTTTATATTCATCTGAACACAACATCTAACTGAAATTTAACAGCTGAATAAAATCAGGAAGGTAGTTACTAAGTGTCTTAGTTTTCTAGTGCCGCTGTACAGAAATACCGTAAGTGGATGTCTTCAACAAAGAAAAATTTATTCTCTCACAGGTGGGAGGCTGGAAGTCTGAATTCAGGGTGCCAGCTCCAGGGGAAGACTTTCTGTCTCTGTCGGCTCTGGGGGAAGGTCCTTGTCATCAGTCTTCCCCTGGTCTAGGAGCTTCTCAGCTCCGGATCCAAAGGACACACTTCCCTCCTGGTTCTTTATTCTTGGTGGCATGAGGTCCTTCTCCTCTCTGCTCACTTCTCTCTTTTCTATTTTAAAAGAGATTGACTCAAAATACAACCTAATCCTGTAGGTTTGAGTCCTGCCTCATTAACATATAACTGCCTCTAATCCTGCCTCATTACCATCATAGAGGTTAGGATTTACAACACATAGGATAGTCACATCAGATGACAAAATGGTGGACAGCCACACAATACTGGGAATCATGGCCTTGCCAAGTTGACACACATTTTTGGTGGACACAATTCAATCCATGATACTAAGTTTATTAAATAATAGCAATATTCAACGTAAATATTTGTAGGGTGAATTTACATTACCAATTAGAATTTTGTTCTTATAATGTAAATACATTTTAAGAAATAAGTTATTTTCCAAAGCAGGTTGTATGAAACTTTACATATTTTGTATATATTAATTAGTCTTTACTGTTGGTATTGATTTTGAAATGAATGTATCTGGTGATAAACAGAGTTTTAATTCTATTGAAATCCAGATTTCTGGGGTCCATGGAGTTGGGGATAACCCACTTAGGCCATTGCCCTGTGATGTTCTTTTCAATCTTGAGTCTTGAGGAAACTGGTTTCTAAAAGTCACCTTTAAGTCAAACAATAGGATAGTAAACCACTTAGTGAAGACTGTTTTGCCTTGAGCAGTGTACTCTTTTGAAGAATTATCTATGTGCAATCAGTTAGGAGAAAGAGAAACTCCAGGGTCAGACTAGAAGCTGTGTTTTAGGGTAAATTGTTGTTAGCATATTTTTATGCAAATAACGAATGCATTTTATGTTTGTTTGCCAACCGCTCCCTCCCCACTTGAGGTATTTTTGTAAGCATTGCTGTAAAAAAAAAATTAGCATAGTGTACTTACAAAAATACCTCGTGGGGGGAGGGAGCGGTTGGCAAACAAATGTAGAAGGTGTGCGTTCTTTGTGTAAAAATATGGTATATAAACGCTGTTTTGGCCCTGTTTCCATGGCAATGTTGATAAGATGAATATAAGAATTATTTGGACGTTCTTTTCTCTCTGGAACATTTTTTACTCCCTAGTCAAAATGTCATCCTGATTTGAAAATCATGTATTAAATAAACTTCAATCAATTTCTATTATTGGCTTAATATGATTTTTGTTTTAACACTGGTTAGGTCAGTCAGAGGCCCATGTAGGGAAAAAAAAAATCTAGCTTTACCAATGTTGTAAAGCAATATGTGTACTGACTGTTTCAAGAGAAACTATTTGTTCTGTAAACTTTCATCTAAAGTACAACAAAAAATTTTTTTGAATTAATTAATTAATTAATTAAAGATTTAAAAAAAAATCTAGCTTTTCTGGGGTCTTTTTTAACCTGCTTTTAGCTAGATTACCCAACAGGCAGGCTAAATATATGTTTTGGAAACCAGTAAAACAGAGGGAAAAAATTAATAGTTGAGGCTATCTTGGTTATTTATTACTGTGTAATAAATTATCCCAAAGTTTAATAGTTGAACTCAACAAATATCTTACAATTTCTGAGCATCAGGAATCTCGGAACATTCACTGGGTACCTATAGGGCAAAGTCTCTCATGAGACTGCAGTCAAGCTGTTGACTGGGGCAGTTACTCATTTCAAGAGTTGTCTAGGGCTGAAGGATCCACTTCCAAGCTCACTCGCATGGTTGTTGGAAGGCTTCAATTCCTCACGGGTTGTTGGACTGAGGGCTTTGGTAACTCAGAATACCACATGGCCCCTCCACAGAAATGCTCACATGACAGCTTATTTCCATGGACGCAAATGATGAGAAAGATAAAGACCTCAAGATGGAAGCCTCAGGCTTTTTATAACCTAATCTTCGATCTGATATATCACTATTTTGGCTGCGTTCTATTCATTAGAAGTGAATTTACTCAAAGGTCATTACATAAAGTCATGAAAACCTGGAGCAAAGGTTCGTAAGTGGCTATCTTACAGGCATCCTACTGCGAAGACCTTCAGGGCTCTGATGCATGCTAAGATTTGAGAGCCACTAAGTTATAGTAAGAAGACAAGGGGAACATTCAGAAGAGTTTGAGGATATAGGAGATCTTGCTTATAATGGACTATAGATTTCCGAGAGCAAAATGGAGGAGTTTAGGGTTGTGTCTTTGAAATGTTTTTGATAGCATTTTACATTAGGAGATATATTCTCATCCTGTCTCAGTAACACACACACACACACACACACACACACACACACACATAAATCTCATTACATGTAATGCTTGGATATTGTATTTCTTATTCTATTCTATTCTATCCTATCATTTTCTGTTCTGTTGCTTTCTGTTCTGTTCCATTCCATTCTATTTTAAAAATTGGTGATTGTGTCCTACAAAATTGACTTCATGATATGCTAATGGGTCACAACTAACAGTTATAAAATACTTATTTAGGGAATTAAGGAGAATTGGAAGATGTGGTCCAAACATGAAACAGAAAACTTTAATTTCTTGATAAGTCTTGATAATCCAGGCTGATTGTGTAGTTACAATGTTGTTGTTGTTGTTGGGCGCTGTCGAGTTGGCTCTGACTCATAGTGACCCCATGTACAACAGAATGAAACACTGCCTGGTCCTGCACCATCCTCTCAATTATTGTTATGCTTGAGCCCATTGTTGCAGCCACTGTGTCAATCCATGTTGTTGAGGGTGTTCCTCTTTTTCGCTGACCTCTACTTTACCGAGCATGATGTCCTTCTCCAGGGACTGATCCCTTCTGATAACATGTCCAAAGTATGTGAGACGTAGTCTCGCCATTTGTGCTTTTAAGGAGCATTCTGGTTGTACTTCTTCCAAGACAGATTTGTTCATTCTTTTGGCAGTCCATGGTATATTCAATATTCTTTGCCAACACCATAA
>NW_004443963.1:4572776-4613986 GCF_000243295.1 Trichechus manatus latirostris | reverse complement strand
TTCTTCTTCGGTCTTCCTTATTCATTGTCCAGCTTTCACATGCATATGAGGTGATTGAAAACACCATGGCTTGCGTCAGGGCCACCTTAGTCTTCAGGTGACATGTTTGCCTTTGTAACACTTTAAAGAGATCTTTTGCAGCAGATTTGCCCAACCCAATGCGCCGGTTGATTTCTTGACTTCTGTTTCCATGGGTGTTGATTGTGGATCCAAGTAAAATGAAATCTTTGACAACTTCAGTCTTTTCTCTGTTTATCATGATGTTGCTTACTGGTTCATTGTGAGGATTTTTGTTTTCCTTATGTTGAAATGTAATCCATACTGAAGGCTGTGGTCTTTGATCTTCATCAGTAAGTGCTTCAAGTCCTCTTCACTTTCAGCAAGCCAGGTTGTGTCATCTGCATAACGCAGGTTGTTAATGAGTTTTCCTCCTATCCTGATGGCCTGTTCTTCTTCATATAGTCCAGCTTCTTAGATTATTTTCTCAGCATACAGACTGAATAAATATGGTGAAAGGATACAACCCTGACACACACCTTTCCTGACTTTAAACCATGTAGTATCCCCTTGTTCTGTTTCAATGACTACCTCTTGATCTATGTGCAGGTTCCTCATGAGCACAATTAAGTGTTTTGGGATTCCCATTCTTTGCAATTTTATCCATAATTTTTTTATGATCCACACAGTTGAATGCCTTTGCATAGTCAATAAAACAGAGCTAAACATCTTTCTGGTAGTTTCTGCCTTCAGCCATGATGCCTCTGACATCAGCAATTATATCACTCGTTCCACAATCTCTTCTGAATCCTGCTTGAATTTGTGGCAGTTCCCTGTCGATGTGTTGCTGCAACTGCTTTTGAATGATCTTCAGCAAAATTTTACTTGTGTGTGATATTAATGATATTATTTGATAATTTCCCCATTTGATTGGATCATCTTTCTTGGGAATAGGCATACACATGGATCTCTTCCAGTTGGTTGGCCAGGTAGCTGTCTTCCGAATTTCTTGGCATAGATGAGTGAGCACTTCCAGCGCTGCATCCATTTGTTGAAACATCTCAGTTGGTATTTCATCAATTCCTGGAGCCTTGTTTTTTGCCAGTGCCTTCAGTGCAGCTTGAACCTCTTCCATCAGTACCATTGGTTCCTGATCGTATGCTACCTCCTGAAATGGTTGAACACTGACCAATTCTTTTTGGTATAGTAACTTTGTGTATTCCTTCCATCTTATTTTGATACTTCCATTGTCATTTAATATTTTCCCTGTAGGATCCTTCAGTATTGCAACTCGAGGCTTGTGGGGGCTTGCATGTTGCTGTGATGCTGGAAGATATGCCACCAGTGTTCAAATACCAGTAGGGTCACTCATGAGAGACAGATTTCAGCTGAGCTTCCAGACTAAGAAAGACTAGGAAGAAGGACCTGGAGGTCTACTTCTGAAATGAATTTGCCAGTGAAAACCTTATTAATAGCAGTGGAACATTGTCTGATGTAGTGCTGGAAGATGACACCCTTAGATTGGAAGGCACTCAAAGATGACTAGAGAAGAGCTGCCTCCTCAAAGTAGAGTCAGTCTTAATGATGTGGATGTAGTCAAGCTTTTGGGACCTTCATCTGCTGATGTGGAATGACTCAAAATGAGAAGAAACAGCTGCAAACATCCATTAATAATTGGAACGTGGAATATACGAAGTGTGATTTTAGGAAAATTGAAAATCATCAAAAATGAAGTGCATAGACATCAATGTCCTAGGCATTAGTGAACTGATGTTGGCCATTTTGCTGGGAATGATAAATTGAAGAGGAATGGCATCACATTCATTGTGAAAAATAACATTTTAAGATCTCTCCTGAAGTACAGTGCTGTCAGTGATACGATAGTATCCATATGCCGACAAGGGAGACCAGTTAATCGACTATTATTCAAATTTATGCACCAACCACTAAGGCCAAAGATGAAGAAATTGAAGATTTTTACCCACTTTTGCAGTCTGAAATTGATGGAACATGCAATCAGAATGCATTGATAATTACTGTTGATTGGAATGCAAAAGTTGGAAATGAAGAAGGGTCAGTAGTTGGAAAATATGGCCTTGGTGATAGAAACAATGGCAGAGATCGTGTGATAAGATTTCCCAAGACCAACAACTTATTCACTGCAAATACCTTTTTTCACCAACATAAATGGGGACTATACACGTGGACCTTGCCAGATAGAATACACAGGAATCAAATCGACTATATCTGTGGAAAGAGACAATGGAAAAACAATATCATCAGTCAGAACAAGCCCAGGGGCCAACTGTGGAACAGACCATCAATTGCTCATATGCAAGTTCAAGATGAAGCTGAAGAAAATTAAAACAATACACGACAGCCAAAGTATAACCTTAACTATATCCCAACTGAATCTGGATGTCATCTCAAGAATAGATTTGATGCATTGAACACTAACGACTGAAGACCAGACGAGTTGTGGAATGACATCAAGGACATCATAGATGAAGAAAGCAAGGGGTCATTAAAAAGACAGGAAAGAAAGAAAAGACAAAAATAGATGTCAGAAGTGACTGTGAAACTTGCTCTTGAATGTGGAGTAGCTAAAGGGAATGGAAGAAATGATGAAGTAAAAGAGCTGAACAGAATATTTCAAAGGGTGGCTCAAGAAGACAAAACAGTTATAGTAGCTACCATTTACTAAGCATTTACTGTGTGCCAGGTACTGTGCTAAGAGTTTTATGTATCTTATTTTCAATCTAATTTTTACAATGTCCCCATCATATGTTATTCTCTTTTTATGGTTGGAAACGGAGGAACAGTTTACTCAGTACAAACGAAACTAAGGCTCGAAGAGTTTAAGCACCTTGCCTAGTTTCACAGAGATGGCAACTGGCACAACGAGCATTCAGACCTGTCAAGAGAGTATCCAAAGGCCCAGCTCTTATTCGTTACAATGTTCTTGTCCAGAACATATCCCTGGACCACAGTGAAACAAAGAAACCCAAGAGGTGTGCATGTACTTCTTTTTAGGACATGCTTCACTGATGGGCTTTGATAAGTAATCAGAGCAAGGATACCTACAAGTTCTTCTTTAATGTTTTAGCCATCATACTGACAGTGCTTTAACTGACATGGTAAGATTCAGAGTGTCCAAACATTCATGGTGTTCTTCAAATATAATTGATCCTCTGGACTTTCTATGCCTTTTCTGTTTTCACCCCTTGGATTTTATAGGCCTGGATGCCTTCTGGTGAAATTTTAATGACACTAATGCATTACTTTTAGGAGTCCCAGGGTAGCACAAATGGTTAAGCTCTCGGCTACTAAGCAACAGGTTGGCAGTTCAAGTCCACCCAGAGGCACCTTGAAAGATAGGCTTGGTGATCTACTTTCAGAAAATCAGTCATTGAAAACACTATAGAGCACAGTTCTACTCTGAGACACTCGGGATCGCCGTGAGTCAGAATTGACTCGATGGCAACTGGTTTGGTTTGGGTAATGCATTACCTTTACCTAAGCAGCTCATTTTACTATAGATTTATACTTCATGTACATACGTTTTGTGTGTGGCTTTTAGGGTAAATTCTGGTTTGTGTAAGGGGTCTGGGTGGCACAAGTGGTTTGCAATTGGCTACTAACCTAATGGTTGGCGATTCCAACCCACACAGTGACTCCTGGAAAAAAGGCCTGGCAAACTGCTTTTGTAACTGTTACAGCCAAGAAAATCCTATGGAGCAGTTCTACTTTGTAACGCACAGGATCGCCATGAGTTGGAACCGACTTGATGGGAATAGTTTTTTTTTTCCTGGTTTGAGTTGCTAAAGCAGACCAATTGCAGCAACGACCTATTATGCATTGTGATATTACAAGGATTCTTCACTTTCTGGCTGTAAACAATGTTCCTTTGTCTGGATTTAGGCTATCTTCTACAGCTTGTCAAAAATGGAAATAACTCTCATCTTTCTAAGTGATCTGTAGGTTGATCAGCATTCGAGAGTCTTAAACTCCACTATACCTACCCTTGGGTCCCAACTAAGTAGACAGGAAAAAGAGTTGGATATTATAAATGTGATTATTTTTCTTAAAACATCATACTTTTTTTGGTGTGTGTGTGTTTTATTTATTATTTTTTTATTGTACTTTAGATGAAGGTTTACAGAACACATAGTTTCTCATTAAACAGTTAGTACACATATTGTTTTATGACATTGGATAACAACCCCACGACATGTCAACACTCTCCCTTCTCGACCTTGGGTTCCCTATTACCAGCTTTCCTGTCCCCTCCTGCCTTCTAGTCCTTGTCCCTGCGCTGTTGTGCCCCATTAGTCTCGTTTTGTTTTATGGGTCTGTCTAATCTTTGGCTGAAGGGTGAACCTCAGGAGTGACTTCGTTACTGAGCTGAAAGGGTGTCCGGGGGCCATACTCTCAGGGTTTCTCCAGTCTCTGTCAGGCCAGTAAGTCTGGTCTTTTTTTGTGAGTTGGAATTTTGTTCTACATTTTTCTCCAGCTCTGTCTGGGACCGTCTGTTGTGATCCCAGTCAGAGCAGTCAGTGGTGGTAGCCGGGCATCATCTAGTTGTACTGGACTTAGTCTGTTGGAGGCCGTGGTAGTTTTGATCCATTAGTCCTCTGAACTAATCTTTCCCTTGTATCTTGTTTTCTTCATTCTCCCTTGCTCCCGAAGGAGTGAGACCAGTGGAGTATCTTAGATGGCCACTCACAGGCTGTTAAGACACTACTCACCAAGGTAGAAACATCATACATTTACATAGTATTTTGCAATTTCAAAAGCTATTTTGCATATAATTTTTGTTTTGATCCTTCATGCAACCCTGGGATGGAAGTAGGGTAGGCAGTTTTTGAAAATAAGTTTCCTAGTTGTGGAAATAGAGGCTGAGAAAGATTTAAGATATCATGTAGAATACTGGATATTGGGTGAGTCATTTAGTTCAAATCTCAATGTTACAATTTACCAAAATGACTTGGTCGAGGTTTCACAGCCAGTAAATGCAGAGCTGAGGCAAGTATTCAAGCCTCTTGACTCCTGCGTCAGAGCTGTTTCTACCACACTCTGATACCTCTGACCCAATCCCATGAGCATAAGTAGCAAACACAGCAAATATGTCATTTATGTCCACATGTCTGTAAGTATTATGGTGATATTTTAGAAATGCAAAGTGCACTTCAAAGACAGTCTATGTATTTCTGTAATCAGAATGTGCTATTCAACTTCTTAACAGACCTAAAGTTTTCTGACATGAATTTCTAAACCCACGATATTGTTTTTCCTCTAATATGGACAGTTCAGTATAGGATTATGTTATTATGGTAATATAAAGAGCTATTTGTCATCTTCAATATTAAGATGAAGCTCTGATGTAGCTTAAAAAAGAAGATACTGTTGTTCAATGCTTCAGCTAAGTGTTTGGTTGCCAGCAGTCTTCACATTCTCTCCAAGCATATATTTGAAAGGGCACATATGTATATGTGTAAAAATAGAATATAAAATTTCACCATAATGGGGTACAAAATTTTTATCCTCATAGAATGTGGTATTGCTTCTTTGGAGGTTAACAGAAGACAATATATGTAATCAGTCTATGTGGACACAAAAACCACAGAAGTAAAGTTCAACTTGATGGTGGTGGCAAGAGATTGCACACTGCACTGAGAAAACCCCAAATTATTACAGGTACTCATTTCTTTATTGTACTTTAGGTGAAGGTTTACAGAACAAATATTTTCTCATTAAACAGTCAGTACGCATATTGTTTTATGACATTGGTTAACAACTCCACGACATGTCAACACGCTCCCTTCTCGGCCTTGGAGGACCTTTTTTTTTTTTTGTGAAAATATGCATAGCCAAAGATACACCATTTCAAAAATTTCTACATGTACAATTCAGTGATGTTGATTATGTTCTTCCAGTTGTGTTGCTATTCTCACTTTAGATGAAGGTTTACAGAACAAAATAGTTTCTTATTGAACAGTTAGTACACATATTGCCCTATGACAATGGTTAAGAACCCCACTACATGTCAACACTGCCCTTACTTAACCTTGGGTTCCCTATCACCAGCTTTCCTGTCCCCTCCTGCCTTCTAATCCTTGTCCCTGGACTGCTGTGCCTCATTAGTCCTGTTTTGTTTTCTGGGGCTGTCCAATCCCCAGCTGAACGGTGAACCTCGGGAGTGAGCTCACCACTGAGCTAAAAGGGTCTCCGGGGGCCATACTCCCGGGGTTTCACCAGTCTCCGTTAGGCCAGTAAATCTGTTTTCTTTTTGTGTGTGTGTTAGAATTTTGTTCTACATCCTTCTCCTGCTCTGTCCAGAGCCCTCTGTTATGATCCTGGTCAGAGCAGTCAGTGATGGTAGCCGGGCACCATCTAGCTGTACTGGACTCAGTCTGGTGGATGCCTTGGTAGCTGTGGTCCATTAGTCCTTTGGACTAATCTCAGGTAGTCATTTCTTAATATGCTTATACCCTACTTGTCCTTGACCATAAGAATTTAAGCTTGTCCCTACTTAAGAAAAATGGTGGCACAGAGGAAGGGAGACAATAATCATTTACCTTATATCCAAATTCATACCTTCTCAAGGTTTTTTGAAATATAACATACGTATTTATGCTCACATATATTGTCTCAGTTTCCTAGGGCTGCCATATCAAACCACCACAAAATGGGTGGTTTTGAAGAGCAGAAATTTCGTGTCTCACAGTTCTGGAGGCTAGAAGTCCAAATTCAGGGTGTTGGCAGGGACATGCTATCTCTGTTTGTTCTACAGGAAGATCCTTCCTTGTCTCTTCCACCTTCTGGTGTCATTGTCGGGTGCTTTCAGGTCAGTTCCGACTCACAGTGAAACACTGCTCAGTCCTGTGCCATCCTCGCAGTCGTTGCTATGTTTGAGGCCATTGTTGCAGCCACTCTGTCAGTCTATCTCGTGGAGGGGCTTCCTCTTTTTCGCTGATCCTCTACTTAATGTCCTTCTCCAGGGACTGGTTCCTCCTGATAACATGTCCAAAGTATTTAAGACGAAGTCTCGCCATCCCTCCCTTGTAAGGAACATTCTGACTGTACTTCTTCCAAGACAGATTTGTTTGTTCTTCTGGCAGTCTATGATATAGTCAATATTCTTCACCAACATCATAATTCAAATGCATCAGTTCTTCTTTGATCTTCCTTATTCATTGTCCAGCTTTTGCGTGCATATGAGGTGACTGAAAATACCGTGGCTTGGGTCAGGTGCACCTTAGTCCTCAAAGTGACATCTTTGCTTTTTAACACTTTAGAGAGGTCTTTTGGAGCAGATTTGCCCAATGCAATATGTCTTTTGATTTCTTGACTGCTGCTTTGGTGTTGATTGTGGATCCAAGTAAAATTCTTCTGGTAGCCCTGGGCTTTTCTTGGCATTCCTTGGCTTCTCCTCGGTGTGACTCTGTCTCCTTGTCTGTTCTCCCTTTTTGTAAGACACCACTTAGAAGGAATTAGAACTCACCCTACTCCAGTATGACCTCATTAATATAACTGATCACACTTTCAGAGAAAGAACCTATATCCAAACAAGGTCACATTCACAAGTAATCTTTCTGTTTGGAAGTATACAAAAGGGACAAATTCTCTTAAAATATGAGAGATCCTGTGGTTATGTGGTCTAGTTTTTGTCTAGGTGAGATTTCATTGCAGACCAAGAGTGTTTGTTCCTTGAGCAGTTTACAGTATTCCTAGGTAAGGTATGGTTATACAGATCCCTGTGTTCCACTCAAGAAACTTCTTGCTTTTAAACTCAGGGGTTCCTGATGGACATAGGAGAACTGAAAAGAATGAACATTTAACTAAGACCTTGCTGAGCTGGATGTTTTTCACACGGAATCTCTTTTAACAATTAGATAAAAATTCCTTTGAGTTAGATATTCTTATCTCAAGTAGGTTCAGAGAGTGTAAGCAACATGCCCGAAGTCACACGTCTGGCAAAAGGTAGACCTGGGATTTGAACTCACTTGTTCGTGTTCCAGAACCCATCGTACTCTTTCCACTTTGCCACATGCCTTTTCCGACAGAGAGTGGTTTTGCAGTGAGTGCTTGAAAAAGCACTGTCTGTTTTCTTTCTTACAACGTAGTACTCAGAAATCTACCAGTTTCTGAGTCTGGAGAGGGAAAGTCCTCCTCCCGTGTTGTTGGATTTGCCCCTGCCTCCCACATCTTCTTTATGTGACATGTCTCATAATTAAAAGATTCTATACAGATTCTATGCAGACACAGAGGCTTTTCAGTATAGACGGCATTTCCAATAGTGGTTATTATGCCCGAATGTGCTTGGAGAATTAGATTTCTGTAGTCTTGACTTTAATTGCCCTGTCTAGATATGTGATTAAGCTTTTGTTCCTTGTTTCAAGATGACTAGTCAATGTAGTTGTGTAGTTTTAATTTTATTTGAAGTGTAGATGGAGAATAGGCTACAGAGCCTAATGCTTTTTTATTTCTCTCTCTCTCAGTACCATGACCGTTATTTCAATGTGTTCAGATCCCATTAAGCACCAAGTGTAGTACGGACTAGCATTATGCTATGTCCAAATTTTTGAGTGCATTGCGGAGTCTTATATTTCTTCAAAGTGTTAACATAAAAGGGGGAAAAATTTTACTTGTGCGTTTACCCCCAGAGGGCAGAGCAATTAAATGTAAAGCTTGTGGGAAGTTGAGGAAAACATAATTTAATATAAAATGGTAGGTCGTTATCTTTGAACATCGGTTACCATGGCAACTGATTTAAAAGCATGAAAGACCAAACTATTTAGGCAACTTAATGAGATGTTGAAATTATGTGAACTAGAAATATTTTAGAAACAGATACATATAGATACCCATTTAGCTGACCTGGCTGACACAGCAGTAAGACATTGCTGTGACAACTGGAGGGATTGTGCAAAGGAGTGTTCTGAAGAAATAACAACTTCCGGCAGGAGTACAGGCCTCAGCACTGAGGCTGTCATTTTCTCACTGTTTTCCAGAAGATGGTCAGCTACGTGGAGCATACAGCACCCCTGCTAACCACATACAAGGGAACTATTGGTGGTTCAGTGATAGAATTCTTGCCTTCCATGTGGGAGAACTAGGTTCCGTTCCTGGCCAATGTACCTCATATGCAGCCACCACCTATCTATCATCGGAAGCTTGCATGTTGCTACGATGCTGAACAGGCTTCAGTGGAGCTTCCAGACTAAGATGGACTAAGAAGAAAGGCTTGGTGATCTACTTCTGAAAATCAGCCAGTAGAAACCCTATGGGTCACAATGGTCCAAATTCCAACCGATTATAAGGATGGCACAGGACTAGTGTGCATAGAGTTGCTGTGACTTGGGAGCTGACTCAACAGCCGCTAACAACAAGAAGCCACAAATGAAGGGACAGGCTAGCAGTCCCCAGAGTACAAACATGGAGAAGCGAAAAGTGAATTTCCCAAGAGAAATATAATATGCACCCTGCTGATGGCTTCTTTCAATAACTGTATTAAAAGTGGGACTTTTTTTGGAAAATGGTGTAGACATTCAGTCTTATCTACGTGTTAAGTTAGCACTAGAGACTCCAGAGTTACCTCCTTATCATCAGATGCTTTAGGTTGAAAGAAAAAAGTTTCCAGTGTATTAAAGCAAAAAAGGTTGAAGTTCTGTGAATACAGTAGCTCTTCAATATATATGTGTGAACAAATTAATTGAGTAAAGACCTCAAAGGGAAAAGAGACATCAGGCTCAAGTGTTCTTTTGCTGCATGCTACGTGTGGACTATTTGGGCTTCTTAGAAGTTGTATTTTCAGTGTGGTAGTTGGACTAACTCTCTGTTTTTGAGAAGAGTCTTTTCAACAGCCAATTCTCCACTCCTCTCTCTAGCCATGCTGTTTGCAACTTGACTTTGCAGCTTCTCCCATCAAGAGGTGGATACTGTTTCATTACTCATCGAATCGGGGCTGGTTTAATGATTTACTTTGGCAGAATGTGATGGAAGTCATGGTGTGCTTGTGCCTCAAGGTGCCTACTCTTTTGGTACTCTGCCACTGTCATGTGAACAAGCCCAGGCTAGCTTGTTATATGTGAAAACCATGTGACCCAGTTATGCCTGTTATTTCAGCCCAGAGACAAACAGCTGCTAGGCAGTTGAGTAAGGACATCTTAGGCCACTCATCCCCAGCTTTCATATCAGCTGACTTCAGAGAGAATACATAAACAAATTGTAAAATATTCACACAGTGAAATGTCATATAGCAACATTGTTGTTGTTAGGTGCCATCAAGTTGGTTTTGACTCATCGCGACCCTATTTACAACAGAACAAAATGTTGCCTGGTCTTGCACCATCCTCACAATCTTTAATATGTTTGAGCCCATCGTTGTAACAGCTGTGTCAGTCCATCTCATTGAGGGTCTTATATAGCAATAAGATGAATTAATTACAGAAACAAAATTGAATGAATCTTAGAAATTTAAAGTTAAATGAAATAAAAACAAAAGTCATGGAAGAACATAAAATGTACCTTTATATAAAGTACAAGAAAAAGTGGAAGCCAACAATATATTGTAAGGAATGCAGACATATATGGTAAGCCCCCTCCCCTCGTTTTTTTTAAAGCAAAGAAATGATAAAAAAAAAAAAAAATCACAATGTGTTTACCTGAGTGGATGGTGTGGGCATGAACAGAAATTGGCCAGGAGCACATAAGGAAGCTTCAATATTATTGGTGATATTCTTTTCAGTCTGGACTGTGAGTTCACATGTGTTTATATTTATGCCTCATAACTTATATATGTCTACATATATTCTTTTATATATGTCAGATATTTTATATTTAAAATTTCAAAAGCTATATATTTAAGGTGTTTGTATTCATTTCCTAGGGCTGCCGTTACAAAATACCACAGATTGAGTGGTTTTATAAGAACAGAATTTTTTTGTCTCATAGTTCTGGAAGCTGGTAGTTCAAATTCAGTGTGTTAGCAGGGCTATGTTTTCTTCAAAGGCTAAGGGAAGATCTTTCTTTGTCTCTTCCAACTTCTGATAGACCCAGGCGTTTCTTGGCGTTCTTTGGCTTGTAGATACATCTTCACATGGTGGCCTTTCCCCTGTGTGTCTCTTCTCTTCTCCACTCAAATGGGATTAGGGCCACCCTACTCCTGTATGACTTCATGTTAACTTGTTAACTCTTCAAAGACTCTATTTCCAATCAAGGTAACATTCACAGATACCAGAAGTTAGGACTTCAACACATCTTTGAGACACAGTTCAGTCCATGTCGTTGTTGATAGTTTTGCATTGGCTCTGACTTACAGTTACCGTATGTATAACAGAATGAAACATTGCCCAGCCCTGTGCCATCTTCATTATTGTTGGTGTGTTTGCATCCATTGTTGCTGCTGTTGTGCCAGCCCATCTCACTGAAGGTTTCCCTCATTTTCATTGGTCCTCTACTTTACCAAAGATGATATCCTTTTCTAGCAATTGGTCTTTCCCGATGACGTGTCCAAAGTAAGGGAGTCAAAATCTTGTCACTCTTGCTAATAAGTAGCAACCTGGTTGTATTCATTTTAAGACTGATTTGTTTGTTCTTTGGGCAGTCCATGGTATATTAAATTTTCTTCACCAGTACCACAGTTTGAATGCATTAGCTCTTCTGTCTCCCTTTTTCATTATCCAACTTCTGCATACATATAAGGCTATTGAAAAGATCATAACTTGGGTCAAGTGTACCTTAATTGTCAAAGTTACATCTTAGTGTTAGAAAACTTTCAAAAGGTGTTTAGTAGATTTTCCAAATGCAATATGTTGTCTGATTTACTGGCTGCTACTTGCATGGACTTTGATCGTTGATATAAGTAGAATGACATCATTAATAAATTCAATTTCTTCTCCATATATCATGATGTTATTTAGTGGCCCAGATTTTGAGGCTTTTTGTTTTCTTCATGTTCAGGTGTAATCCATACTGAAAGCTGTGGTCTTTTGCTTTCATCAGTTAAGTTCTTCAAACCATCTTCATTTTCTACAAGCAACGTTGTATCATCTCCATATCACAGGTTGTTATTGAGTCTTCCTCCAATCCTAATGCCACATTCTTCTTCATATAGTCCAGCTTCTCAGATTATTTTTTCAACATACAGATTGAGTAAGTATGGTGAAAGGATATAATCCTGCTGCACACCTTTTCCAATTCTGAATCATGCGGTATACCCTTGTTCTGTTTAAATGACTACCTCTTCAGCACAATTAAGAGTTCTGGAATTCCCATTCTTCTTAATGTTATCCATAATTTGTTATTATCCACACAGTCAAATGCCTTTGCATATTTGATAAAACATAGGTGAGCATCTTTCTGGTATTTTCTGCTTTGGGCCAAGATCCATCTGATCTATTTGTTGAAGCATCTCAATTAGTATTCTGTCAATTCCTGAAGCCTTGTTTTTTGCCAGCACCTTCAGTGCAGCTTGAACTTCATCCTTCAGTACTAGAGTTCTTGGTCATATGCTACTGCCTGAAATGGCTGAAGTTGACCAATTCTTTTTGACAGTGACTCTATATATACCTGCCATTCAATTTTTTGATGCTTCCTGTGATATTAATTTTTTTTTAACCCATAGAATCCTTCAGCATTGCAACTCAAGGCTTGAATTAAAGGAATACATCAGGGAATGTAACGGAGAAAACACGTGTAGCAATATTAATTTCAGACGAAAGAGATTTCAATGCAAAAGTCACTTAAAGGGAGAATGAGAGTGGAAATCTGATATTGATAAAAGGATCAGTCACTTAAGAAGTTATGCTAGTCAATGTAGCTTATAAGTGTGTGTATTTATATATCAAAAACTGATAGAGAAAGAAAGAATTCTCTGTTTGTGCAATCGAAACACCCATAAGGAGAAACGGACAAATCCAAAATTTAGGTAAGTGTTTAAGATACCTCTTTCAGAAATAAACAGATCAAGCTGACAAAAATGAGTATGATCATGGAGAACATAAGTAACAGAATTAACAAGCATACACACACATACATGTGTTTGTGTGCATATATGAACACACATAACAAATAAATATCATTCAAAAATATATTTGAAAAATTTACAAAAATCAGTTGCGTGCTCAGTTATTAAGCACACAGGAAATCTCAACAAATTTCAAAAATTTAATCTTGTACGGGCCACACTGGCTGATCACAAGGAATTATTCAATGAAAATTAAAAAAATGCTCTTAATTTTGCTCTAAAATTTTAATTTGGAAGTTACAATCTAGGAAGTAGAGAATATTTCTGGGCCTCTGGTTGGGGGTTCAGTAAGTATCAGCTTCCTCTTCTGTCCTTTGTTCTTCTTTTCTATTATCCAAAATTGCTGACATCTGTTATTTAGTCATAGAAACAAAATGAGCAGTAAAATTATCCTGACAAAATATTTAGTAATAACTAACATCTTCTATATAGGTGTTTGAAAAATGAAACTTGTGCTATTCTAATGTATAGAAGTTGCTGAGTACCTCCTAACTAGGTGACAAACTCAAAACTTCAGTATTTTTTTTTTCTTTCCCTACCTTCTACTTGGCAACTCTTTCCATGAGACTGGAAGCCCTTTTTAGGCAGGTTAACTACTCTGTTCTCAGCTATTAGGGCAAAGCCTGGCACCTAATAGGCACTAAATAAATATTGGTTGAATAATGATTATATGGAAGAGACATGATTATGTGAGAGAGAGCGGTAGATAGAAATAGTGTGTGTATAATTTCCAAGGCAATCTCTCTTTAGAAGTATATGAAAAATTATGTTTCTTTAATACATCTGTTATTCTTTAATTCATTTATTCTTTCATTTTCTTTTTTTTTTAACTCGTTTATAACACATAGAAAGCATGTAGTACAGTGTCTGACCTACAGAAAGTACTTAATTCATTTGTTCAACTGAGAAATTTGTCTACATTGTTCCAATCACTGCACACTAATCACAAGTCAAAGTGATTTGGTGATTTGTTAAAAAATAAGAAAATCAGTGTATATCAGGATGGGGGGGAAATGTTGGCCCAGGAAATACAGGGAGTTGGCAGAAGAGAGGGCTGATTTAGGTTTCAGCAGGAAGGAGCCATGATAGGAGAGTCGAGGGCTATGTCTTACTCATCTAGTAGCTGCTATAACAGAAATACCACAAGTGGGTGGCTTTAACAAGCAGATATTTATTCTCTCACAGTTTAGAAGGCTAGAAGTCCAAATTAAGGGCGCCAGCTCTAGGGGAAGGCTTTCTGTCTCCGTCAGCTGTGGGGGAAAGTCCTTGTCTCTTTTTAGCTTCTCCTGACGATCTTCGTG
This sequence comes from Trichechus manatus latirostris, assembly GCF_000243295.1. Taxonomy (NCBI): domain Eukaryota; kingdom Metazoa; phylum Chordata; class Mammalia; order Sirenia; family Trichechidae; genus Trichechus; species Trichechus manatus. Next base: position 4,599,658 of record NW_004443963.1, on the reverse strand, counting down.
TGATATGGCATCTGTCTTCCCCCAGCTCTGCTTGCTTCTCTGTGCTTAATCTGCTCTTTTTATACCTCCAGGGTGATTGACTTAAAACACACCCCACACTGATACAGGCTCTTAATATAACCAAGAAAACTCATTACCAAATTGGATTATAACCACAGGTATAGCAGTTAGGATGTACAACACATATTTTGGGGGGACACAATTCAATCCATAACAGGCTCCATTTGGCAGATTGGAATGCCAATGACAGGGCCTTCCAGGGAGAACTACCTTGTCTTCAGCCTGCTGAAGGTCTTGGGTGCCCAAGCCAGCAGTCTCTTGATTCGTGCTGTCCAGTGCTTGTGAATGTCGCTGCTCAAAGGACCATCGTCCCTGTGTGACTGTGAGACTGGAAAAGCAGATGCAAGAGCATTCGTCACTTCCCCCCTTGCCTTTGAGAAGAAATGGCAGCCATGTGTGCACATTTGTCACGGTTAGTGGCTGACATTATCTTATGGTAAAAATCCAGAGACGTGTATGTACATCAGATTTTATAATACTGAATTTTATAATAAAAGTGATGTTAGAAAATATTAATATTGAGAGATGTCAGGGGAAACGTGTGTAAGTGGAGGAAGTTGATTACGTTGTAAAAATTTTAGTGGAAGTTTTAAAGCTTATATAGATTTTTGATACAGATAAGGATTTTTTTATTTTAAGAGAGAAGAATTTGTAATGATTGGTTTTCCTTTACACTGGAATGAGATTTTCATCCTTTCTCAAGAGAAGGTCATAATGCACTTTTCTTTGTCAATTGGGAACACATTTCCTGGTTTCACATTTGCCTGTCTAAAAATGGTACCAGACCTGAAAGATAAAGGATGCTGCCCTGAACATCCTGATGGTGGAGTTTGCTGTACATAGTTCCGCAGCCCGCAGTCCACTATTATTGCTTCTGAGGACTCATCTGTGATGAATTTGAGTCATTCGCAACTGATTTAAGTTCCATTTGGGGCAGCTCACAGCTTTAGAAGCTGTTCCTCCTATTTGGCAGAACCACATAGATGTCTGAGTTCAGCAGTGTTTTAAAAATGGGAGAAGCTGGGGGATAGGGAGAGGTGACGAGTTTTTGGTTGTATGTGGAAAGCTTCTAAAGTAGCCCAGTTTGAAATTGCTGCCCCATTTTTCATTTTTCTCTTAATGATCACATTTCAGTTTGAAGGCTTAGCATCTGGAGCAAAAATATGACTTCCCCAAAATTTAGTCAAATCCTTGGGCTAGTATTAGTACTACTAGTGGCATTAATGCATGAGGCCGTCTTGCTAAATGCAAATTTCCTCCCACTTTCTGTCTGTTATCCTAGGAAACAAACTTTCCAGTGAGCTTGGCTTAGGGAAGGGGTGCCTGAAGACTCATGGACTCTTTCGAAAGTACCATACTTAAGAGTCCAAATACTTGGAAACAATATTGCTTTTTGACAGAGTGAAAATAATTGCTTATCAATTTAAAATGATTCTGGTCATATATAGTCAACTGTTTGCTTCCTAAATAAATGATTTTTTTCCTCTTCTATAATAGCTGTGGTATGTATTAATATCCCCAAATTCAAAAAGGGCAGAAATGTGGTAAGATTTCACCAACTGTTAGCATGGAGTAGTGGAGAATTTCTCAAGGTCAGCTCTGTGGGTACACTTGCGGTTAATAGATGTTATGTGCATGAAAGTTTCTGTGGTCAAAGTTTGGGAAATGATGGGTAAAGGAAGTTAAACACATTTCTCTACCACAGAACTTGGACTAAGCTAATGTACATTATAACTCTCTAAGAGAGATGTCTTAGTTTCTTAGTGCTGCTGTAATAAAAATATCACAAGTGGGTGGCTTTAAAGAACAGAAATTTATTTTCTCACAGTTATGGAGGCCAAAAGGCCAAATCAGGGTCTTTGCTTATGTCAGTTCCTTCCTTGTAGGTAGTCCTGGGCATTCCTTGGTTTCTTGGTTTGTAGATTATCCTCAGATGTCCTCTGGCTTCCTTTGTGTATGTTTCTGTGTTGAATCTGCTCTTTTTTATAACTCTGAAGTGATTAGATTTAGAACTCACTCCACTCAGGTATGATCTAATTAACCTAATAACAAAGAAAATACTATTTCCAAACAGGATTGTATCCAGGGGTATAGGGCTAGGATTCCAACACCTATGTTGGGGGGATACAATTTAATCCACAACAAGGGGGATGCACTGTGTGATGATTGCCATAATGATTTGACCCCACCACAAAGCACCTGCATTCCTCATTTGTCATGGAGTCAGACAGATCTGGGTTTGAATCCTGTGACGCTCTGGGCAAATCGTATAACTTCTTCAGCTATGGTTCAACTGCAGAATGGACCTATTTTGACTCACCTCATGTGTTTTTAGTGAGGGTCAGATAAGTTAATGTATATAAAACATTCAGGAAAGTTACTTGCATAATATTAAATTTCAATTTCTGCACCCATCCCTGCTTCTTGGAGTTAGGGTATTGAGTAAAAGACACTGGTGGCGCAGTGGTTAAGAGCTACGGCTGCTAACCAAAAGGTCTGCAGTTCGAATTCATCAGCTGCTCCTCAGAAACTCCATGGGGCAGTTCTACTCTGTCTTACAGGGTGGCTATGAGTCCGAATCGACACGATGGTAATGGTTTGGCCCTGAATTAGGAATTAGAAGAAGTAGGCCCTGCCACTTCCTGAGTGGTCTTGGCAAGTCTCTTTAACCAAGAGAATTGAGTTCCAATTCCTTCACCTTTAAAAAATATATAAAATTTGCCTTATTTCATAGAGCAATTATGAGGATCAAGTTAGTTCTGGAAACTCTCAAACATCATACCATTTATCTAAAAATTCTTTAGTATGCTTCTTTAATTGATAAAGATATCTGCATCCATACCTAAGTATATATCTCTCTGTATTTTTATATAAGGAGCCCTAGTGATGCAACAGTTAAGCGCTCAGCTGTTAACTGAAAAGCTGGCGGTTCGAACCCACTTAGAGACTCCGCAGGAGAAAGACTTGGCAATCTGCTCCCATAAAGATTACGGTCTAGAAAAACCCAGTGGAGCAGTTCTACTCTGTCAAATGGGGTCGCTATGAGTTGAAAATTGAAACAAGAACAACATATATATTTTTTAAATGTCTTTTTGTTTGTTTGTTTATTGTTGTAGTTTAAGTGAAAGTTTACATTTCAAGTTAGCCTCTCATACAAAAATTTATACATACATTGTTATGTGACCCTAATTGCTCTCCCTATACTGTGACAGCACACTCCTCCTCTCCACCCCTAATTTCCCATGTCCATTCAGCCAGCTCCTAACCCTCTCTGCCTTCTCATCTCACCTCCAGATAGAAGCTGCCCATTTAGTCTCATGGATCTACTTGAGCTAAGAAGCATACTCTTCATGAGTATCATTTGATGTCCCACAGTCCAGTCCAATCTTTGTCTGAAGAGCTGGCCTCGGGAGTTGTTTTAGTTCTGGATTGACAGAGAACAATATATTTTTAAATACTGATCATAATATTATTATACCTAAAAAAATTAACAGTAATTAACACAATTTATTGTTGGGTCCCTATTTCTTTTTCTCAGTCTCAAAAGTATCTTTTTTACATTTGGTAGCATTGAATAAAGATCCAGACAAGTTCCATATTCTGCCTATATTGTTAATATCTTAAGTTCACTCTCCCTTCCCTCTCCTTCCCCAACCCATACCACTGTTTTATTAGAAAAATTAGATTATTTAGGTTATTTCTTTGTAAAATGTCCTGCATTTTGGATTTTGCTGACTGTTTTGTTCGGGGGCTTTTAACTTGTTCTTCTATCCCCTATGGTTTCTGTAAACAGGTAATGAGACCTCAAGGCTCACGTAGATTTTGCATAAATTTTTAGGCAAGATATTTCAAAGATGGTGCTGTGCACTTCTTGTTGCATCACATCATGAGGCACATAATGTCTACTCCTCTCCTTTTAAAGATGTTAAGATTGATTAGTGGGTTTGAGTGGTATCAACATGATTCTTCCATTGTAAATTCCCCGTCAATAATTTGCAAATGATTTTAGCATCCATTTATAATCATTGGCTAGATCCATTTTTTCATTGTTCTTGTTAAGTGCCATTGAGTTGGTTTGAACTCATAGTGACCCTATGTACAAAAGAACAAAACAGTGCCTGGTCTTGCACCATCCTCCTAATCATTGCTATATTTTAGCCTAATTGTTGCAGCCACTGTGTCAATCCATCTCGTTGAAGATCTTCCTCTTTTTTATTGACCTTTACCAAGCATGAGGCCCTTCTCCAAGGACTGGTCCCTACTGATAACATGTCCAAACTACATGGCACGAAGTCTCACCATCCACGCTTCTAAGGTACATTCTATCTGTACTTCTTCCAAGACAGATTTGTTTGTTCATCTGGCAGTCCATGGTTTATTCAGTATTCATCACCAACACCATAATTCAAAGACATCAGTTCTTCTGCAGTCCTCCTTATTCACTGTCCAGCTTTCACATGCATATGAGGTGATTGAAAATACCATGACTTGGGCCAGGCACACCTTAGTCCTCAAAGTGACATCTTTGTTTTTCAACACTTTAAAGAGGTCATATTTGCTCAACGCAATACGGCATTTGATTTCTTGACAGCTGCTTTCATGGGTGTTGATTGTAGACCCAAGTAAAATGAAATCCTTGACAACCTCTGTCTTTTCTCTGTTTATCGTGACGCTGCTTATTAGTCCAGTAGTGAGAATTTTTGTTTTCTTTATGTTGAGGCGTAATCCATACGGAAGGCTGTAGTCTTTGATCTTCATTAGTAAGTGCTTCAAGCTCTCTTTGCTTTCAACAAGCAGGGTTGTCATCTGCATATCACAGGTTGTTTATGAGTCTTCCTCCAATCCTGATATCCTGTTCTTCTTCATATAGTCCAGCTTCTCGGATTGTTTGCTCAGCATACAGATTGAATAAGTATGGTGAAAGCATACACCCCTGACACACACCCTTCCTGATTTTGAACCACGCAGTATCCCCTTGTTCTGTTCGAACATCTGCCTCTTGGTCTATGTACAGGTTCCACATGAGCACAATTAAGTGTTCTGGAATTCCCATTCTTCTCAATGTTATCCATAATTTGTTATGATCCACACAGTCGAATGCCTTTGCATAGTCAATAATACAAAGGTAAACATCTTTCTGGTATTCTCTGCTTTCAGCCAATATCCATCAGACATCAACAGTGTTATCCCTACATTTTTGCATTCCAAAAAAATCCCCAAACCAAACCCTTGCTGTCGAATTGACTGACTCATAGTGACCCTATAGGACAGAGTAGAACTGCCCCATAGGGTTTCCAAGGAGCAGGTGATGGATTCAAACTGCCGACGTTTTGGTTAGCAGCTGAGCTCTTCCAAACCAAACCCTGTTGCAGTCGAGTCAATTCTGACTCATAGTGACCCTATAGGACAGGGTAGAACTGCCTCATAGGGTTTCCAAGGAGCAGGTGGTGGATTCAAACTGCCAACATTTTGGTTAGCAGCGGTGGCAGTTAACCGCTGCGCCACCAGGGGCTACAAAATGGAGATTGCCTAATTCTCTCATTCTTTCTGCATTAATTAGCTATCAGTATTTCTATAAAAAAGAACTTCCTTTCATTAACTGTCTGATTTCCCTGAAACACAACAGAAGAAGGATAAAACATTTCTCATGATTCTATTCATTTAATGAATATCTATTATGTGCCAGGAACTGTACTAGGTGTTGGGAACACAACAGTAAACATATCTACACCCTATCATCAGGGAGCTTATGGTCTGTGTTTTAAATGTACTCAGGATTTGCTTTATCAGGTATGGTAAGACATACAGACTTTGAAAGAAGTTTATTATACTTACAGTTCTCTGGAGAGAACATAGTACACCATGAGGTAGAGCCATACTGGGGGTTTCACCCAGGGACAAGGTAACAACAAGCTGCGATTGTAGGAGACGGCTTATATATGGTTGTGCGGGCTTCCTGGGGGTTGGGCATTTTAAGTAATTCTGCAGGCTCTGAGAGACAGGAATTGTCCCTAGTTGTTGGGTACCTGGCTCTGGGTGATTAGGGCAGGAGTGTGAAAACCTAATAAGTGGAGTGGTTGGAGAGTGGACTTAATCAGCTGCTCAAGAAGGGGAATTGACTGGCCTCCAGCCAGGGCCTTGAAACTGTGTCAGGATAGCATTTTAAGAAAAACAAAACAAAAAACCCCCAGAAAACTATATTACAGTCTGGGTAATACAGGTGACTAAATAGATAGTTGTCATATAGTATGAAATATTATAAAAAATGTACACAGTTCTATGGGAGTTCTTATGGGCTTGGGTTATTTGTTCCTTTATTGTAATCTATTTTGTGTAGTAAGGCTGAGTATTTACATACCACCTCCTTCACTAGACTGCAAACCTCTTTAGGAAGCAAGAACTTCCATTATGTCTCATGAATTCCTCAGCACACCTAATGCAGTTCTAATAAGTTTCTAATAAGAGATCTCCAGAAAGTTAAATCCCAATAGAAAACACTCATTAAAAGTGTGTGAAATGAAAGAATGATATAACTGAAACTTCTTGAGCACCTACTATGGGCCATGTTAAATAGTTTATATACATGTTATTTTATCTTCAGAACAATCTTCAAAGTTGTAGTTGTTATTACTATTACTGCCATTTCCCCTTTTAAGGGTGAGGAACTTGAGAAGCAAGAGAGGTTGCCTTGTCTGTGTTGCCAGAACAAGGAAGTGCACAATACAGGATTTGAACTCAGAACCCATAGTGTTACCATGATATTATACATAGGAAAGAGTTTGATAAATGGCAAATATCTATAAAAGATTAGATATGAATGTGGTTTGGTGGAAATAGCATGGACAGTAGATTTAAACCAAAAAACAAACAAAAACCCCAATCCATTTGAATCAATACCAACTTCTATTTAGTTTTCAACTTCATCACTTCTGTGTGGTCTTGGGAAAGTCTTGTAAATCTTCTGAACTGCAGCTCCCTAATCTAGAAAATGGAAATAATGATATCTACTTTGAAGGATTGTTGTATTTGAGAGAGTGTATATGGAGGCCTTAGCACAATGTCTGAGAGATCGGATTCTTGGTAAATTGTAACTGATGTTACTGTCTTTCCACAGTTCCTAGACATGCTTTTGTTTGTACTCAGTGATTTTCTCACTAGATACTAGGGAGTTGCCAAAAAGGAACGGGGAGGAAGGGGTAATTGTAACAGATTACATTATTGCAGCTGACCCCAGAGATGCAGACTTAGTTTGTAGATTCATTTGTAAGCTCATTTCCACGATGTTTATTGCATGCCTGTGATGTGGGAGTCCTGTCTGCAGGATAGGCATGAGTCACACATGGTACTTGTCCTTGGAGGGCTTCCCTCCTGCCTGATAACTGGTATGAATGTGTTTCTAGTAGGTTAGATTCCATGTATTCATTTGCCAAAGTGACCCAAATTTGCAGTACATGAAATTAAAGCAAACATATAAACAGAACAAACCACCAGTGCAATGCACTTCTTTTCGAATCCATCTCCAGGTAACAGAGCTGAATGGATTTTTACATTAAACAGCAACAACAACAAATTGTGATTGGTATAGATGTTCCAGTAAAATTACCCAGGGGCGTAGTTCTCAACTCGTTATGTTTAACGGGATGCCGAGAGCTTAGACTTCATTTGCAACGTTGAATTGCCATAATTCTCTTTCGAAACTCATTAAATTTTAACTAGATACACATGCTCTGTCTGCTCAACGTGGGGGGAAAAACATATTTTGGATATCTGTCAAGTCTGTCCCCGTTACTCAGAGAAATGTGCCTAATTTTAAGCCTCAAAATGCTGATGTGCTTGGAGAAATGCCGCAGATGTCATCTGGTGAAAATGCAATTGAACACATGTACAAATAGTAGAGCACACCATCTTCTCAGAAGTTTTCCTGGTGCATTAATATTGGAAAGCTGAAGTCGAAAATTTCCCATTCAACCCTACGAAAGGGTTAGGGGTGGGGTGGGGAGAGAAAACCCACTTACCTTAAAGATTCATGATTCAAGCGCCTGATAGAATCTGCAGTTTCCATAGTGCTGGGCCCTAGATTTCCCTTTAATGTAATTAAGCCTCAAGATTTATGAATACAACAGGCCAGAACTTGATCCGTGTTCATTTTCAATTACTGCAGTGAAAGGGCCTCTATCCAGATGTCTCTATTTACAGCATTCAAGCAGGCCGGACCAGGGGCCGAGGGGGGAGGGCCCACAAATTGTCACACTTGTTAATTCTTCACAGAGGATACTCAGCCGAGGTCCTGGCTTTGACCCTGTGACAAAAGGCTAGGGGCCCCCGGGGCAAGGGCATCAATGCTTCCAGGGACAACACGGTGACCCACTGGGGTCACTCCCTCTGCTTTGTAGGTATTTGTGTAATAATGGGGTCCATTCCTTATTTTTATTTCTGTTACAGTTCTGGGGGCATCGAAGGAAAAAGCCTGGCTCTGATGTGAAAGACAAACATATATAATGAGAGCATCAAGTTTCCCTGGCAACAGTAACCACGATAAAATGCTACAGGGGAAATACACAGTACGCAGTGACCCACATAATCGGACCTATTTTGGGAGCATTGTTTTATTTTTCTTTTGAAGGGTGTTGTGTTTTTTTTTTTTAATGTTATCAGGTCTGCAGTTTAGTTTTGCTGGGCTTATTGGAACACGGTGTCTTTTCTCCTGCTACAGTTACAGTCCTGCTTGTTTTGAAGCAGGTTTCCAACCACCAGATACCCACCTGCTGGAGTGGCCTTAAAATATTTCACTTTATTCCCTTTATTTTTGCTTTGAAAAATGTCTGTGCTTTCCACCGGTAGTTCTACAGGTTTCTGAGGCATGTGCGAAGTGTTTTCTTAACACTAATGTGGACGTTTGCATTGAGGTATCATTTTAAAAGGAAAATCCCACACAAAAGGCTTAGAAATAAGAGCTCAGCGGGAGATGCAGAACCACTAATGAAATGTACCGCATCCAGTAAAAAGCCCCCAATCCTACCCCACGCTTTTCCTCTGTGGCGTGTGTCTAGCCCATCATTTTATTTTCTCAACTCTCAAACCAGAGTTGTTCCCTTGTGAACAAGAATGAATTGAGATATTGCTTTTGTTGAACGATAATTGGCTGTTATATTAACGTGTGGCTCAGTAAAATGGAATTGTTGGCCAATTCTCTTCCATTTCAGGAGGTTGTTTCTTGAAAGTACTGCAAATCTCCTCCTTGATTAGCCCCTTTAAATCAGTTTTGGGTTTTCCTTTTTTAAGTCATGACCTTTACAGGACTCCAGTTCATTTCAGTGGATTTAAAGGGACTTGAATAAGACAAGGAATTGTTCAAAAATAGAGCTTTCACTCAAATTTACTCCATTCTTGCCTTTCAGAGCAACACCTCTTCTTTCTTTATTTAAGAAATGATTTAATAATTCAATACAAAATCTAATCAAGTTCAATACTTCATTAAACCCATTCTGACTCACAGCGACCCTAAAGGACAGAGTAGAACTGTCCCATAGAGTTTCCAGTGAGTGCCTGGTGGATGTGAACTGCTGACCTTTTGGTTAGCAGCTGTAGCTCTTAACCACTATGCCACAAAAGGAAATAAGATGGTCAGAATTACGCCCTTTGTATCTGAAATATATTCATTGGAGCCAGAAGGATAAATTTATGTATAATGAAGTACTCAGTACTTCATTATACATAATTTTGTATATTTTAGATACAAAGGGCATAATTTCTGACCATCTTATTTCCTTTTGGGGAAGGTGACTGTACCAGGTGTATAGGACAAGAGAATAGGACTGATTCACTTTGTGATTAGTCATCTCTTTTGGAAAGCTGTGGATCTTGACAATTTTAGCAATTAATTTGTACCTTTTGTATGTTGTTGTTGTGTGCTGTCAAGTCCTGTCTGACTCATAGCAACACTAGAGGACAGAGTAGAACTGCCCCATAGGGTTTCCTATGCTGTAATCTTTAGGGGGCAGATTGCTAGGTCTTTTCTCCCATGGAACAGCTGGTGGGTTAGAACCACAGACCTTTCGGTTAGCAGCCAAGTGCTTAACCATTGAGCCACTGGGGCCACTTACCTTTTGTATAAACACTTGTATAGACTTCATTTAGTGCTTTGGTTTGTTATGGAGCAGTACCGAAACAATACAAGGACAATAGTAGTTCATCAAGAAACAGTGCTTTTGCCACTTCTGGTTGATATGTCATGTTAATATTTTAGTACATTTTTGTTTTCTGTGAAGCCCTGGTGGAGCAGTGGTTAAGAACTTGGCTGCTAACCAAAAGGTCGGCAGTTCGAATCCACCAGCTTCTCTTTGGAAACCCTATGGGGCAGTTCTGCTCTGTCTTATAGGAACTGTATGAGTTGAAAGTGACTCAATGGCAATGGGCTTCTGTTTTCTAAAATATTTTTTAAGTTTATGTTTATTTGGTCTTGCTCTTCTTTTTTGCCTCCTTACTTCTCTTTTACCTTTACTTCCTCCCTTTTCTCTTTTTCTCATTAGCCCCTGAGGACTTTTTTTTTTCCTGCACTTCTTCAGCAGGCTAGATGCTATGAGACTGAGGTTACAAAGGTGGATCAGACAGGCTTCTTGAGCCCCAGGACATTGTTCTTAACTGCAGGATCTCCTCTCGTTGGTGTGTTGTGTATATTTAAGGGGATTTTGTAAGTAATTTGTATAATAAAGTACCAGATTTTGTTTAAATGCATGAGAATAGATTCCACGTCTTCTCACTTTAACTGTCATTATGATATCCTTTCTTGAGTGGGAGAGAAGAATGGAGTTAGAGCTAATTTGCTGGGGATTGTTCATAACCATGGATAGCACACTGGACCTCAAATACATGCTCTTTTTTCCCCCTGTGGTTGCTTTTGTATGTACAGAGTTCAGTTGTGAAGGGTGCAGCAGGCTAAGAGGATATGACCAAGTTGTTTAAAATGTTAATTATAAAGCTGTAACAATTGGAAAATATCTACAGTATAATGCTACATGGAAACACAGTGTGTTTACGGTGATAACAACCACGTAAAATGTGTATGTATAAAGGGCTGTGCAACTTTTTTCCTTCTTAATGTTTCCTTTAGTTAAAAAAATAAAAAGGGAACACTGCATGTAAAAAATGAGATTCTTAAAACAGTTTTAAAATAGTTTTTCTGTCCCTGGCTTAGTTGTTGACTATTAATTGTTAACTTTTACTACAGTAAATATATTGGTCTGTGCCAGCCCCTCTTCTTGTATCAAAGTAGCTACATGCTGGAGATCAAATCATCTTCTTAGCATTGTATGTTCTATAACGGTCTGTACGCTTTAAGTGAGGGCCACTTGCTCCTTTCTAAGAATAGCATATGCTACTTGCCTCAGGCTTTTCTACCCCTTGTTTTGGATGCTCAGAGACCTGTGTCTAGAAGTTGATGGTTCCAGAACATTGAGTTTTTCAATGTGAAGATTACTGTATCGAGAAAACAAAATATTTTTCCAGTCAACAAAAGGAGGATTGTGTTAGATAGGGCTTTAGAAGTAGATCTGGGGTGAGATTAATTTCAGTACCATTCCCGTGGTAGTTATAGGAATAAACAGCTATTCTAAATAGCTCTTGACCATAGGGCAGAATACCAAAGATATTTTTTAAAAATGTCTTTGTGAACAAAATTTTATTAGACCAGAACTAGAGGATTCAACCAACGTCCTTTTCCAGATTTTTTTCAATATCAACTAACTTTGTAAAATATGATTTCTGTTTCTTGAATCTCATGTAATTAAGATACACCATTCATTCATCCAGCATTTGAATCATCGATTAATTTATCCATTCATCCATCATCCATTTACCCATCCGCCCATCAATCCAACTATCATCCATCTGTCCTCCTATCCCTCTCTGTATCCATCCATTCACCTATCCAGTAGATTTGTTTAAGTGACTACCCAGTGAAGAGGATTCTTAGTTACTGAGAGGATTCAAAAATAAATAAGACAGTCCCCCCTCTCAAAGTGCGTAAAGGTTAATAAGGATCTCTCACATTATTAAGGTTGGGACCTGGATGCAGATAAGGAAGGAAGAGAGTCTAAGGCAAAAGAAAGAATATGAATGCTGTCCTGCAGATGGGAAGGTGGGAACATGTGGGGAACAGTGGAGCATGTGTAAATGGAAGCTAAGAGAGTATATAGGGAAGTGGTAATGAATGCTAGGAAAGAGGTTTGGATAAAGGTAGCAAAAGGCCTTGAATGTCAAACAAAGATGTTTGGAGAGCCTTTGGTGACTTCCCAGCAGAGAAAATAACATGAATGTTAACTTCGTTAAGAAGATCAATCCAGGTCAATATGGGCGATGGATTAGAGGAGACAGATTAGAGAGAGACAAGAGGCAGAGAGCCCAGTTAGTGCTACACGATGATTAGGTTTACCCTGATGTGGATCATTTACTACACAGAGACTGCACCACAGTTTAAGTTAGGGGACTTTCCCATTAAAAATACTCAAGTATAGGTCATATTTCAGGGATAGAAGAGAGAGGTTATGTTGATTTTGTACTTATCACATCACAGTACTCGTTTTTTTTTAGGCTCAGTGTTGACCCTCTCCTAAATATTAAGGAGGGTAATTTATATATTAGAAACAATTGATTTTGAGATGGAGCATTCGTGTGGCTTTTATTCTAGTGACATATGAAGGTTTGGGGGCAAGATAACAATTAGCAAAGTCCAAGTTTTAGAGTTGAGGAAGGAGAGAGGCCTTTTTTCTTAACGTAATAATCTCAACTTTAAAAACCAATTCATTGGCTTTGTGCGTATTAGGTGTAATATCTTTTGTGAAACTACTGTGAAAATGTATTTAACTCATTAGTGATGGTAGCTTGTTTGAAACAAAATACTCTGAATATAGAAAGTTAAAACAGAGGTGAAGAATCATAATTCAATTCTCAAGATCATCTATTTAAAAGAAAATAAAATCAAAATCATGCAAAATGTGGAACAGTAGAACTTTTTTACCAGTGGATAGAATGTTTATAACATTGTTACTTCTGTGCAAAAATATCTTATCTTTGTCCTCCTGAAACAAACTCTATTTTAACTACCTGCTGTAGTAGTAACATAGCACATGTTATATGACTAAACTCACTACTCTTTGGGGGTTGGGATACTGTAATGCTTTCTTCAGTCTCAAGAGTATGTCTTATTCCCGCAAATTTATTATTCCACATAGCCTTGTTAAAAATAGATACATAGCAGCTGTTAAGTTGACTCTAACTTCTGGTGGCCATGTGTACAACAGAGTGAAACATTGCCCATTCCTGTGTTACCACCATGTTTGAGTTCACTGTTGTGGCTATTGTGCCAATCCATCTCACTGAGGGTCTCTCTCGCCCTTATTGGTCCTCTACTTCACCAAACATGTTGTCCTCTTCTGTCGATCAGATCCCTCCTGATGATGTGTCCAAAGCAAGTGAGTCAGACAATGTTCTGTTGTGATCCATAAGGTTTTCATTGGATAATTTTTGGAGGTAGATCACCAGGCCTTTCTTCCTAGTATGGCTTAGTGTGGAAGCTCTGGTGAAACCTGTCCACCATAGGTGACCCTGCTGGTATTTTAAATACTGGTGGCATAGCTTCCAGCTTCACAGCAACATGAAAGCTGTGATAGTATGACAAACTGACAGGCAGATGGTGGTTGCTGAAAATAACCAACGTACAGCCTCACTGAAGAGATGCTCTTTGGCTACCATTGGATTTCCAACCCCTAAGAAAATGTGCTTATTTTACCAATATTTTGAACTTTGCCCATGCTGCATGCCACTCCTCCCCATCCCTAGCAAAGCATCAAACCTTTTGGTTCATAGAATGTTCTCTAAGATTCTGAGGGCCTCACCAATTCTTGAGATCAACTGAAAAATTCTGGGAGTCAAAACTCTCTTTCTACATTACTTTCATATCAACTTATGTATCATGTTATATAAATGTGCATGCACCTTTTGAATAACATTAATTTTAATTATAAAAAGCCAAACAAACAGAAAGACACCCCACCACACACATATTCACACACTCAGTCACAAAAAGGCCAGTAAGAAACACCTTGAAATGAAGACAAAGGTGCCTCTGCTAAGTCATGTGGACCAATCTGAGAAGAATGAGGAAACCTTCAAGAGAAGGCAGAGGGGTTTTCTCTTCCTGGAAACAGAGAGACAGCGAGAGAGGAAAAAAAATAAATAAAATTTGGCACTTTCTCAGTATGGCAGCTGCGCTTGTCTCCACAAAAAAAAAAAAAAAAAAAAAAACCATCAAGCAGTTCGTGAATTCCTGTAAAATAATTGCTCTTCACATAGGTGACTATTGTGTTCCATCCCTTATTATGAATACCTTGCAGTCTGATTTTCAGCACATTTAATCCTGTTTGAAACAAATTAAACTCTGAAAGCATATGTTACTGTAAAGCCTGAGTCACAGACTGTCACGATATTTTGCAGATTATTCAGCAGCTGTCTTGAAAACACGATGAAAAAAGTGACATCTACTAAACGCTGATTATGTGTCAGAGGCTTTGTTAACTGATGTAGAGACCAACGTTAGGGCAGGCCAGCAGGAGAGGAATGAGCTTTGGATTCAAGGGATCTGAGATTAGAACCTATGGCATTGTCTCTTACCAGATGTGAGATGTAACCTGCCTCCTGGCCTAGAAGATGCAGGCAATAGCTCGTTTGGCTGATCCTCCTCTGAGCAGGTCCAGCATTCCTGGGTGGAGCTGGGAGAAGGAGGAGCCACCAAGCAACAGGCTGCCCGTGGCTCTCTTGTTTCAGTCCATGGTTTTCTCCTAGCAGCGGGATTGACTGGTTTGAGGGACAGGTGAGACAATGTGAACTTGTAATTATATGACATATTGATTTCATTGACTTGGCCAGAACCCACCAGAAAAAGAAGGAGTCTGTAAGTCGGAATCGACTCAACGGCAACAAGTAACATCCAGGAGTTTTCAGGCATGCATACTTGAATTTAAAATGCAAACAAATTGTTATTGTTGTTGTTATCAGTTGCTGCTGAGTCAGCTTCAACTCACGGTGACTCATGGTGAATAAAACGTTGCCCTGTCCTATGCCATCTTCATGATGGTTGGTATGTTTGAGTCTGTTGTTGTGGCTATTGTGTCAATCCATCTCAATGAGGGTTTCCTTCGTTTTCACTGACCCTCTACTTTATCAAATATGCTTTTTTCTCCAAAGTAAGCAAGGTGAAGTCTTGCCATTCTCACTTCTAAGTAGCATTCTGGTTGTATTTTTTCTAAGCCTGATTTGTTCATTCTTCTGGCAGCCCTTGGTATATTCATTATTCTTTCTAACACCACAAATTTGTTGTTTTGTGCTGTCAAGTTGATTTCAACTCATAGAGACCCCGTGTGACAGAGTAGAACTGCCCCATAGGATTGTCTAGGCTGTAAGTCTTTATGGGAGCAGATCACCAGGTCTTTTCTCCCATGGAACCACTGGTGGATTTGAACCACCGATCTTTCAGTTAGCAACAAGTGCTTAACCACTGCACCACCAGGGCTCCTCCACAATATATTACTCGTCCCTAAATATTTATTTTCTTTATCACTTCTTTTGACTCTCATGAGGTACCCACCCTCCCCTTGGGGAGGCCTGTACCACTTCTAGAACCGTGTCACAAGACTGTCTCTTCTTTGACCAAAGTAGACTTTTCATCCCCACCTTCATGACTGCATCATCCCGGGGCCCTAGACTGTCTTCACTGCTAGCCATGTAGTTCTGTCTTGGTAGTAACCAAATACATACAACCTCTGTTATGCTTCTGTGGTCAAAATCGTGTAAGAATCATTTGCTTAATTTCATCACATCTTATCGACACCGTTTAGTGTTAAGCTGACCTTTGTAGTTTTTCACGGTTCTTGTATGTTTGGTTCTGGTGTTTGGTGATGTTTGGCTTTTCTTCAGGTTGTGAAGATGACTAATTTCTAAAAATACATCTTTAACTTGATTATGTCTGTGTATCTGTAAGGTGGGGGCCAGTGGTGGTTCGATGGTAGAGTTTTCACCTTCCATGCTGGAAACCCGGATTCTATTCTCAGTCAGCACACCTCATGTGCGGCCACCAGCCATCTTTCAGCGGAGGCTTGTGTGTTGCTGTGAGGTTGAACAAGTTTCACCGGAGCTTCCTGATTAAGATGGACAAGGAAGAAAGGTCTAGTTATCTACTTCTGAAAATCAACCAATTAAAATCCTATGGATCACAGTGTTCCATTTCACAACCTGTCACGGGGGTGGTACAGGATTGAGCAGCATTCCCTTTTGTTGTGCATGGGGTCACCAGGAGTTGGGGGGGCCCACTCGACATTAACAATAACCACATATATTTAGATGGCAGCTGACAACAAGTATATCTATACCATTGTAAGTTTGACTTCCCACTTTAATTCTTGAATACCTACTGCATCAGACTGTGATGAGGATTAATAAAGCTAATGTATGTAAAACGTCTGGCATAGTGTAGGCATTCAGTAAACGCTCATGTTTATTGCTATTTGCTGAAGATCACGGAGCTAGCGCAGGGAGGAAGAAGCAAATGCAGCGTGGCCAGCCTCCATAGCCTATGCTTTTCCACTTTGCACATGACACATCCTCCTGTGTGAAAAGGAAAACCAAATTTGCTCTTTGATATGGGGGATTAGTGTCTCTCAATTTTATTCTTGTTTATCTGATAAACACCATAGTATGCTTCATATTACAGTACTCTTTTTTCTTTTTTTGGTTATTACTGTTTACAGTCTTAGTGTTTATTGAAATATGGTTCATTAAAAAAGGGGTTGGTGTTCAATGCATTTCTCATTTTGATTCTGAACAATGACATTTTACTTGTGCGATTCAAAGGTTAAAAATTTGGACTCGATGAAAATGTTAGTCTGTAGAAAGAGCTCCAGAAAGTGTGCTTTATGCTGGTGTATCAGGTGGCTTTTTGCTGCCTTGGTAACAAGTCTAGATGTGGCACCTATGTTTTTGTGCAGGCTCCTTAATTATGCTCTACAGACTCAGAGCACTGTAGCTCCTTGTAAGTGCTCATTGCAGTGGTCACCCGGCCCATTACCAAGGGAAACAATATTGGACTTTGTATGACGTTAGATTTGGGGTGGCATTGGGGTATGGAGCTCAAAGAATCAGTTATTAAATCTCAATCTCTCCCTCTCTCTTGCGATAAAATTGTCTGTATCACAGATTTACTTCCCATGATTTTGTTTTTAGATAATAACTGCCATATGTACTTTATAATACTTGGTGATACTATATCAAATGGAAGAAAAGTAGAGGGTGCTGGAAAGAACATATTGCTGTAGTTTTGCATACCGAATTGACAGTCTGCTCATTGTTATTTTGATCATTATTATTTCTTTTAAAGCTTTTTTTTGCATGTTAAGAAAGATTAATTTGATTAAATCTATAACCCTGTTAAACCTGTTGCTGTCAAGTCGCACTCACTGCGACCCTATAGGACAGAGGAGAACTGACTCATGGGATTTCCAAGGCTGTAATCATTATGGAAGCCTACTGCCACATCTTTCTCCCACGGACTGGCTGGTGGCTCAAACCGCCAACCTTCCGGTTAGCAGCCAAGCGCTTAACCACTGCCCCACTAGGGCTCCGTATAATCCTATTAGAATAGTAGTATTACTAAAAGAGATTGATTGTACTTTAGATATGTAGCAGATTAGTTGCGTATTAACCTGATACAATGGATAAGGTTATCAAATGAATCTGCATATGTGCAATGCACTACAGAATGGACAGGGAGGGACTGGAACAACTGTGGCATAGTCTTTTGTCTTGAAGGGAATTAAATACAATAGTAGAAGTCATTAGGGGTATATTTGGAGGTACTTTAAGGACAGATCTTGGTTCAGATCCCCTTATTTAGAGGCTGAATATTCTCAGACTTGTCATTTAATCTTTCAGTCAGTTTTCTCATCTGGAGAATAGGGACCATAGTACCACTCCATAGGGTTGTTGAGGTGTGCTCAGTAACTGCTAGTCCCCTCCCCACTCCCCTCGTGGTTGATTTTCGAGAGGATGAATAGACGTGAACTTACAGTCTTCTGCTTATATCCTGATTAGCTGATCTGAAAGGAAGGAGGTCAGGCTGCTCTGATCCACAAGACTAGAACCACTCTGGAAATAACCCCTATGCCCTCTGACCTTCCCCGAACCCCCAGCCATTTATTTTATAGTTTATTTTTTGTTGTTGAGACTATACACAACAGAACATACACCAATTTAGCAAGTTCTACATGTAAATTCAGTGACGTTGATTACATTCTTTGAGTTGTACAACCGTTGTCACCCTCCTGTTCCGAGTTATTCCTCCCCTATTAACATAAACTCACTGCCCCCTAAGTTTCCTGTCTAATCTTTTGAGTTGCTGTTGTCAGTTTGATCTCATATAGATAGATCTTAAAAGAACACAATGCTCAAGGCAGACGTTCTTTATCCTAGCAGTTTTTGTAGAATAATGTTACAGTCCCAAATGTCCTTCCTGTGGCTCTTTTCCAGGCATTACCTACAGCAAAGATGATAAATGGGTGCCTGTGTTCCCCTCCCATCCTGGGACTTGATCGTGCCCATGAAAATCATTCCAGTCAGTCATGGTGGCTTTCCCATGAAACCTGGGAAGGCCTCAAAGCCCTTCATAATTCAGTGCTCCAGGTAGCCGCTACTGATTGATCTGAGCTGATGTTCAAGCTGAAGAGCTGATCAAACAGCTCTATAGGAAAAATCAGCGCACAAATTTGGACACAAGGATCTTGACTCAGAGATGCTCACACAAATATTTTTACCTTTTTTGTTACTCAAGCACAGAGAAATTAAATGACTTATTCAAGATCTTAAATTGGTTGTAGAACAATGATTAAAATGTGGCACTCCAGACCTCAAAATTAAGACTCCTTTTATTCTTGGTTTTTAATTTTTGCATATGAAAGAATTGCCTCCCTGGAAATGAGTGCCCCAAGGAACAGTGAGTTTAGAGTCTTTGTGGACATATTCAACAGTAGACTGGATGAGGATGGGGTGGGGGAGTTATGGAGGAATTCAAACATCAGTTGGGATGTTGGATTAAATGATCTTTAAGATGTCTTCTGGGACTTAGTGTCAAAGAATCTCCTTTCAAGGTCACTTAAGAATGCCATTTCCTAACCAAGACATGTCTCAGGAAATAAGTTCCATGCCTGGAATTCATTTGTAATTAGACATTTAAGATCCTAAATAACATTTGCGTTAATTATTTTTTGTCTGGTTTCATGAAATACATTTAATATTTCAGACCGTATCCATACATTGTGCTCCTCATAAGGTTTGAGTAGATTTGAGAAAATTTTGAAATTTGGAAAGTAAGGATCACTACATAAATACTTAATATTTTTAAAGTCAGGGAGCTTCTAAATACATCACCAAATATCATAATTGTTTTTTTGGTAAGGAAAAAAATCTTATTCATCCAAATATTTCCCATTTAAAGAGGATCTGTAAGAAAGTTTGCAATTTGAGAAAATTCTGGAATACAAGATTTCAGACTTGCACATCTGTCCATTTTCAACAACAATGAATGTTAAGTAGATTTCCAAGCTTTTTCTATGGGTATCAAAGTGATGTTCTTATTGAACCTTAAAAGCCATAGTGAGCTTCCCTTGTCTCCTACCTTCCCCCTTGCAGCGCTGTAAATCTAACTTCTGCCCGTCCTATTGTTCAGAAAAAAAGCAACCATATTGTGCTGATTGCTATTAAATTAAAGCAGAAAGGGAGAGACACAAATGTGGAAGCCCATCTTACCAGCAGGGATACCACTGTCTTTTATTTTGCATTTTGGGAGGGTCAGAAAGTCATGACAGGCATCTGACCTCTGATAACCTTTTCAGTGCTTCTGTGTGCAGTTTTTGGGGGAAGAACTTAATTAAATACAATTGAATTTCTCTGCTAACATTGCCACTGAAAGGACTCCTTTTAGATGGCATGGTGTTTGCTGGTGAGGAACAAACAAAGATGCTTCTTTTGTTCCTCAAAGAAAAGTTAGCATATGTTAGTTAAGGATTTGTGATTTCTTTTGAGTCGACTGGCAGGTTCCTAAAAGTTCAATGGGCCTTCTGAAATGATAACCACAATAAAAGATGCAATATGTAGTTAACTAAAACTTCAACTCTTATTCTTTTTTTTTTTTTTTTTTAATAATTGTTGCTAAGGTCAATATTTTTAAGAGTTTACTATGCTTATCAGAAACTCAAATAAAAATTGTTAGGATCATTGATTTACAATTATGTTGCTAGTATCTGACTGCACAAAATATAACTTGATCATCTCCTGAATTTTCTGTCTACCAGTGGAATAAGAATTTCCAGTAGATACATTGTAGTACGTTTTGTTAGACAACTGATAAAACAGGAGCTGACAAAGAATGTACAGTTTTGGGTTATGAATAGTTTATTATGCATTTTAATTGTTAAATATGAAACTTTTCTGCAAGTTACACTTTGATAAAAAATAATTGTATAAATATAAATTATATTTATATATAATTATATAAAATAATTGTATAAAAATGTATAAATGAAAATATGTTAAAATTTATTTTACCATTGTTATTCTTGGGCTTCTGAAATCAGTTTGACAATTAGAAACTGAGGAATCAATTTTATAATCATCATGTACACAGAGAATAAGTTATTCAAGTTTGTCTTAGTATTTATTTTGAAAGGATCAGGTTGCATCTTCTTAGATTCAAAGAATCTTTTAATCCTAGATGATTTTGTTTTCCCTGAAGAGAGGATTAGAATTAGGAATTGATGCTTTTGAATTTAAAGTTGACCATTGTGTTCGTTAAGCCCACTTCCTCACCTCCACACCCCCTTCCTCTGTTTCTTTGCTTTCCCAGGTCTTTGTAATTATTTAGGGAAAAAGAAAAGTCAACACTCGACCCCACTGCCCTGTCTGGCTTCTGTCCCATCTCTTGTTCTCCATTCATGGTTAAACTCTTAAAAGTTGTGTGTACTACAGCCATAGCCTTTATTTCTGCTCCAGTCTGTTTCCGGAATCTAGCTTCTGTGTTCACCGTCTTGGAAATACCCCAACTAAAGTCACTAACGATCAGGGCCATCATGTAATGTTGGAGGGTTGTGCCTTACACAAAAGCTCCAGGCTGAGGATAAGTGGAGGCTGAAATCCAGGTGCTGAGCCCTGTCATGGGACTGTATCTGCCCAGAGGAGGTACTGTTTTTTTTTTTTTTTGTACTTTTTCCGAAGCCTCTCTAGGCCTAATAGTGGCTTTGTCAACAATTCTGTCGGTCCAATCTCAGCCTTTTATGTCTGATCTTATACTTCAAAATCTAGAGCTTTTTAAAGATGGTAAATAAGCATATGATCAAGAGTAAAATCATCAGTTATTTGTTGTTGTTATCTGCTGTCAAGTCAGTGACTCCATGTGCAATGGAACCAAACCCCGCCTGGTCCTATCCCATCCTCATGATTGGGTTGCAGATTGGATCATTGTGATCCCCATAGGGTTTTCACTGCCTGATTTTTGGAAGTAGATTGCCAGGTCTTTCTTCCTAGTCTGTCTTAGTCTGAAAACTCTGCTGAAACCTGTCCAGTATCATAGCAACATGCAAGCCTCCAATGACAGACTTGTAGTGGCTGCACATGAGGTGCATGCATTGGCTGGGAATTGAATCTGGGTCTCTTGCCTTGAAGGCAAGAGTTCTACCACTGAACCACCAATGTCCCAGTCAGTTATTTAGAGGATCCAGAATCCTTTGACAACAGGAGGTCTGCCCAAGGCTGTTAGAAGTTTAAATCACTATGGGGTTAGGATGGGTTATTTTTCCATTTGTTTAAACAAAATGCTATTTTAGGGAAGTGAAAATAAAGGCCGAAAGCCTTACATAAAATGCAATGCCAGTTTCTTATCACTCACTGTCTCACATCCCATAGTCCAGTCATACTGAAATACTTAGTGGAGATTCCAGAATATAGTGAAAAGATCATAGGTTTTAGAACTAGACAGATTTAGGTTGGGATTTCAACTCCGCCACTTACTTATTGATATTGCTTTGGGCTGTTACTAAACTCTCTGGGCTTTAGATTTCTCATCTATAAAATAATGATAAAAATAGTCACCTTTCAATAGTCTTTTGGTGGAGGATTAAGGAAGCTATTGCAAGGACACACCTAGTATTTGGCTTAACAAAATAGGCAGCAGCTAACATTGGTGTCAGGGATGGGTTACCCAATAAGCAAAGTAAGCACATACTTAGGGCATCAACAAAACAGGGACAACAAGTTGTCCAAAGCAAAGACCTGTAGATGCCAAGCAGATAAGACACAAGGAGAAGTGAGTGCCACAGTGGAAGGAAACTGGCAGGGCACTAAATAGAATTGATACCATTTTATAAATTTGGTATATGATAACAATTTTCCTTTTCATTTTGAATGGATTGGGTATAACCTCACATTCAGTTCTCTCTTGTTGACCACTTAAGAATGCACCAGTGGCACCATAATCACATGACTTGGGCTGTATCTGGTCCTACACAAAGCATCTTCAAGTTGAACATACCCTTGTATTTGTATCATGCTCTTCGTGATCACTCTCATCCCTGTTGGGTATCAGCAGTAGTCCAATGACCTGTGGAAGATGCAGCATCAAAGGACGGAAAGTGAGTGTGCAAATTTTTAAGTATTATTTCAAGATGAAAAACACTCGTGGAGATCTGCCAAGGACCTAACTGCCTCATAAGTACTATTTCTTTTGACCATCTGAGACCTGAAGAACAAAATTACATGTTCCAAATCAATTTTTTCATTTAATAATTTTCCCCAAATATAAATTTTGTGTTAATGTCCAAATTTGAAAGCAAATTTTATTTTATAAATTTCATTTATTTTCAGTTATTTAAATTTACTTGCTATGGTGTTGTTGTTGTTGTTAGGTACTGTCGAGTTGGTTCCGACTCATAGCAACCCTATGTACAACAGAATGAAACACTGCCGGGTCCTGCACCATCCTCATAATTGTTGTTATGCTTGAGCCCATTGTTGCAGCCACTGTGTCAATCCATCTCTTGAGGGTCTTCCTCTTTTTTGCTATGGAAGAACCAAGTTTAAAAGGTGAGGTAATTTTATATCCAGGTAAAATGAAATGGCAACAACTAAGTGGAGCGCAAAAAAGAAAGCTTGAGGAGGATAAAAAGAAAAGGATTTGTGAATTCTTGAAGATAATTCCAAAATTAACTTCCTTTTACAAACATAATGAATCAGAAGAAATTCTTCTGTTAACAGTCAAGTTTAATGGGTGCAAGTTATTTTAATAGTACCGCTAGTGCTGAAAGTATTAATAGCAATGGGAATATATCAGAATTTGTCCCAAATTCTGTATCCATTCCTGCTGTAGTAAAAAGAAAAATTAATACTAGTGTAGAAAGTGAAACTATCTTAGAATCTGAAATTATCACATTTGCAGACCCATAAATAACAGAAACACAGATCCTGCTTTGTGGAATAATTTTTCTTCTAATATGTAAATTATTGGATCAAAAGAGGACAAAGTGATTGTTATCACAGTGGACTATTTGAAAATTTGTGTCGAAAATTTCTGGATGGTAAACAAACAAGGTTCTGTGGCCAGAATATACTTCCAGGGTGCAAAGCTAATGGTGAAATTATCAAGGGAGTGACTACTGTATTTTCCACCAGTAGTCTCAGTATATTGTTTGTTTGCAAACTATTCAGTCCTAAATCATTTAATTCTTGATTTGCTATGGATGGATTTAGTGATTGGCGCAACTCAAATATGATTGATAAACATGAAAACAGTTCAATTCACATAGACTTCATGTTGTCGTATTTAAACCGAAGACATGGTTTTGGCTTAACTCTTGAACTGGAAACACAAATTCATGAAGAACGTCAGTACTGGAAAGCCATTTTGCAACATGTTGTTGCTGTCATTATAACAATCGCTGAATGTGGACTGTCTTTTCGAGGAAGAAATGAAGTGTTTAGGTCCCCACAAAATGGAACATTTTGGGGTTTACTTGAACTTGTTGCTGAGTTTGATCCATTTTTAGCAGGCCATATCTCAAAATATGATAACACAGGAAGGAGCAACCCATAGTATATATCTAAAACAATGTGTGAAGAATTAATAAACTTAGTAAGTGATAAAGTTTGATCAACTATTTTCAGTGAAAAAAGTATAGCTGGATATTTCAGTTTGTGTATAGATTCCACTCCTGATCTTTCTCATACAGATCAGCTAAGTATTGTTTTAAGCTATATATCTCCAATAGATGGAAAACCTGTCAAGTGATTTATTACGTTTAGTAGCTTAAAAAGTCACACAATACAGAGAAAGTCAGCACAACTGGACGAAACCAAAAGCTACAAAGTTTCCTGAATACAACCAAACACTTAGAGGGACAGCGTAGCAGGGGCAGGGGTCTGGGGACCATGGTTTCCAGGGAAATCTAGGTCAATTTGCATAACAAAAGTTTATTAAGAAAAAAAAAGTCACACTGATGAAGAAATTGCAAATCAAGTACTTCGCTATTCATGTGAAGTTTGCCATATTTCTAAGTGCAGAGGCCAGTCCTATGACGATGATGCCTATATGTCAGGGTGTTATAAAGGCATTCAACAGAAAATTTTAGAACATAGCAAATATGCCATTTTCATACCATGTGCTGCACATTCACTTAATCTTGTAGGGCATAGCACAGTAGATTGTTGTCTGGAAGCCATTGATTTTTTTTTTTTTCCTACTGTTCAGTTACTCTACACATTTTTTGCTGCCTCCTTTTACCAATGGGAAGTTCTTAAAACATTTAGGCAATGATTGAATATTAAAATATCTTTCTAATACACATTGGGAAGTGCATGCTGTAGCAATGAGTGCAATCCTGAAATCATACACTCAGATTCTAGATGCCTTAGAAATTATTGCTGAAGACCAGACACAAAAAGGAGATACCAAAATAGAAGCTGAAAACATCAAACATGGCCAACAAAATGCAAACACTAGAGTATGTATTTATGTTGGTTATGTGGAATAATGTATTGCAGCATTTTCATTGGATGAGTCAAGCTCTCCAAGATTCAGAACTAAATTTAAAGACATGCACAGATCTCTACCAGCAATTACATAATTTAAGAGAAAATTTTGAAAGCACAAGAAAAATACTGCCAAATACTGATTATCAAGCAGTTTTCCATCACAGAAGCATTAGAAAGAGACAAGTAAATGATGGAAGTGCTCCAGAAGTATCATTGAGTGCCAGAGATCAGTTTACATAACCACATACTACACCATCATTGACACACTTGCATCTTGCATGAAAAGAAGGATAAAAGTGTGTGAAGTTCTATCAGATAGATTTTTCTTCTTAAACAATGTGGATATACCTGATGAAGAATGCATCTAAGAAATTAGTGAAAGCTTATCCCGAGGACTTAAATACAGACCTTTACGGAGAAGGTGATGATTTCTTTCTTACACGAGAACTTAGGTTTATAGATTCAGGAAAGATGAATTTTACGCCTGTAGGCATGTATGATTCCATAATAAAAGATGTTAACGGCTGAAGAACAATTCAGAAAAAGTGGTGAGAAAGGTTGCACAACTTGAAAATGTAATCATTGTCACTGAATTGCACATGCTGAAATTGTTGAATTGGTGTATGTTTTGCATTGTATATTTTCAACACCAACAAAAAAAAAGAAATACGTTATTTCTTAAATAGAGGCGCCCAGCCTGAGGCAATGTAAGTTACAAATCAAGCATTGAGCTAAAATCAAGCATCCATGTAAATTGTTTAAAGAAGCGGATGCCAAGTGCTGGGAAGAGTTCGTGGACAGTGAAAATCACCAGAGTTGTTTGAGAGCTGCAATGTGGGAAGCACTGGGTTCCAACTCTAGAGGGCATCTTCATGAGCCAGTGTTTTGGATCACATTCATGGTACTATTATAGCGACCCTACTGCCCCATAGGGTTTCCAAGGAGCAGCTAGTGGATTCAAACTGCGGACCTTTTGGTTAGCAGCCATACCTCTTAACCACTATGCCACCAGGGCTGCTCATCTTCCACATAATTTTATCACTTTGTTTACCAGACTTCTAAATTTTACTTGCTTAATCAGATTTAAATCTTAAAAAAAAAGTTTTACTTTGAAATTTGACCATATTTAGCTTGATTTTTTTCAAAAATTAACTTGACAGGTACATATTTTTTTTCCCTAAAAAAAGAAACAAAACCTAAAATGGCAGCTATGTAAACACACTAAACCGTGGAGAACCTAAACACAGTCATAAGCAAAAGGTATTTATCAAACAATTACTTGCATGTGGGATTATGCTAAGTGATATTTAAAAACAAAAAAACCCAGTGTGTTGCTCACTCTAGGAGATACAAAAAAGCAACCAAATGTAGTAGTAAGGACGTGCATATTTCCCAATGTTGAAATTGCTTTACGCATATTCCTAACTTTAATAATCACAAATTTCACAACAGAACGCTCATTTTCATCCCTAAAGAGACTCAAAAACCCTCAGCATACAACAGTGATTCAAGAAAGACTTGATTCATTACCCTTGTTAGGTATGGAAGTAGGTATTGTTTGGCAACTTACCTGTGATGAAATCACTGAAGAATTTGTAAGAGCAAAGAATAGAAAGAAATGTTTTTAATTATAACATGTTAGAGATGAAAGATCTATCTAAAAATAAAATATAGTAATTTGTTGTAATATTTGTTTTCTGATC
>NW_004443963.1:4559043-4571851 GCF_000243295.1 Trichechus manatus latirostris | reverse complement strand
GGGGCTTGTGTGTTGCTGTGATACTGGAAGCTTTGCCACTGGTATTCAAATACCAGCAGGGTCACCCCTGGTGGAAACAGGGTCACCCATGGTGGACAGGTTTCAGCTGAGCTTCCAGACTAAGACAGACAAGGAAAAAGGACCCAGCGTTCTACTTCTGAAAAGAATTAGCCAGTGAAAACCTTATGAATAGCAGTGAAACATTGTCTGATATAGTGCTGGAGTATGAGCCCCTCAGATTGGTAGGCACTCAAAAGACAACTGGGGAAGACCTGCCTTCTCAAAGTAAAGTCGACCTTACTGACGTGGATGGAGTCAAGTTTTCGGGACCGTCATTTGCTGATGTGGCACAACTCAGAATGAGAAGAATCATCTGCAAACATCTATTAATAATCGGAATATGGAAACATATTTAGAGATCCTTCACTGGTTTTGCTTCTCTAGAGAACCCAGCCTAAGAAAATCTCATTCCGCTAAAATGGCATACACCACTTTTGTGTTCAATTGCTAATATTATAGTTGCCTTTAAAAAGAAGTTACATCATAGATAGTGAAGTCACACACACATACCCACACACGTATACGTATGTATATAACTCACATATCCTGTTTGAATGCATGAGTAAGCAGAGTAGGAGACATCACAGATTATCAGTGTTTAGGGTCCTCACATGCCTTAGCCTGGCCCCACTGGTGTCATGATTTCTTCCAGTCTAGGCTTTTCCCCAGGCTGATCCTTTGCTAAAGACACTCTTACTTCTTCAAGTAGATATGTTTACTCCTGCTTCAAGATTCAGCTCAGCTGACATCTCTTCTAAGAAGTGTTTCCTGATACCTCTCTCCTTTCTAAACATTCTTCTCCTTATATCTGGGTGGGGTGCATCCTTTTTATTCACAGTCTTTATCCTACTCTTTGTATGGAGGGATCATGGCGCTATGTCTCACGTATTTTTGTATCCTCACTGCTAACATAGTTCATGGGATATCAATAATTATCTGATAAACTCAGTTGTCTTGATTTCAACAACTGGGCAAGTGGACAAAAAAGCCCAAGCAAAGACATGGCCGCTAGGAAGCATGTAGATTATTAGGGAGCGGTGGTGACTAAACCATCTTCCTTGGTTATTTCATTTCTAATGTGTAGTCCTTTACTACTTAATTCCTAATGCATTACTGTTTCATTTTTTGAAAAAAATTTTATGGAGGCAAGAGTTAAAATGGATTCTCTGGGCAAAGAGCCAAAAAAAAAATTAGTCATAAGGCCATTTATAAGAAACAACGGCTTTTCGAAGAATTGAAATTTAGGCAAGTTTTCCTTATCAGCATGAGTTAGCAACACTCATCCAATCAAGACAAGTCAGCTTAGCATTCATTGACCAACTTTCTCAAAACAAAAGGAAAATTAAATGTGATTAATCAGTCAAAGCAAAGGGTAAGATACTTGCTCATCTAAGCTTTAAAAGGATGTTATTTAACTGTATAAACTAAAGTCCCCTCACCATTTTCAGTTTTGGGTGCTCCCTGTTCCCAAACATTTTTCTTGCTCAATAAACTCTGTGTGACTCGATAATCAAAATTTTCTCTCCAGATATTTTACAGTTTCTTCTTGAGGGAAACTTATCTATTTTCAAGGCTTCAGCTACCTCTTGTCCTAATCTGATAGCCTCTTAAACTAGCTGTCTACAAAGATTGGTAGATCATCAGTACCTTACTGTCCCAGGACCAATATTATCTGTTGTTAGTGCCATGGAGTTGGCCTCAGACTCATGGAGACCCTGTGCACAACGGAACGAAAAGCTTCCTGGTTCTGCATCATCCCCTTGATCAATCGCAGATTGAATCATTGTGATTCATAGAATTTTCATTGGCTGAATTTTGGAAGTAGCTTGCCAGGCCTTTCTTCCTAGTCCATCTTAGTCTAGAATCTCACCTAAAACCTGTTCAGCATTATAGCAACACATAAGCCTCCAGTGACAGACAGGTGGTGGTTGCACATGAGGTGCATTGATTGGGAACTGAACCCAGGTCTCTGGCATGGAAGGTGAGAATTCTGTCACTGAACTACCAATGGCTAATCAGGATCACCTGGGAACTTGTTATACATGCAGAATCTCAGGCTTCACTCTCAACTTCCTGAATTAGAATCTGCATTTTATCTAGCCCCTCAGGTAATTCAAATACACAGCAAAATAGTTATAAGAAACGTTGGATTAGTAGCAGGTGCTTTCAAAATGTATTTGCCTGTGGAGACTGTGGAAAAGGTATTGGGACTGTTGCAAAGAGAAAGAAACACTATGTTGATGTGTTGATGAGATCTTGGCCAAAATCAGGCAGTGACCAAGAAAACCTCAGAGGAAGCATTCCATATTAGATTAGAACTAGGTGGTGGTTGTTAGACGCCGTCAGGTTGGTTCCAGCTGACTCAGCGACAGAACGAAACACTGCCTGGTCCTGCACCATCATAATCATTGCTATATTTGAGCCCATTGTTGCAGCCACTGTGTCATTCCATCTTATTGAGGGTCTTCCTCTTTTTCGCTGATCCTCTATTTTCCATGCATAGTGTCCTCCTCCAGGGACTGGTCCCTCCTGTTAACATGTCCAAAGTATGTGAGATAAGTCACCATTGTTGCTTCTAAGGAGTGTTCTGCTAAGACAGATTTGTTCATTCCTTCTGGCAGTCCACGGTGTATTCAGTATTCTTCTCTAACACTGTAATTCAAAGGCATCAATTCTTCTTTGGTCTTCCTTATTCATTGTCCAGCTTTTGCATGCGTATGAGGCAACCGAAAATATCATGGCTTGGGTCAGGCATACCTTAGTACTCAAAGTGACATCTTTGCTTTTGAATACTTTAAAGAGCTCTTTTGCACCAGATTTGCCCAGTGCAATACGTCATTTGGTTCTTGACTGCTGCTTCCATGGATACTGATTTTGGATCCAAGTAAAATGAAATCCTTGACAATGTCAGTATTTTCTCTGTTTATCATGATGTTGCTTATTGGTCCAGTTGTAAGAATTTTTGCTTTCTTTATGTTGAGGTGTAATCCATACTGAAGGCTGTAGTCTTTGACCTTCGTCAGTAACTGCTTCAAGTCCTCTTTGCTTTGAGCAAGCAAATTGTGTCATTTGCATATCGCAGATTGTTAATGAGTCTCCCTCCAATCCTGATGCTGCTTTCTTCTTCATATATATAGTTCAGCTTCTTGGATTATTTGCTCAGTATACAAATTGAATAAGTATGGTGAAAGGGTACAACCCTGATGCACACCTTTTCTGATTTAAAACCGCTCAATATCCTCTTGTTCTGCTCCAATGACTGCCTGTTGGTCTATGCACAGGTTCCGTACGAAGCACAGTTAATTGTTCTGGAATTCTCATTCTTCTCAACGTTATTCACAATTTGTTATGATCCACACTGTCGAATGCCTTTGCATAGTCAGTAAAACACAGGTAAACTTGGTAAAACTAGGTAGAGAATCTAAATATTTAAAATGGGTTCAACTTAGTGAGAAATGAGTTTTTCAGCTTAATGTTTTGATCCTTTGTTTGCACATAAAACGTTGATTTTCTTACAGAGAGACCACATCTTTCGAAAGAAATGCACACACCCCACCTTGGCAAACACATTTCTTACTTGGTAGCAGTTAAATGACGTAAGCGAGAATTTCAAAAGCTATCTCCTTGTTTCCGTTTTCCTTTCCAATCCCAGAGGCAAAGCAAGTATTTGCTTTTAGCCTAGTTGACATCCAAGCACTTTGCAAATGTTTCCACCAAGTCAGCTGCTCTTTATACATCCCCCTGGGAACCTTTCTTTTGGTTACTAACCCTCAAGAGCCTACAACCCCGTATTTGCAGAGATATTTGTCCAGATAGAAAGGGCTCATGAATCTTCAGACTTTCTGAGGAGGGTGATCATCAAGACACTCTAATTTGAAAAACTTTGTCCTTTTCCTCAAGCCTTTGGGCTCATCTAAAGACTATGTCCTCCAGTCTAGCCACCCACTGTTACCCTAGAATAAATAACACCTCTGTAATATTTCTTGGCTAAATATTATAGGGTTGAAAAGTCTGAGAAAAATTCATCCCTCATTTTGAAGGCATCATTAGATTTTGAATGCATTTTTAGAGTAAAGTCTCTGTTTAAGAATTTTGTGGCCACATGAAAATTTTATTTATTTCCTTTTCTCCCTCTAGCTCAGTAGTAATTTTTCCCTGGGTCTCTCTTTCATTTTATGTACCGTAGTACTTCACTCTCGCCCCTTTTTTAAGGCGTTTAATTACTGACCTTTAATGCTATGTGTTACATTGAATAAGAGGCTGTGGTCCAGCACTTACCTGGAGAATCAAGTTACAGAATTGTTAGCGGCAAAGACCTGGTGTCCAACGACCTGATTTTTGGAATCAATTTTTATTCTACGCACACCTCATGGGTGGTTCAAGTATGGAGACTAGTGTGTGTGTGTGTGTGCGTGTGTGTGTGTCTGCGCTCAGTGTCTGTCTGTTAAGAATAAAGACTTGATCCCTCCAGCCAGGGGTGGATTTTCAAATAGGCAAGGTACACATGGTGCTTACCTTGCTTACCAGATCATCTGTAGTGAACAATTCTGCATTATTTTTACCACATCAAAGATTCTCCTTCTAGGTATGGCTGACATCTGTCTCTCTCCCAACCCCACCGCACCTTTCTACAGAATCAAAGCCTATTTTCAAATTTACAATTTCTGACGGGTAGATGACCCAGTAAGCAAGGTAAGCATGAGCTACTTGTGGTTAATTACTAATCTTAATTCCTAAATTGTTCACTACAGATTATCTGGTAAGGAGGGTGAGCACCGTGCTTACCTTGCCTATTGGATAATCCGCCCCTGCCTCCAGCACATACCACCTGTTTTGACATCATTGTTGGACAAGGGGATTTTTTTTTTTTTTAAATTAACTAAGCTGTCCTATTTTTCAGTATCTTGCCTCTTTTCTAACATATGGGCTGTGACCATATTTCTTTTCATTCGACCCGGACCTTGTTTGTCATTTATACCATAGTTTTGCCTTTCTCTTTTATTTTGAAAGAAATTGAGGGTCTCTATTGTTTTAGAGCAAAGCACCTCTGGTTTATGTGGCGACTCTTGTGGCTTTCCAAACGCACTTGATTTAGCTTTCAATGTGTAATTACTGCCAAACAAGTTAATTGCTTCGTAAGTGTCCAAAATTCCCTGGTTTAATTTTGCTTTCATTTACCAGCCTTCATTATACATCCACTGTTCAACATAAACACAAATGATTGTTAATGAATGCTTAATGCCATATTCATTAGAAAATCAGGTTAATGACTGGCAATGAATATCCCAGCTACATTATTTTTTCAAGCATTTTTTTTTTTTTGCTTATTAATTATAATAGCTTTTTGTTTGCAAGGAAGTTCTACCTGCATTCTAGGTTTGCTTAAAAGTTCAAGATAAAGCTTTGCTAAGGAGTCAGATAACCCCAATCCCTGCTTCTTTTCTCCTGAGAG
Organism: Trichechus manatus latirostris; assembly: GCF_000243295.1. Classification (NCBI taxonomy): domain Eukaryota; kingdom Metazoa; phylum Chordata; class Mammalia; order Sirenia; family Trichechidae; genus Trichechus; species Trichechus manatus. The sequence continues at coordinate 4,566,339 of NW_004443963.1, read as the reverse complement.
TGCCTTTGCCCTTTAAAAAGAGTCTCCTATTTAATGAAACAATCAGAATACACATGATTTCCTCAGACTATCGCTATATTGTGTGGACAACAGAAATCTCAGGACTGTAGTATACAGATGTTCAGGCAGTGCATTGAACAACCTTCAAAAACACAAAACAAACCGCTTGCCGTCGAGTTGATTCCGACTCAGCGACCCTATAGGACAGAGTAGAATTGCCCCATAGGGTTTCCAAGGAGCAGCTGGTGGATTTGAACTGCCAGGTGATTTTTGGTTAGCAGGCAAGCGCTTAACCACTGTGCCACAGGTCTCTGAACAACCTTAGGATGCATTACTTATGTCTCTGAATGGTGCTGCCCAGTTAGGCTGCTCAGAGCTCTGAGCAATGGCACTGAGAAATCTCTATTGAAATAAGAAATATGTCAGAGCAGTGTGGTTTGGGACAGCTATCTGTGCTTGGGGATGATCACTCTGGGCAGGGGTTACCTATCCAGAAGATACCAGGTGTGTAAAAGTACATGGTTGGAGTGAGTGGCAAGGAGTCCACCGAGAGGAGATCTGAGATGCATGCCATGGGGATGGGCCTAATCACTTTGTTAATGAGAAACCTTTCCCTTCCTGCAGAGACAGGATTACTTTCCCAATCCAACCCAACAGCCAGATTTTAGAGACCATGTGTGTGTCCTGATAACTGAACAGAAGATTATGGGGTAGAACAAAGAGTTTAGACTCTGAAACTTGCACACTCACTGGTGTTAAAATAAAAATAATGTTAAGCCAATAACAGAAATTGATTGAAGTTTATTTAATATATGATTTGCAAATTGGGGCAATATTTCTAACTAGAAAGTAAAAAATGTTCCAAAAAAGAAAGACCCTTTACAGATTTTTATACCTCCAGCTTATCACTAGTAACCCACACATTGTCATGGAAACAGGGCTAGAATAAAGTTTACAAAACAACTTGTGGACATGCAGGATTCTATACATTTTGTTCAAGAACAATTCAAATAATTATTGCATGACCTTAAAACAGCTTCCTTTTTGACCTTTGGAATTGCTGTTGTCAAAACTGACTGCACATAGATAATTCTTTACAAGAGCACAATGCGCAAGGCAAGCTAAAATATTGTTTAACTTAAAGATGGCTTTCAGGAGACCAGTTTCACTTCAAAGTTTAAGGTTCAAAGATTACCTCAGGGCAATAGTATTGGGTGGGTCATTTCAACCTCAAAGGCTCCAGAAGGTCTCAATTCCGTGAGAATTAAAGATTCTGTCCACACTTATCATTACATGGCTGTGGGATCTTGAGCAGTTTTCTCATCTCTCAAGGAAGGATGTTGGCGATTTAGTATTCCTTCCAGTTCGTTCACTCTGCCATTCCTTTTGGGGTCAGTGGAGAGTCCACTTGCATACTTTAGGTCCATTGATTGGATACTTATTATGTGCCCAGCACAGAGTTGATGTCAGGACTACTGGGTAAAATACACATTTCTCGACCTGGTGGAGCTCATATTTTAGGGGATGACAAATCAGTGTGGCCCCACCTCTTCATCTGTACCTGCCAGGTGTTGGGGAAGTATAATTAAAATCAAAATCTACTACCAACCCAGAAGACCTTTCCACAATAGTAGAAGGGAAAGAAAAGTTTCATTATCGAATAAGCATTAAACCAGAATGAGATGTGTCACAGGCAATCCACTGAAGAAATTGCAAAAGCGGAAAGGAATCTGACCCTTTCTATAGCTTAGTGAATATAACCCATCACATTTATGTTTAGGATAACGTGACTAATTTTCTAATATCTTTATGGCAGGATACCAGAAGTTATGCTACTCTCCTTTCAGGAGATAGTGGGGTAGGGTTATGATCTTTCTTGATTACATTTCAAAAGAGATGGTTACCAAGCACTTGAGGAGACATGTTTGATTTACATACTTTTCTGAGACAGGTCCCTGAGTGGTGCAAATGGTTGACGTGCTTGGCTGCTAACCAAAAGGTCAGAGGTTTGATTCCACTCAGAAGCTCCTTGGAAGAAAGGCCTGGGATCTACTTCCAAAAAATCAGCCATAGAAAACTCTATGGAGCACTGTTCTGCTCTGACACATAAGGGGTCATCATGAGTCAGAATCAACTCGACAGCAACTGGTTTTTGATTGGTCAAAGAGACAGAGAAAGAATTTACAATTATAAGCTATCTGAAGTGAAGTCTGAAAGAACGGGAGAAAGGGACCATCTTCCCTCATTTTCAACAAGGAGAATTTATTATTTTCAGTTTGGAGCCCTGGTGGCACAGTGATTAAGAGCTTGGCTGCTAACCAAAAGGTTGGTAGTTTGAATTTACCAGCTGCTCCTTGGAAACCCTACGGGGCAGTTCTACTCTGTCCTGTAGGGTCACTATAAGTTGGAATCAACTAGAAGGCAATGTGTATTTTCAGTTAGTCCCTGAGTGGCACAAATGGTTAAACACTTGACTACTAACTGAAAAGTTGGAGGGTTAAACCCACCCAGAGCTGCCTCAGAAGAAAGGCCTGGTGATCTGCTTCTAAATAGTGACAGCCTTGACAACCTTATGGAGTACAGTTCTACTCTGTAGCACACGGGGTCACCATGAGTCAGTATTAACTCAATGGCAATTGGTTTGATTTTGGTTATTTTCAACGTGTACTTGTACTTACACTGGTGGCATAAATGTGGCACATTTACAGCACAACTCCAAGTCACTGCTCTGAAATCTTTTAACCTACCCTGATTATTTGTTCTAGATTACAGAAATTTTAGCCTCGTCGACTACCTGGAACCTCCTTCTACTTCTCTTACCCAATTCCTTTAGTCTTTGATCTTAGAGCCACAAGCGTCTGTTCCAGTTTTGTCTCCTTTAGGAGGTCTCTTGTCCATAAAAAAAATTCACATCATCTATACTCCTTGGCTGCATATATATCTGTACCCCATGTGTCTCTCCTTCATAACATGTAGTATTTTTGAAAATTTGCCTTTATTTGTGTGATTTCTTTAGTTATTACCTTCTGCTCTGGACTCTCATCACCTTGATAGAAGGAAGTGGTGATCTCACCATTTGTGTTTCTGATGTCTGGACATGTGCTTGTACCCTGGTTATAGGCCTGTTGGGGTCTCTTCGTCAGACACCAGTCTCCCCAGGCCGATAAAAGACTGAGGCATGGTTTTAGTCCCAAATATTCTATGGCAGTTATGAAGTTATGCTTCTGGAACATTCAGTGACTGAGGGATTCTGGTCTGATTGCGGCATTTAGAGAAACTCTCTTGTAGCCTAACTGTAAATTTTGGTCAGAGGCTGTCATGTATTGAATTGCATCTCCCCCAAAATATGTGTCAACTTGGCAAGGCCATGATTCCCAGCATTGTGTGGTTGTTCTCCGTCTTGTGATTTGATGTAATTTTCTGTGGTTAATGAGGCAAGATTAGGTTATGTTAAAGAGGATTAGGGTGGGATGCAGCACCCTTACTCAGGTCACACCGCTGATCCAATGTAAGAGGAGTTTCCCTGGGATGCAGCCTGTATCACTTTTTATCTTACAAGAGATAAAAGGAGAGAGAAGCGAGCAGAGAGAGAGTACCTCACATCACCAAGAAAGTAGTGCCAGGAGCAGAGTTCATCCTTTGGACTCTGGGTCCCTGTGCTGAGAAGGCCCTAGACCAGGGAAAGATTGATGACAGGGACCTTCCCCCAGAGCAAACAGAAAAAGAAAGCCTTTCCCTGGAGCTGACACCCTGAATTCAGACTTCTAGCCTCTTAGACTGTGAGAGAATAAATTTCTGCTTGTTAAAGCCATCAACTGGTGGTATTTTTGTTATAGTATGAATAGATAACTAAGACAGAAACTTATCTCTTACATGGCCTAAAGTATTACACAAGTAAACAGACATTGAAGCATAATCTGCTACAGGAGATGAGAGAAGGAACACTGATTGCTAACAAGAGTTTTAAAACTTAATAGAAATTAACTGTTACCCAAATAGGGTCTGTGCCCTGGAGCAGTCGAGCTAATAAAACATACTCCAAGTCAGAAAGAGAGAGAAAGTTTTAATTCAGGAAATGTACACCACCAGGGACCCAACAGCAACGCAGGCTGCCTTTAGGGAGTCCCAAAAGGCATTTTCACATTAGAGTTTATATATGATTTTTACAAAGGTTACAAGTATTGTTATTCATTACAAGGTAATTACAGGAGACTCTTTATCATACTAAAGAGATAAGGAACCAGACATTTCCTTATCAGGCTAAAGATACACATATCTGACATCTGGGCTCTGATCTTCCTGTGAGGGATCCTAAGTCATAAAGTCATTAACAAAGGTATGTGCAAAACAAAGCCATTAACAAAGGTATGTGAAAAGGGAAAAGGCAAAGAAGAAGAAAAAAAAAAAAGAAACTTATAAGTTCATCTTGGTGTTAGTTATGTCAAGCTCTCAGTTGCCCATTTTGAAAAGGAGAAAACATGCTGGGGAGTATTAGGGTCACATCAACCATCTTGGGTAAGGAGAAGGAAGAAGTGCTTCATGCAAAAGGACCAGATTGTCAGGCCTTTCTTCTGAGGCACCTCTGGTGGGTTTGAACTGCCAACCTTTAGATTAGTGGTTGAATGCTTAACCATTTGCATGACCCAGAGACTCCTAGATTATAATAGAGCTATACAAATGATTCATATTTGTGCCCATCCCAAAGAAACGTGATCCAGCAGAAGGTGGAAATTATCAGTAACAATATTATTAATCTCACACACAAGTAAAATTTTGCTGAAGATCATTCAAAGGAGATTGCAGCAGTACATGGACAGGGAACTGCTGGATATTCAAGCCAGGTTCAGAAGAGGATGTGGAATGAAGGATATCATTGCCGATGTTTGATAGATCTTGGCTGAAAGCAGAGAATATCAAAAAGATGTTTACCTGTGTTTTATTGACTATGCAAAGGCATTTGACTGTGTGGATCATAACAAATTATGGATAGCATTACAAAGAATGGGAATTCCAGAACACTTAATTGTGCTCTTGAGGAACCTGTACATAGACCAAGAGGCAGCCGTTCAAACAGAACAAGGGGATACTGCATAGTTTTAAATCAGAAAAGGTGTGCATCAGGGTTATATTCTTTCACCATACTTATTTAATCTGTATGCACAGCAAATAATCTGAGAAGTTGGACTATATGAAGAAGAACGTGACATCAGGATTGGAGGAAGACTCATTAACAACCTGCGATATGCAGATGACACAGCCTTGCTTGCTGAAAGTGAAGAGGACTTGAAGCACTTACTGATGAAGATCAAAGACCATAGCCTTTAGTATGGATTACACTTCAACATAAAGAAACGAAAATCCTCACAACTGGGCCAATAAGCAACATCATGATAAATGGAGAAAAGATTAAGTTGCCAAGGATTTCATTTTACTTGGATCCTCAATCAGCACCCATGGAGGCAGCAGTCAAGAAATCAAGAAATCGAATGATGTGTTCCATTGGACAAGTCTGTTGCAAAAGACCTCTTTAAAGTGTTAAAAGGCAAAGATATCACTTTGAAGACTAGAGTGCACCTGGCCCAAGCCATGGTATTTTCAATCGCCTCATATGCATGTGAAAGCTGGACAATGAAAAAGGAAGACTGTAGAAGAATGGATGGTTTTGAATTATTTGTTCCAGATTCCAGAAATTTTATCCTCCTTGACCACCTGGAACCTCCTTCTACTTCTCTTATCCCATTCCTGTAGTCTTGGTACTTTGATCTTAAAGCTACCATTGCCTCTTCCGGTTTTGTCTGTCTTGGAAGAAGTACAGCCAGAGTGCTCCTTAGAAGTGAGGATGGCGAGACTTCATCTCAATGTACTTTGGACATGTTATCAGATGGACCAGTCCCTGGAGAAGGAAATCATGCTTGGTAAAGCAGAAGGTCAATGAAAAAAAGGAAGCTCCTCAACGAGATGAATTGACAGAGTGGCTGCAACAATATTCTCAAACATAGCAATGACTGTGAGAATGGCGCAGGACTGGGCAGTGTTTTGTTCTGTTGTACATAGTATTGCTATGAGTTGAAACCAACTTGAAGGCATCTAACAACAATAGCAACAATACAAATGATGTAATTATGGAGTTGTATGTCTTTACGGAAATTATTTTACCTGGAGATTTGTTCTGTTAGCATGCTTAAAAAGGCAACATTATTTTCAAGCAAAATGTCTCAGTCATCTAGTGCTGCTATAACAGGGATACCACAAGTGGATGGCTTTAACAAAGAGAAGTTTATTCTCTCACAGTCCAGTAGGCTACAAGTCCAGTTTCAGGGCATCAGCTCCAGGAGAAGGCTTTCTGTCTCTGTCGGCTTTGGAGAAAGGTCATTGTGATGCATCAGTCTTTCCTTGGTCTGGGAGCTTCTCTGTGCAGGAACCTCAGGTCCAAAGGACACCCTCTGCTCCCGGCACTGCTTCCTTGGTGGTATGAGGTTCCCATGTGTCTCTGCTCACCTCTCTCTTTTATATCTCAAAAGAGATTGGATTAAGACACTATCTAATCTTGTAAACCTCATCAGCATAACCTCATCACAGTGATAGAATTTACAACACATAAGGAGATCACATATAACCTCATCATAGTGATAGAGTTTATAACACCTATGGAAATCACATCAGATTACACCATCATACAATACTGGGAATCATGACCTAGCCAAGTTGCTACACACATTTTTTGGGGGACACAATTCAATCCATGACACAAAATGTGTGATATTTAGGAAAACTATTTCCTTTTAAATGGTAAACTGCCTGGCACCATCTTTTTTACTTTGTGGAAAGGGAAAGTAGAATGTTCAACGACATGATTGGAAATTTTATTCTCAGTTCAGAATTTCCCATTAAATATTGGCCAGCCAAAAGCCAAGAGCTTTGGATATTGTGAGTAATTAAATAAAAAAGCATCAAATTGAAAATGAAATAGGAAAACAAATCCTGATAAGTTAGCGTTTGATATTTTAAATAAAATTGTATGGTTCCCTACAATTGTCACATCCTCAGGTGTACATTTTCTGACCTCCGCAAGTAAGCCTATTGTATGTTTGTATCAGTTAGTTTTCTGCTGTGAACATGCTGCATAATAGACAACTCCAAAACTCAGTGGGTTTTTTTCTTTTTTAATTTTTTTTATTGTACTTTAGATGAAAGTTTACAGAACAAATGGTTTCTCATTAAACAGTCAGTACACATATTGTTTTATGACATTGGTTAACAACCCCACGACATGTCAACACTCTCCCTTCTAGACCT
>NW_004443963.1:4551586-4558943 GCF_000243295.1 Trichechus manatus latirostris | reverse complement strand
TTTTGATTGTATCCCACATAATTCTCAGGGTTTCTTCATTTTTCTTTGTTATTTTTTCTGATTTTTCCTCAAACAGAGTTGTATCCAAGGGTTTTTCTTCAGTTTCTCTGATCCTATCTTCCATCGTTTCTAACCTCTCCTAAGCCCTTCTATGACACTGTCCATTTCTGGAACTTGTTGTTTATCTTTTGGATTTCTAATTGTTGTTTTTGTATGATTTCTAGTAGTGAATTTATTTTAGCATTTTGTTCCTGTATTATTTTCTTGAATTCTTCCATTTTTTTGTCTGTATTTTCCATGAATTTTTCTGCCTTTTCCATGAATTTGTCTATTTTCTTCCTCATTTTTGTCTGTTTTTTGCTTCAACTCTTGGATAATTCTGAATATTAAAGATTTGAATTCCCTATCAGTTATGTCTAGTACCTTTTCTTCTACTGGAAGGTCATCTGGTGTTTCATTTTGGATGACTACTGGAACTTTTCTGTCCTGTTTTTGTAAATGTTTTGATATTGTCTGCTGTCTTCGAGGCATTCGGTGGTTATTTTCCTTGTTTATTGATTGTAGATTTGTTTGTTTCGTCCTGCTTTTTTGTTTTATTTGGTTATGTCTGAGCAGGCGGGCTGTGTATTCTTTGTTGTTTGCTCATCTGTGGGCAAGATACTTTTCACCTCCTTCTCCAATGGGCAGGGTCAGTCACTCAGGTATGTTATGGCAGGGCAGGTCCAGCTGAAGGGGAGTTGCTGGGATGAGTTCTTTGTGGCAGGTACCAGGTCTGACAGTGCAGACTGGGAATCAGTGGAGGGCAGGTTCCAGTAGGCCATGCCTGTGCTGCTTGGGAGTGTGATGTTCAGTGCACGGTGCAGGTAAGCAGGAAGGAGAGGATAGATTGTGATATGTGGGGCTAAGATGGGTATGGGAAAGATGAGAGAGAGGAGAGAGGAACATGAGCCAAAAACATACACACAAACAAAAAAGAGTGCTAATGGAGCTTGCTATTGGAGTGGAGAGATGAGAGACTGAGAAATGGGGAAAAACAAAAATAAAAAAAAGAAAAAAGGTAAAAGAAAAAAATGAATAAATCGATAAAGTAGAAATGAAGAAAGACAAAAAGGGAATAAGAGAGAGAAAAAAACTAAACAAAGAAATGAAAAAAAAAAAACCAAAAACAAACAAAACAACAAGAAAATAGAAATGTCCCCAGGGATGTCCCTGTGCGTCTGCGCAGAGTATGGGACTAGCTTCCAAGCCACACGGTACTGCCTGGCTAGAAGGGGCTCTCAAGCTGAGAAACGAAAAAGAAAACAAACAAACAAATCAGAAGAGAACAAATCAGAGCAAAGAAACAAACAAACAAAAAAGCCCCGGGGGTCCCACCAGTGTGGTGGCATGGGCCGGGAAGTTGTTTCACAGTCCAGCGGTGTTTTGCAGCCTTTCAGGAAGAAGCAAAGATGGCACACAGAGCCAGGTATTTGAGAGAAAGGAGGGGGAGGTGGTGAGAGGTAAGGAAGAAATCTAAAACATTGGAAAAAAGCAACACCAGCAGCCCACAAATGGCACTCAGGGACCTGGCCAGCGCGGGCGGGTAGAATGCAAGCGGCACTGGGGGGAAACTCGTGCTTCCTGGCCAGTAGACTGTGGCTGCAGAAAGCAGCAGAGGCTAAGTAGGGGTGAAGAAGGGTGGGGGGTGGGAAAGCCTATATCGTGGGTTACCCGTTGTTCTGTCTCCTGCTGGATGCTCCGTGAAGCTGCTTTCTCGTACCTCCTGTTTGCTGATCTCTGATAAGAGTCCAAAATGGCAGATCCGTGCTTCGGTAGCTGATAGAGGACCTCTGCATGTATCTCTCCTCACGCTCTGTTTTTGGTCAGTTTCTTATTCCATTTGGTGCTTGGCTGAGTTCTTTATCTTTTCATTTGTTGCTTAGGGTTTCAGGATTGACGTGAGACTCTGTTTGAGTTAGTTTTTCTGATCTTTGTTGCCGAGGGGTGGCATGGTGCTTCTGACTATAGTGCCGTGTTGCCCGGAAGTCACTCAGTGGCTTTTAACAAGCAGCATTTATTTCCTATTCAAGTTCATGGGTCTGCAGGTTGGCTAGTGCTCTGCTGGGTTCAGCTGGGATTGGCTCCAGACTGTGGGTTAAGTTCAAGGCTGTTACATTTGTCTCCTCATTCTGGTACCAGTGGATACCTAGGACATGTTTTTTTCTTTGCTAAGGCAGACAACAAGAGGCCAAGCCAAACCTCACATATATATTTAAAGCCTCTGCCCATGGCATGTCTTCTAACATTTCATTGGTCAAAGAAAGTCACGTGGTCAAGCTCAGCATCAACGAGACAAGAATATAGTTCATCTGCTCAAGTGGAGGAGTCCCTGGGTAGTGCAAATGTTAACTCACTCCACTGCTAGCTGAAAGGCTGGAAGTTTGCATCTGCTCAGAGGTGCCTTGGAAGAAATGCCTAGCAATCTACTTCCAAAAAATCAGCCATTGAAAACCCTATGGAGCGCAGTTCTACCCTGACACACCTAGGGTTGTCATAAGTCAGAATCGACTTGCTGGCAACTAGTACTGGTATTCAAGTGGAAGGTGCTTCAAAGTCACAGGCAAAATGTGTAAAATGTTTAATTGTATTTCATCCTAATATACCACAATGCTCCCCAAATATTTTGTCTCTCTCCTTCAAACATTTATTACAGTTTAAATTTTACTTTCATTTGTATGATTCTTTAGTTACTCCCTGTGTTTTCTTCTGGACTTTTGAGGGACTTTACGTGTGTCTGATTGGACTCATTGTTCCCCTAGCAACTAGGACAGTGTTCTTGACAATATCAGGTACTCAATGAATGAATAGTCATTGTTTGAATAAATCCGCTTTTGATCTGCCTAAAAATCATCCCAGGGATAGAAGTCTATCTTTGTGAGAATTATTGAAGTGATACTAAATGCCTCATTTCAAACCTTTCAGAAATCCCCTCGCTATATTCCCATTGTGAGAAGTGCAACCCTGTGGGAGAGAAGGCTATCCAGTGCAAACGTGAGTAGGCAGAGCACTGTTGTCTAGAACTGCTTCAATACTGCCATCGTTTTGGCTTTGGTTGCTTGATACATAAGATTTGTTCCTTCATTTTTTGACTTTACAACTGGTAAAAGATTTTGTTTTAAAATTTTAAAATAAGAATGTTAAAAACATTTCCCCTGGACGTTGGATCCTTGTTTGAGAATCACTGGTATAGACCACAGCCTATTGATCCTTTATACACAGAGATATACGTGGAAGAAAAACTATATCGTTCATCTGATGAGCAAGAATAGAAATCACAGTGTATTAGGTGTCCTGTCCGTGGCTGTATGTGGTACAACACACAGGAACTAGGGCAATAATTACATCTTACTATAATCAATAAACATAAGCAACTGAGGTCATCAAGCAAATGCTGACCTGCTAGTATTGTCCTTCCCTCATCCCACCTTTTTCTTATTGGTTGCTAATGCTCTCCTCTTGGTCAGAGCCAAGGAAATGTTTTTCCCTGCAATGTGCATATGCATCTTTACAAATGACTTCAATGTGCACATGGAGATGGTCACCATGGCTGGCCTGTCCAGTTGTCATGGAACTGTGGTAGCCTCCCAGATGTAGTCCCGCCAGAGTATTGTTTAAATAAGCAGAATTGGGGGAAGAAAAAGAACCTTTTCAACCACCACTGTAATTTACATCTTAAGGGGTCTAATTGCCTTCATTTCCTTCCTATTTACCATGAAGGGAATGTCAGTGGCCCCTAGAGATGACCACATAGCTCATCTCATCGACACTGATTGGTGGGTGGGTGGGTGTTATTCTAAGATAGATAGTTTTATCTTCTACAGTCTCCTCCTTCCAAAATGTGTGAGCAGGGTTGCCCCAATCTACTGCTTGCTTAAAAGTAGCATATGGTGGCTGGAAATAGTAGAACTCAAGAACAGAAATCAAGAAATGTGGAGAGTAACATTTGAAGATGAAAGAAAAAGGCCAACTGTAGGAAAGATGGAAAAACATGACCTAGGTTTGTTAACTGGCTTACACTACAGTGATGTAATGCCTAACAAGCTTACAGACAAGTGCTGTCTGGGTGCCACTCCACTCTTCCAGCAGCCCAAGCGGAGACTGGGAAGTAGGTAAAGTCCTTATATGAGATCAGCTGCATCCTCCTATGGCATTGGGGGATTTGTTGAGTTTTTTGCTCTTTCAAACTGTCTCGTCTTCCTCTCTGAGTAGTAAAACTAAAAAAATTTTGAGTGTATATCTCTAAAAGACTTCTGTATTCTTTTTCATTGTATATCCCGTATACTGAATATTATACACTCTATAAAAGGACAATAACAATATTACATATTATATATTATATATTATACACTGTGTATTATTAATTGTACATCATATGTTGTATAGCACATATACATAATATCTTGTTGTTTGGTGCCATAGAATCGATTTTGACTCATAGCAATCTTTGAAACGTTATATATTATATATGTATCAACTAACCTGTATCATACATATGTATGTGGGTTTATATGTATGTGTATCTCTCTCTCTCTCTCTCTGTGTGTGTGTGTGTGTGTGTGTGTGTGTGTGTATGTGAATGAGGTATGAGTGGTTCTGTGGTAGAATTCTCGTCTCCCATGTGGGAGACGAGGATTAGATTCCTGGCCAATGCACCCCATGCACACCCACCACTAGTCTGTCAATTGAGGCTTGTGTGTTGCTATGATGCCAAACAGGTTTGTGCAGAGCTTTCAGACTAGGAAGAAAGGCCTGGCAATCTACTTACGAAAATCAGTCAGTGAAAACCTTATGAATCACAACAGTCTGATCTGCAACTAATCATGGGGATGGTGCAGGACCGGACAGCATTTTGTTCCACTGTGCATGGGGTTGCCATGAGTCGGGCTGATTTGATGGCAGCTGACAACTATATACACATATATTCCTATGTTATACACTGTTTATCGATCATCTTGCTGTGGGCAGGGAGCTGTTCTAAAAGCAATAATAGAAAAAAAAATTGCCTTTTAAAAGTATTGTGAGAAACACAAATAATGGGAAATTAGCAAACAAATAAATAAGGTGATTCCAGGAAATGAAAACTGCAGTGTTATGAAGAAGTCAGCTAGGATAATGATGTCCAGAGTGACTTGGGGGTGGGGGGAGGTTGCTGATTAGGTTAGGATAGGGTGGCCAAAGAAGACCTTTCTGAGGAGGTGATATTTGAGCCTCCTCCAGAACTATGAGACAGAGGAAACTGGGTAGAGTTCTGGTTGGCAGAAAGTTCTCAGAGGCAGAGTGTTCCAAGCAGAAAAGAACAGCCAGTATAAGATATGCTGGGCTTCTTTAAGGAGCCCTGGTGGCATGGTAGTGAAGTGCTTGGCTGCTAACTGTTAAGGTCAGTGGTGACAGATGTGAGAGACAGATGTGGCAGTCTGCTTCCTTAAGACTCATAGCAGACTCTATGGAGCAGCTCTGCTCTGTCCTATAGGGTCACTATGAGTTGGAATTGACTTGACAGCAACAGGCTTTTTTTTTTTTTGGTTTGCATGTTTAAGAGTAGAGAGAACATGAACGCTGCTGGAAAATGGAGAACCAAAGAGTGAATGGGGAGAAGAACTAGACCTTGCAGGACCTCTTGGGCAAATGGAAGAAGTTTGTCTTTTCTTCTGGTTGCAAGGTGGAAGCCACAATGGGGGTTTATTTTACAGTAGAGGATGCAGTGATCTCATTTACTCTTTAGAAGTTTCACTGGTTGCTGTATGTAGGATGAATTGTTGGGAAGCAAAAGAAGATATTGGGTCCCATTAGAATATTCTGATGAGGAGGAATGGTGGCTAGGACTAGAGTTGTAGCGATTTAGTGAGTGAGAAGTAGTCAGATTGTAGAAATATTTTGGAGGTGGAGCCGATAGGTTATGGTAACGGATTGGATGTGGGATGTGATGCAAAGGGTAATCAAGAAGGACTTCCAGGCTTTTGGCCTGAAAAACTGGGGTGTATGGTGGTAGAGGTAGTGAGGATTTTAGAAAGAGATTTTTGATGGAGATCATCGTAGTTGAGTTTGGAGAGTGTTTAGTTTGAGATATCTGGTGCTTAATATCTCATTGATAAGAACTTAGTCACATAGTTTTGCCTAGCTGCAAGGGAGGCTGGGAAATGTGGTCCTTAAACTGGGCATATTGCTGCCTCAAATAACCTCAGGGTTCTAGTACAAAGGATGCGAGGGAGAATGGATTTGGGGGTAGATGAATAGCAGTATCTGCCACATAAATAAATGATAAAAATACTACCCAAAGTGTAGGTGCTAAAATATACTTCTAAATAACTCATCTGTCAAAGAATAAATAATTACGGAAAGGAGAAAACATTTAGAAGTGAATTATAATAAAAACAACAACATGTGGAATACGATTAAAGTGGTTCTTAGGGTGAATTTATACCTTAAATCTCGTATGAGAGAAAAATAAAGATTGAAAATTAAAAAGCTAGGCATTCAACTTAATAATGAAAACCACAAAATAATTCTAAAGAAAGTAGGAAAAAGGAGCTAATAAAGTTAGCAGCAGTAATTACCAAAATAGAAAATAAAAAATGCAATTAAAGATAACTAACAAAGCCAAAAATTTGTTCTTGAAAGGAGTGGATAAGATAGACAAACCTCGTTTTTCAAACTTCAAGGCAAGACTGAATAAGCAAAACAGGAAAAATAATATTAAGAAAATATTATGAATGAAAAGGGAAACATAATTACAGATAGGGTGGAGATTTAGAAAATCAAGAGTCAACAGCCAATTCTATGAATAACTTTGTATCAACAAATGAAAAACACTATTGAATTAACATTCAAAACTTTCATGCCCAAAAGACAGCATGCCTTTAGGGCTCTTTAGCTGAGTTTTATTAAAAATCCTTGTTTAGAGAAAGAGAAAAAGCCACCCAACTAATCTTCTTTTTTTTTTTTGAAAGTAGTACTATTTTTATTTTTGCTATATTCTTCGACACAGTGCCAGAAGACTAGGGATAGGCGTGTGTTATTCAAATTTTCAAAATGAAGACTGTTTTAGAAAGTGCAAATTGAGTAACAACTTATCATAACTATTAAACTAACAACAATAAAAACCAGCATGTATTGAGTGTTTATTATATGCCAGGCACAGTGCTAAGTGCTTTTTATACATTATCTTGTGTTGTTTTTTTTTTCCTTCCTCCTTTTTTTTTTTTTTTTTAATTGTACTGCAGGTGAAGGTTTACAGAACAAATAGTTTCTCATTAAACAGTCAGTACACATATTGTTTTATGACACTGGTTAACAACCCCATGACATGTCAACACTCTCC
>NW_004443963.1:4476547-4550011 GCF_000243295.1 Trichechus manatus latirostris | reverse complement strand
AATGTCTTCTTTGGTGAAGTGTCTGTTCATTTCCTTTGCCAATTTTTTGATAGGATTTTTTTCTTTTTGTTGTGAGGTGTTGGATTTTCTTGTAGATTATGGAGATTAGCCAACTAATCTTTTGAACTTAGTAAAACTTCAGAAACAAAACAGGATAAACTATGCATCAGTTAAATTATGAAAAATGTTAAATGAAGTACTAGGAAGTAAAATTCAGTGGTGTATGGAAAAAAAAATCAAAACCAAATAGGGTTTATTGTAGGAACGCAGGAACAGTTTAATATCAGAAAATTCATGAACTATAATAGATTAGGAAGTAAAACCGTATAACCTTCCCAATGGACACAGATTTCCACGTTAATTCATGGGGTAGGGGGTGGTGGGGGGGAGAAGCGTTTAGAAAACTGGAAATAGATGGATTGCCCAGGGCCCAAAAGCTCGGAATTTGCTTCTGTTATTTATGGCTTTGTGCTGTTTCTTGGTACCATTACTCTGTCTGCGTCCTCCCAACCCCAGGCTGCTCACATGGCCCGACGCCAATGCTGTCAGCTTGGCTTGAAACCCCTCAGCTGCTGTGCTCTTCTGGGAGGTCCCCTGTTTGCTGTCCTCAGCTAGGGGACTGAGGGGACAAGAAGGGGAGCGAGGGGTGCTGACCGAAGCCCCTCCTGGAGAGCTCTGTCCAGCTTGGCTTACCAGGGCCCTTGGTCACCTTGTCCTTCCTTCCTGTCTTCTCTGATTCTTTTCCCCAAAAATTGTCCTGGAGAATGAATTGTCACACTGGCTTACCATGTCTCTGTGGGTGGGTGAAACTTGGCAGTGCACCTCTGTTTGGAACTCAGGCAGAGTGGGAGGTCCGGCAAAGGCAGGCAGGCACCACAAGCCAGGGCCCCCCACCCACTTCCCTTCAGAAGTAGCTGGAGGTCCTTGTTCTGCTGCTGTTCTGCCTTCCCTGACAAGTGGGGTTTGGGGCACACAGATCTTGGAATATTTGTACTCTTGCTCCTGTGCCATTAAAGAGGCTGTTGCCCCAGGTAGGCCAGCTCCTCCTCCTCTCGGCTATACTAGTGTTGCTCAGACTATATTTCAAATAAAAAAAATCTTCTTACCAAAAAAAAAAAAAAAAAAAAAAATCTGTGAAAAGTTTACAGGGCAAAAAATATCAGACTTAATGGTGAACATTTAGAAGCATTTCCACTAAAAGGATAAACAAGAATGTCTACTATAATTACTTCTATTCAACACAATGTTGTGGGGTCCTAAGCAGTAAAACACAAGGAAAGAAAAGAGGGATAAGAATTGGACAACTTTGATTATACACATTGATTATCTAAAATTATCTCCAAATTATTAGAACTTATAGATTATAAAACCAAAACTTTAAGTACTTGGGAATAAATGTAACAAAATGTTTTCAAGACCTACATGGAAAAAAGTAGAAAATATTACTTAAAGATAACGATCAAACCAAACCAAACCAAACCCACTGCTGTTGAGTCCATTCCGACTTCTAGTGACCCTATAGAACAGAGTAGAACTTCCCCATAGGGTTTCCAGGGCTGTAAATCTTTACAGAAGTGGACTGCTACATCTTTCTCCTGTGGAGTGGCTGGTGGATTTGTACCGCCGACCTTTTGGTTAGCAGCCAAGCACTTTCACCACTGTGCCACCAGGGCTCCAATAAAGGATTAGTATCTAGAATTTTCAGAGAATTCCTACTAATAAATAAGAGAAAGATAGCTAACTTGGTAGAAAAATGAGCAAGGGATATAAATTGGCAATTCACAAAGAGGAATCTTTAATGTCAAAAAATGTATGAATAGATGTTTAAACTTACTAGTGTTTGGAAAGCAGATAAAACCATAATGAAGTGCTATTTCGTACACATCAGTTGACATAATTTAAAAGTCTGATAATAACAAGGGTTGGTGAAGAGGCAGAGAAATGGGAAGACATGTCTGTACTGCAGCTTGGGAGTTAAATTGGAAGAATCACTCTGGGCAGGATTTTTCTGTATCTGCCTCAGTTGTAAAATGCCAACACCTTTGGCCCCAAAATTTCCTCTCTAAGTAATAAAATGTAGAGAGACTCTATATACCTAAGAAGACACATAGAATAATTTTTTGCATTATTTATAATGAAAAATTGAAGAGACATAAATATCCATTAGCAGGAGAACGGATAAATGTATATTTATATAATGTGTATTACAAGTGGAGCCCTGGTGGCACAGTGGCTAAGTGCTACAGTTGCTGACCAAAAGGTTGGCAGTTCAAATCCACCAGCTGCTCCTTGGAAACCCTATGGGGCAGTTCTACTCAGAATCAACTTGACGGCAATGGGTATGGTATTGTATATGACAAGTAAAATTTTGCTGAAGACAAAAAATGGTTGCAGTAGTACATCAACAGGGAACTGCCAGAAATCCAAGCCAGATTCAGAAGTGGATGTGAAACGAGGGCTATCATTGCTGATGTCAGATGGATCTTGGCTAAAAGCAGAGAACACCAGAAAAATGTTTACCTGTGTTTTATTGACTATGCATTTGGCATTCAAATTGTGGATAACATTGCAAAAAATGGAAATTCTGGAATACTTAATTGTACTTATGTGGAACCTGTACATAGACCAAGGGACAGTCATTTGAACAGAACAATTGTATACTGTGCAGTTTAAAAATCAGGAAAGCTGTGCATCAGAGTTGTATCCTTTCACCATACTTATTCAGTCTTATTCACAATACTTATTCATTATTATATGCTGAGCAAATAATCCAAGAAACTGGACTATATGAAGAACTCAGCATCAGGATTGGAGGAAGGTTAATTAACAACTTGCAATATGCAGATGACACAACCTTGCTTGCTGAAAGTGAAAGAACTTGAAGCACTTATTGATGAAGATCAAAGACTACAGCCTTCAGTATGGACTACACTTCAACTTAAAGAAAACAAAAGTCCTCACAACTGGACCAATAAGCAACACCATGATAAATGGAGAAAAGATTAAAGTTGTCAAGGATTAATTTTACTTGGACCCACTATCAATGCCTATGGGAGCACCAGTCAAGAAATCAAATGACGTATTGCATTGGGCAAATTGGCTGCAAAAGACCTCTTTAGTGTTGAAAAGCAAAGATGTCACTTTGAGGACTAAGGTGCACCTGACCAAAGCAGTTCCCCAGCCGAGCAGTGCTTCACAGACTTTCAAGAAGATGCGAAGCCGGCACACATAGCCAGGTGTTCAAGAAAGAGAAAGGAACGGGAGGCAGTGAGAGGCAGGGAAGAAACCAAAAGAATCGGAGAAAAGCAACACCAGCAAAAAACAAATGGCACTGATGGAGCCAGCCAATGTTGGCAGGGTGAATCTAAGTGGCACATGGCTGGAGCTGGTGTTTCCCAGCCAAGAGACTGCAGCCAGCAGACAGTGACGGAGGCTGAGTAGGTGGAAGAAGGGTGGGGGGTGGGGAAGCGTGTATCTCCAGTTACTGGGTGCTCTGTTTCCTGCTGGGACCTCCGTGAAGCTGCTTTCCTGTACTCCCCATCCACAGTTCTTCTTTGTGGGCGGGGTGAATTCAAGGGCACGGACCCTGCACTTCCCGGCCTGGCTGAGCAACTGCAGCTGGCTAGGACGCAGGGGAAGCTGGGGGTGGGGGAGGATGGGGGTAGGAAAGCGTGTATATATATCACTGGTTACCGATTGCTCTGTCTCCTCCTGCTGGGAGCTCTGTGGAGCTGCTTTCCCTTATCCCTGTCCACCAATTTCTGACAGGAGCCCAAGATGACGAATCTGTGCTGAGTTAGCTGATAGGGGACCTCCAAATGTATCTCTCTTTGCTCTCCATTCTCTGTGAGCTTATTCCATTAGGTGCTTGGCTGAGTGCTTTATCTCTTCATTTGATGCTTAGGGTTCCAGAATTGATGTTTGTCTCTGTTTTACTTAGATTTTGGGTCTTTGCTGTGGAAGGACAGTGTGGCTTCTGACTGTAGCACCATGTTGGCTTTGCCTCCAGCCACTAGTCCTTTGGGTAGAATTTCATGGCTTTTGTTGTACACCTTTGAGTTCCATGAAGGCAGGAACTAAGTCTTACTTATCTTTGTATTTTCTTTAAATTTTATTTTGCTTTAGGTGAAAGTTTACAGAGCAAATTAGTTTTTCATCAAAAAATTTTTATAAACAAATTGTTTTGTGACATTAGTTGCAGTCCCCACAATGTGTCAGCTCTCTCCCCCTTTCCCTTTCTACCCTGGGTTCTCAGCATCCATTCATCCAGTTTTTCTTTCCCTTCCTGCCTTCTCACCTTTGCTTTTGGGCAGGTGTTGCCCGTTTGGTCTCGTATACTTGATTGAACTAAGAAGCACGTTCCTCATGTGTGTTATTGTTTGTTTTATAGGCCTGTCTAATCTTTGGCTGAAAGGTGGACTTCGGTCCGGAGTGGCTTCAGCTCTGAGTTAGCAGGGTGTCCGGGGGCCATAGTCTCAGGGGTTCCTACAATAACCATCGGATCAGTAAGTCTGGTCTTTTTTTGTGAATCTGAATTTTGTTCTTCATTTTTCTCCTGCTCTGCCTGGGACCCTCTATTGTGGTCCCTGTCAGAGGAGTTGGTGGTGGTAGCCAGGCACCATCTAGTTTTTCCTGGCTTAGGCTAATGGAGGCTGTGGTTCATGTGGTCCATTAGTCCTTTGGACTAATATTTTCATTGTGTCTTTGGTTTTCTTCATTCTCCTTTGCATCAAATGTGATGGGACCAATAGATGTATCTTAGATGGCTGCTTGCAAGCCTTTAGGACCCCAGACACTACTCACCCAAGTGGGATGTAGAACATTTTCTTTATGAACAATGTTATGCCAATTGACCTAGATTCCCCCAAGACCATGGTCCCCAGCCCTCAGCCCTCAGCCCCAATAACTCAGTCCCTCAAGGTCTTTGGATGTGTCTAGGAAGCTTCTATGCCTTTGCCTTGGTCAAGTTGTGCTGACTTCCCCTATATTGTGTGTTATGTTTCCCTTCACCAAAGTTAACACTTGTCTACTATCTAGTTAGTGATTTTCTTTCCCCTTCTCACCCCTCCCCTCCGTCATAACCGTCAAAGATTGTTTTTCTTTTATGTGTGTAAAACTTTCCTTGGAGCCCTAGTGGCCCAGTGGTTAAGAGCTATGGCTGCTAACCAAAAGGTTGGCAGTTTGAATCCACCAGCCACTCCTTGGAAACCCTATGGGGCAGTTCTACTCTGTCCTGTAGGGTCACTATGAGTCGGAATTGACTTGACAGCAATGGGCTTTTAAACCTTTTCTTGGGTTTTTGTAATAGTGGTCTCTTACAATATTTGTCCTATTGTGATTGACTTATTTCACATAGCATAATGCCCTCCAGATTCATCCATGTTGTGAGATGTTTCACGGATTCATCATTGTTCTTTATCGTTTCGTGTCCCATTGTGTGTACATACCATAATTTGTTTCTCCATTCATCTGTTGGTGGGCATTTAGGTTGTTTCATCTTTTTCCTATTGTGAATAATGCTGCAGTGAACATGGGTGTGCATATGTCTATTCGTGTGACAGCTCTTATTTCTCTAGGATATATTCCTGGGAGTGGGAGTGCTGAATCGTATATTTCTAGCTTTTTAAGGAGGTGCCGTATCATTTTCCTTAGTGGTTGTACCATTTTACATTCCCACCAGCAGTGCATAAGAATTCCAATGTCCCCACAATCTCTCCAACATTTGTTATTTCCTGTTGTTTTGATTAGAGGTGTTGTCAGTTCTTTTGCTCTTCATTGGGCTAGGATGTTTCATCTGGGTTTGCTTATGTGCACACGTTCAGCTGGTGGATTAGCTGGGGGCTGACTGGTCTAGGAAGGACATACTAGGAAGACTTGTTTCTGCTCCTCATGGTTTCTCATCCTCCAGTATGCTTCTCTGCATGACAGTTTAGCAGAATTCCAAAAGTGAGAGAGCAGAAGTGCCTAGGACCTCTTGCGTTGTAGTCTCAAAACTGATACAGCATTACCTCCCTGTGTTCTGTTAGCAAAAGCAACTCATGAAGCCCAGCCAGATTCCAAGAGTGGGCAAATAGAAACCACCACTTGATAAGAAGAACTGTGATCCCACTACAAGGGTGTGGAAAGAGGGAGGAGATCAATTGAGTCCATTAATGTGATTAGTCTACGACAATGAGACACGGCAGTTAATAAACCCACCCAAAGTCACATTATTGGCTAAGTAGGGAGGCTGAATGCAAACGTAGGCTATCTGACTCAGGAGTCTCCTCTCTTCATCTGGTGATAGCTTGCTGTGTTGTCCTTCACAAGAGAGTATAAATTTAACAAAAATTTATTGCCTCAGTTTAAATAATGAATTATTAGTAGTCAACTTCTAGGCCTTAGGACAGGACAAAGGGGGTAGATCCTTTAGTTGTTTTATTCTGGAGGATGCTAATCCTATGAGATGCTCTCAGAAATTTAAAAAAAAAAAAAAAAGTCCTAGGTTCAATTTTTGGGAACTGTTGCATGCTCTTTTAGAGATTTGCAATAAATATTGCTATATTAGAAGAACTAAGGAATACTGGAGTAAAGAAACCATTAAAGTGCCTGTTAAATAGTGTTGTTGTTAGGTGCCTTCCAGTCAGTTCTGACTCATAGCAACTCCATGTATGACAGAACAAAACACTGTCCTGTCCTGCGCCATCCTCACAACTCTTGTTATGCTTGAACCCATTGTTGCAGCCACTGTGTCAGTCTATCTCATTGAGGGTCTTCCTCTTTTTTGCTGACCCTCTACTTTAACAAGCATCATGTCCTTCTCCAGGGACTGGTTGCTCCTGATAACATGTCCAAAGTACCTGAGATGAAGTCTTACCATTCTTGCTTCTAAGGAGCATTCTGGCTGTACTTCTTCCAAAGACAGATTTGTTCATTCTTCTGGCAGTCCATCGTATTCTTCGCCAACACCATAATTCAAAGGCATCAGTTCTTCTTCGGTCTTCCTTATTCATCATCCAGCTTTCACACGCATATGAGGTGATTGAAAATACCATGGCCTATGTCAGGTACACCTTAGTCCTCAAAGTGACATCTTCGAGTTTTAACACCTTAAAAAGGTCTTTTATAGCAGATTTGCCCAATGCAATATATCATTTGATGTCTTGACTGCTGCTTCCATAGCGTTGATTGCGGATCCAAGTAAAATGAAATACTTGACAACTTCAGTCTTTTCTCCATTTATCATGATGTTGCTTATTGGTCCAGTTGAGAGGATTTTTGTTTTCTTCATGTTGAGGTGTAATCCATACTGAAGGCTATAGTTTTTTTATCTTCATCAGTTAGTACCTCAACTCCTCTTCACTTTCAACAAGCAAAGTTGTGTCATCTGCATATCACAGGTTTTTAATGAGTCTTCCTCCAATCCTGATGCCACATTCTTCTTCATATAATCCAGTTTCTCAGATTATTTGTTCATCATACAGATTGAATAAGTATGGTAAAAGGATACAACCCTGACACACAACCTTCCTGATTTTAAACCACGCAGTATCCCCTTGCTTTATTCAAACGACTGACTTTTGCTCTGTCTGCAGGTTCTGCATGAGCACAATATTCTGGAGTTCCCATTCTTTGAAATATTATCCATAATTTGTTACTATCCACAGAGTCTATGACTTTGCATAGTCAATAACATACAGGTAAACATTTTTCTAGTTTTCTTTGCTTTCAGCCAAGATTTGTCTGACATCAGCTATGTCAGTATCCCTCATTTCACGCCTCTTCTGAATCCAGCTTGAATTTCTGGCAGTTCCCTGTTCATGTACTACTGCAACTGTTTTTGAATTATCTTCAGCAAAATTTTACTTGCTTGTAATATTAACGATATTGTTTGATAATTTCCAAGTTTTGTTTGATCACCATTCTTTGGAATGGGCACAAGCCTGAATCTCTTCCAGTCAGTTGACCAGGTAGCTGTCTTCCAGATTTCTTGGCATAGATGAGTGAGCACTTCCGGCACTGCATCTTTTTGTTGAAACGTCTCATTTGGTATTCCGTCAATTCCTGGAACCCTGTTTTTCACCAGTGCCAGTGCAGCTTGGACTTCTTCCTTCAGTACTATTGGTTCTTGATCATATGCTACCTCCAGAAATACTAGAACATTGCCCAATTCTTTTTGGTACAGTGACTCTGTGTATTCCTTCCATCTTCTTTTAATGTTTCCTGCATCATTTAATATTTTGCCCATAGAATCCTTCACTGTTGCAACTTGAGGCTTGAATTGTTTTCTTTAGTTCTTTCTGCTTGAGAAATGCCTAGTGTGTTTTTCCCTTTTGGTTTGCTAACTCCAGGTCTTTACAGATGTCATTGTAATACTTTACTTTGTCTTCTTGAGCCACCCTTTGACGTCTTCTGTTCAGCTCTTTTACTTAATCGTTTCTTCCATTGGCTTTAGTGACTACATTCAAGAGCAAGTTTTAGAGTCTCTTCTGACATCCATTTTGGTATTTTATTTCTTCCCTGTCTTTTTAATGAACTTTTGCTTTCTTCATGTGTGATGTCTTGATGTCATACCACAACTTGTCTGGTCTTTGGTCATTAGTGTTCAGTACGTCAAATCTTGAGATATCAAATTTTTGAGATGGTCTGTAAATTCAGGTGGAATGTACTCAAGGTCATACTTTGGCTCTTGCAGACTTGTTTTAATTTTCTTCAGCTTCAACTTGAACTTGCATATGAGCAACTGATGATTTGTTCCTCAGCTGGCCCCTTGTTATGACTGATGATATTGAACTTCTCCATCATGTCTTTCCACAGATGTAGTTGATTTGTTTCCTGTGTATTCCCTCCGATGAGGTCCACTTGTATAGTCCCTGTTTATGCTGTTGAGAAAAGGTATTTGCAGTGAAAACTCTATCACTCGATCTCTGGTGTTGTTTCTATTACCAAGGGCATTTTCCAACTAGCGATCCTTCTTCTTTGTTTCTAAATTTTGCATTCCAATCGCCAGTAATTATCAATGCATCTTGATTGCATGTTCGATCCATTTCAGACTGCAGAAGTTGGTAAAAATCTTCAGTTTCTTCATCTTTGGCGTTAGTGGTTGGTGCGTAAATTTTAATAACATTAACTGGTCTTTTTTGTAGGCATATGGATATTATCCTATCACTGACAGCATTGTACTTCAGGATAGATCTTGAAATGTTCTTTTTGAGGATGAATGTGATGCCATACCTCTTCATTTCGTTATTCCCAACATAGTAGATCATATGATTATCTGATTCAAAATGGCCAATACTAGTCCATTTTGCCTCATTAATGCCTAGAATATTGATCTTTATGCATTCCATTTCATTTTTGACAATTTCCAATTTTTCTAGATTCATATTTTGTACATTTCATGTTCCAATTATTAATGGATGTTTACAGTTTTTTTTTCTCATTTTGAGTCTTGCTCATTTTGAGCAAATGAAGGTCCTGAAAGCTTTACTCCATCTGCATCATTAATGTTGACTCTACTTTGATGAGGCAGCTCTTCCCCAGTTGTATTTTGAGTGCCTTCCAACCTGAGGGGCTCATCTTCTGGCACTATATCAGACAATGTTCCACTGCTATTCATAATGTTTTCACTGGCCAATTTTATTTTTTTTTCAAGTTGATCTCCAAGTCCTTCTTCCTAGTTTGTCTTAGTCTGGAAGCTCTGCTGAAACTTGTTCACCATGGGTGACCCTGCTTGTATTTGAAACACTGGTTGCATAGCTTCCAGCATCACAGCAATGTGCAAGCCCCCACAGTATGACAGACTGACAGACTAGTTGTGGATGTGTGGTGGTTATATAGTAGGTGCTCAATAACACTTGTGGAACTAGCTTGATTTAACCTAATGTTTCAAAAATTTATTGGATCATTGAATCCCTTTGTGAAAGATTATAGCCAAGAAAATTCTATGGAGAAGTTCTACTGTAACACATGGTGTCATCATGGGTAGGAATTGACCGATGGCAACTGACAACAACAACAACCTGATAGTCCAATAGTAGTAAAGCGCCCATGTGTGTGTGTGTGTGTGTGTGTGTATGACTTTTAAAATACAGTGGTCTTGAAGGCTAACAGTAGTCTTGATCTTTCAAAATTAAGTCATGCAGATATCTGGAGAAAGAGTGTTCCCAGCAGGGGGAACAGCAAGTGCAAAGGTTCTGAGGTAGTAGCTGGCCTAGGATATTGAGAGAGCAATAAAGAGGCTGGAGTAGTGTGAGTGAGGGGAGGAGTAGTAGATGAATTAAGAGAAGTAATGGCCACATCACTATTTGCCTGGAACAGTCCAAGTTTACACCTGTTGTTCCAGAATAATTATTAATACTGCCCCATTTCACCCTCAAAAATGTCGCAAGTTGTTCAAAGTAGTTATACGGGTCCCAGTTCCTGTTCAGCCTAAGAGAAGGCCAATGGGAATTGCACTGTCAATTAGACATGAAGCCACTGGGGAAGGATGTGCGTGGCAGGATATAACTTAGGTTTTTTTTTTTTTTTTAATTGTTGTAAAAATAAAACACAACATTTGCTGATTCAACAATTGTCACATGTACAATTCAGTGACACCAGTTACATCAATCATGTAGTGCAAACATCATCAATATCCATTGTCAAATTTTCCATCACTATAAACAGAAACTCACTACTTCCTAAATCGTGCTCCTCCCATTTCTCCTCTCTTCCGCCCTTGGTAACTACTAATAAACTTTGGTCTCTATACATTTGCCTATTCTAGGTATTTCGTATAAGTGGGATCACATAATATTTGTTCTTTTGTGATTGACTTACTTGACTCAACATAATATTTTCAAGGTTCATCCATGTTGTAGCATGTATCAGGACTTCATTTCTCTTTGTGGCTAAGTAATACTCCATTGTATGTATGCGCCACATTTTGTTTAGCCTTTCGTTTGTTGATGGATGCTTGGGTTGTTTCCACCTTTTGGCTATTGTGAATACCGCTGCAGTGAACATTGGTGTACCTGTGTCTGTTTCTGTCACTGCTTTCAATCTCTTGGGTATGTGCCTAGGAGTGAGGTTGCTGGGTCATATGACAGTTGTATGCTTAACTTTTTGAGGAACTGCCAAACTGTTTTCCACAGCAGCTGTACTTAGGTTTTAACAGAACCGTCTGGCTGACTTCTTGGAGGTGGAAGAAGACCTCGTAGGTGTAGATTTTCCCCAAGGAGATTGGGGTTCTGCAGGTGTGGGGCCTGGGAAGCCAGCTGGTCTTAGGAAGCCCTCCCAGGTCTAACACATCAAATCAGCCGACATTCCAGGGTGTGTATGGTTGTTCAATCTGCTTCAAAGCTGGTTCACTTCATGAAGGCAGCAGCAAAAACAGCTGCAGAAAAGGAGTGCAAGTTCAGTCTGCTCTGAGTCTTTCAAAAAATCCCACCCTTCAGGAGTGGTTGCTATATTCTGGATTATGCTAACCCTCTGTGTCATAAACTCTTCTGTGATAAACTCAGCCAGTGCCAGGAATTATGCCTGTGACCAAAGGATCACATTCCAAACCATTTCAGGCAGACTGTGAGTGGCAGAGGACTTGGAGCACTTAATAAGTGTTCTGGTGTCATCCTTTATCCATGGTGGAGTGACACTGATCAGATGAGCATTAGGGTTTGGAGTGTTGGGAAAGGAGGGATAAGTCCATATCAGTATGTTGGAGATCACCTGGGGTCAGAGCAAGATGGATTTTCAAAAGCCAGTTCAGTTCCAGAGTAGAATTTGGACTGAGCACAGACTTCCTGGTAGTATTCCAGGTTATTTAGAATTATGATGCTGAGAGGATGCTGAACCTGCTTTAAGATGACTATTGCTTGATTGGTTAAGGATAGAGATTACGCATAGAGACCTTGGAGCCAGATAGCCTGAGTTACCATCCTGACTTTGCATTTTCTGCCCTTTGACTCTGGAAGATGTGTCTCATCTTTCTATGACTCAGCTTTCTCATCTGAAAAATGAGGGTAATAATAGCATCAGTCTTATAAGGTTGTTGTGGGAATCAAGTGAGTTAAATGTAAAATGCCGAGAACTGTGCCTGGTGTACATGGAAATCTTGCTGTACATGTTACTTGTTACTATTATTTTTTTTTGACTAATACACTTTATATTTGTGTCTCTCGTTTTCATGGGGCTGATTCTTTTTGGTCACAGTGATCAGCATGCTGTAGTCTTTTCAGTTTAGGGAGTAGGTGAATTATTTCTTCTCATGTTCTGTCTAAATCCATCAACAGGTGTTGTCAGTTTCAAGCAAAGTGGGTGGGCGGACTCTAAGACTAGCTTAGCCTTTATCTCAGGTTTTCAAGTATGAAAAAAATCAAGCTAAATATGGTCAAATTTCAAAGTAAAACTTTTGTTTTTAAGATTTAAATCTGATTAGGCAAGTAAAATTTAGAAGTCTGGTAAACAAAGTGATAAAATTGTTCATCCTCCAGAAAAATAAGGTGATGATTCTCTAATAAAGAAGATGACCTCGTTAGAGTTTATTCTAATCATCCCAAAACTTTATTGAATGTTACATAGATCTGTTTATGAATCCCATTTTACCTGAGTACCTTTCATATTATATTAATGGGTTACTTATAACACAAGAATGTGTACATCTCAAGGAAGACTATATTTGGATACATTACTCATCATAAGTATAATTATTGTTTAATAGTGTTATGAAGGGCTGGTGATGAGATGCAGGTGTTTAAACATGCACTGCCAATAGATTTGACGTGGTATTCAGTTCTAGGCTTATACATTTTTAAAGGCTTCTATTCACCAAGGGGAACAATTAAGTCCCACACAATGGTAAGTGTGTTTGCTAAAAACATGAAGTGACTGGTTAATTTTTAGTCATTAGATTTTAAAATGGGATTTTTTTTTTTTTAATGATAAGTGTTTCTTAACTTACTGGTTTATACATCATCGTAGAGTAAAACATATGACAGAGTTCTATTGGTAAAGCTAACCTCTGGGTATTGGAAGAAGCTGCACGCAGTTCAGTTTCAAACTGAGCAAATAAACTACAAAGTGGTGGCCTGAGGCTTTGACAAGTATTTTTAGCGTGAATTAGTGGCATTTTAGAAAGGATGTAGCTCAGCCTTCTAGCTTCCCAGATGAGAAGGCTGAAAACATGGCTGGCAGACCAGACTCCCCAGACTCCAACACTGCTCTCCTAATCACTGTGACTGGGCTCTTTCCAATGTGCTGTGCTGTCTCCTGCCAAATGTGAGGATCTAGTTACTTGACTTCTTGATTAAATATATTCCCGTCAGTACACGTTTGAGTATCTACTGTGTTCTAGGTTCTGTGCCTGTTCTAGCCCCTAGGACCACTATGCAGTAGAATTTCCTGACTCGATTTTGATGCGACGATTCTGTTCTTTATTCTCCTAGTGCTTATTGCTTTCTTTGATGTATATATGTGAGTGTGTTGATATATGTTTTTGGTGTTTCTTGAATCATTAGCTCTTAGAAAGGAGTGGGGAGAAACTGTTTGCTAAATACCACTGTGCACTTTTTATGTGTTACCTTTATAAAGAGCATCTGAACTTGGTATTGTACCCTAGACAAAGAGAAGCTAAATCATTTGATAAGGTTAAATAGGCTAAATATCTTTTAAATGACAGTACTAGAAATTTGTTTACTTACAGTTTAACATAGTGCCTGGCACAAAAAACACAAATTGTGTTGAATGAGTGAATGCTGGGCTTTAAACTCAAGTCTGTGTGGCTCCAATGTCCTTTCTACTACATTTGGTTGCTTTTTTGTACCCCCTAGAGTGAGCAACACACGGGGTTTTTTTGTTTTTAAATACCACCTAGCATAATCTCACATGCAAGTAATTGTTTGATAAATACCTTTTGCTTAATTATGACTGTGTTTAAGTTCTCCAAATTTTAGTGTGTTTACATAGCTGCCATTTTAAGTTTTTTTTTTTTTTTTTTTTATTTTAATATTTTATTGTACTTCAGGTGAAGGCTTACTATGGGGCAGTTCTACTCTGTCCTATAGGGTTGCTACGAGTTGGAATCGACTCTATGGAATTTAATTTTTTTTTTTTTTTTTTTTAGGGAAAAAAATATGTACCTGTCAAGTTAATTTTTGAAAAAAATCAAGCTAAATATGGTCAAATTACAAAGTAAAACTTTTTTTTAAGATTTAAATCTGATTAAGCAAGTAAAATTTAGAAGTCTGATAACCCAAGCAAAGTGATAAAATTATGTAGAAGATGAGGAGCCCTGGTGGCGTAGTGGTTAAGAGCTATGGCTGCTAACCAAAAGGTCCGCAGTTTGAATCCACTAGCTGCTCCTTGGAAACCCAATGGGGCAGTTCTACTCTGTCCTGTAGGGTCACTATGAGTCAGAATCGACTCAATAGCAACGGGAAGTAGGAAGATGAAGGCCGGTAACAATGCCCTTAATAGTACCGTGAATGTGATCCAAAACACTGGCTCATGAAGACGCCCTCTAGAGTTGGAACCCAGTGCTTCCCACACCGCAGCTCTCAGACAACTCTGGTGATTTTCACTGTCCATGAACTCTTCCCAGCACTTGGCATCCGCTTCTTTAAACAATTTACATGGATGCTTGATTTTAGCTCAGTGCTTGATTTTTAACTTACATTGCCCCAGGCTGGGGACCTCTTTTTAAAAATAGTGTATTTCATTTTTTTTTTGTTGGTGTTGAAAATATACAATGCAAAACATACACCAATTCAACAATTTCAGCATGTGCAATTCAGTGACAATGATTACATTTTCAAGTTGTGCAACCTTTCTCACCCCTTTTTTCTGAATTGTTCTTCCCCTGTTAACATAAACTTATGGTCCCCTAAGCTCTCTAGCTAATCTTTCCAGTTGCTATTGTCAATTTGATTCTATATAGATAGTTCTTAAAAGAGCACAGTGCTCTAGGCAGACATTCTTTACTAATTAAGCTAAAGTATTGTTTGGTTGGCCATCTTTTTGATGTTATCTTATTGTAATCATTACAATTGCTCTTTGAAGTATTTCTTCATTTTATAGATGAGGAAAGCTAGACTCAGGAGTGGTTACGTCAAGATTAAGTCCTACAACACTGGCAGAACCACTGGACATGATTTATTGCCATATTCTCAGTTATTTGCCCATTCATTCATTCCTTGATTTTACAAATGCACATTAACCAAAAAAAATCCAAGTCAGTTGCCATCAAGTTGATTCTGACTCATGCTGACCCCACTTGTGTTGGAGTAGAACTATGCTCCACCGGGTTTTCAATGGCTATGTTCTTTCAGAAGCAGATCACCAGGTCTTTCTTCCAAGGTGCCTCTGGATGAATTTGAACTGCCAACCTTTTGGTTAGTAGCTAAGCGCTTAACTCTTTGTGCCACCCAGGGACTCCAAATGTACAAACATTGTTATGTTAGATAAAGGTGATCCAGATAGACACAAATCAGTGTTTGCCAGAAACACATCTACACTTCTTCACATGTAAAGAGGTATGTGTACAAGGCTTATTCAATGCAGCATTCTTTGTGATAGCAATAAACTAGAACAACTGTTATGGGTTAAAGTATGTCCCCCCAAAACGTGTGTTGTAAATCCTAACCTCTGTGCCTGTGGTTATAATCCCATTTGGGAATGGGTTGTCTTTGTTATGTTAATGGGACAAGATTAGTGTAGGGTGTACCTTGAGTCAATCTCTTTTGAGATATGAAGGAGATTAAACAAGCTAGCAAAGGAGAGATGGGGTAAAATAGATGCCAAGACACATGGAGATCTCCAGGGAACCAGGAAGCAGAAACTGAAAAGACAAGAACCTTCCTCCAAAGCTGACAGAGAGAGAGAAAGCCTTTCCCTGGAGCCTGCACTCTAAATTTGGACTTCTAGCCTCCTAAACTGTGAGAAAACAAATTTCTGTTTGATAGTTAAAGCCAGCCACTTTTGGTATTTCTGTTATAGCCGCAGTAGATGACTAAGACAGAATTTGGTACTAGGACTGGGGTGCTGATCTAACAGATACTTAAAATGCAAAGGCAGTTTTAGAACTAGGTAATGGGTGGAGTATGGTAAAAGGATACAATGCTTATTCACCATACTTATTCAATCTATATACTGAACAAATAATCTGAGAAGCTGGACTGCATGAAGGAGAACACAGCATCAGGTTTGGAGGAAGACTCGTTAACAACCTGCAATATGCGAAAGACAGAACCTTGTTTGCTGAAAGCGAAGAGTACTTGAAGCACTTACTGATGAAGATCAAAGACTACGGCCTTCAGTATGGATTATACCTTAACAAAGAGAAAACAAAAATCCTCACAACTAGACCAATAAGCAACATGATGATAAACAGAAAAAATTGAAGTTGTCAAGGGTTTCATTTCATTTAGATCTGCAATCAATGCCCGTGGAAGCAGCAGTCAATAAATCAAACGATGTATTGCATTGGGTAAATCTTCTGCAAAAGACCTTTTTAAAGTGTTAAAAAGAAAAGATGTCACCTTGAGGACTAAGGTGTGCCTGACCGAAGCCATGGTATTTTTAATCACCTCATATGCATGCTAAAGCTGGACAGTGAATAAGGAGGACTGAAGAAGAATTGATGCATTTGAATTATGGTGTTAGTAAAGAATATTCAATATACCATGGAATTCCAGAAGAACAAACAAATCTGTCTTGGAAGAAGTACAGCCAGAATACCTCTTAGAAGCGAGGATGGCGAGACGTCGTCTCATATACTTTGGACATGTTATCAGGAAGGACAAGTCCCTGGAGAAGGACATCATGCTTGGTAAAGAAGAGGGTCAGCGAAAAAGAGGAAGACCCTCAATGACACAGACTGACCCAGTGGCTGCAACAGTGGGCTCAAACATAGCAATGATTGTGAGAATGGTGCAGGACTGGGCAATGTTTCGTTTTGTTGTACATAGGGTCGTTGTGGGTCAGAACCAACTCAAGGGCATCTAACAACAAGAACAACAACAAACTTAAGTTAATCATTAGAGGCAGTTTTCTCCCAAGTCTTACATTTTTAAGGCTTTTGAGGCAAAAATGTAACTGTTGCCTTTGCATAGGTTGCCACTTAAGAAAGATATTGCTATTCCATTTATGAGAAATATAAACTACATCAGTAAAATATGTATATTTTTTAATTATCAAAGTAATAAGTATTCACTCAAAAAGTTTTAAACAGTACAGAAAAGTCTGCAGATTTCACTACTCTCAAGAGTTTATTAACATAGAAAATTTCTTGGGTTGTTTTCCGAAAGTTTTGATGCGTGTTTATTATTATTCTCTCTCTCTCTCCCCACAAATGAGATCACGATGTAACCCAGATAAAGCTGTTTGCTCATGCTCCGCTTCAGTATGAATGCCACATTCAAAAGAAAGCGCATCTACATCCAAAAAATAGTTGGAAAGCTAAAATATTTTCTGCAGTCATTCAAAAATAAAAGATATATTACCTTGCATGGCAAACAGCAATGCAGTTTGAAATTTTCCTTACCTCTTGACTTTTCTCTCTAAAATCCCATGCTTCATAGCACGGCCACTACCGCAAACACAGTCACTGTCTCTCTGCTCTCTCTCTCTCCCTCCCTCCCTACCTCTCCCCCTCCTGCTTCCCTCCTAAAACACTGTCTTCTCAAAACTCAATCCGTGTTAGCTCTTTTCTTTCATTCCTTCTTCCTGCCTTTCTTGTATATTCTTTTTTTCCCTTGATAGTGTCTGTCTGTTCCAAAATTGCTGGCTTTTCTGAAATTCTTTCAGTTCTTCTCTGTATCTCTTAAAGTCTGTGGGTGACCCAAATGGTTTCCACTTGACTACTGACCTAAAGGTTGGGGGTTCAAACTCACCCAGCGGCGCTGTGGGAAGAAAGGCCTGGTGAATTGCTTCTGTAAGATTACAGCCAAGAAAACCCTGTGGAACAGTTCTACTCTGTAACACATGGGGCTGCCATGAGTCAGAATTGACTCATTGGCAACCAGTTTGGTTTGGTTTCTATATCTATTACAAAAGGCCAGATGTGGCTGGTGAGCCCAAGTAACAAAGGCACATTTCTCTTCAAAAGCCAGTGGGAGGGGTCAAGGTTGTGAATACTCACATGCACCTTATCCTTGTCACAATGTGATTCTTACTGTCTATACCTTGCTTCTTCTACTTAGAAATGCATCACGAACATATTTGCTCATCATCACATAAAGTTCTGCTACATTCTGTTTAAAAGGATATGTATTTTACATTATTGAGAATGCATTTAACCAGACTCCTACTGATAAATATGTAAGTCATTGTCTTAGTTATCTAGTGCTGCTATAACAGAAGTACCAAAAGTGGATGGCTTTAAATATCAAGCAGAAATTTATTTTCTCACAGTTTAGGAGGCTAGAAGTCTAGGGGAAGTCTTTCTCTCTCTGTTGGCTCTGGAGGAAGGTCCTCGTCTCTTCAGCTTCTGCTTCATGGTTCCTTGGATGTTTCCATGTGTGTTGGCATCTTTCTTAAGCTTAAGTTTAAATACTAACAAGGCTTTTGGAAGGCAAACTGTACACAGACTGAAGGGAGGATTTAACTAAATTTTTGAGTAGCTTAATTCCTCACAAAAGCTTTAGGGAGTGCCAGAGAGCACCTTTCTGTTTTCAAACTGCAGAAAGGATATGAGCCCTGGATGGCTAAATTTGGAA
Organism: Trichechus manatus latirostris; assembly: GCF_000243295.1. Classification (NCBI taxonomy): domain Eukaryota; kingdom Metazoa; phylum Chordata; class Mammalia; order Sirenia; family Trichechidae; genus Trichechus; species Trichechus manatus. The sequence goes on along the minus strand of NW_004443963.1, from coordinate 4,531,340 downwards.
AACTGACAGCATCTAAGGTACTTCTATAGGATAAAGAAGCAAAGACATTTGTTCTAAGATCAAAGGTTGGAGAGACAATGAATGGTCTGCCCCCTTGCATTTCTACTGGGCACTGCCTGTCACCACCCCTGATATTTATTTACTCAATTGGGAATTTCCTTCCCACATAGCAATGAAGGTTGGATGCTGAGTAGAAAATAAACAAACATAACAACACAGATACATGTTCATATTGGGGATCTAAACAGTTAATACATAAAACTCTTCTTTTCTCTGCATGAATTTTAACCAGTGAGAGAGACAGAGGAATTGGCTGATGGAGGTCAAGATATCAGATAGGCTGGAGATGTGTTTGAGGTGTGTGGCAGAAATGGGCTTTCTGTCTGACTTGCAGAAGGACAGACTTGCCCGAATGACCATGGCAGTGATCAGAAGCCACAGGGGCAGGCTCTTTTCCTGATAAGCTTGCCTCGTGCCTGAGAGCAGACTGGAGCCACTGGCTCTCTGTAGATCCCAAAGGCAAAGGAGAGAGGGGCTGAACAAAACATGCTCAGTTCTTTCTCCCAAACCACCTGGCTAAGGAAGTTACTCCATCTCCAGAGGCAGACGAGAAGTACTGACAAACAAGGGTTTCCCTCCAGGACAAAACTGCAGAGTATTTTTCTAAAGACAGTGAGAGAGCTTCTAGGAGGAAAATGAGGATGCTTGCTGTGGGAGCTGGTGCTTTAAAATGAAGCCCCTCTTTTTGGTATTTGGAAGAGCTCCAGCCACCCCCTCCACATACCTGAAGTGAAGCCAGTCAGTTCCATGTGTTAACCACTTATACCAAGCGCATGGACTCTGAGGAGAAGCCCTCAATTCTGCAATAAGAGATTGATATCTACACAAAGGCAGAGAAACCCATCAACCAGGCCTGTATTCATAATATCAAGGACCACCAGAATTTAAGGAAAACCAAGGACCCAAAAAAGAGGGACCAAGGAGATCAAATAGAAAAACTGCCATCAGAGGAAACAGATGTAACTGAGAAGCCAGAAGAAGTTTTTTTACTCGAAAAAGAGTGTCCTCTGGGGATTCTGAGAAAATCCATAAAATAAGAGTAAGTGTTTCCTTGAAAAGGAACGATGAGCAAACAGAAAGAGTTCATGGAATCAAATATGTGGTTGCTGAAAGTTAAAAATTTAATTGAAAAATTGCAAGAAAGAGTTGAGGCAAATCTCCTAGAGTGTAAAGCAAAAAAAGACAAAAATAAGAAGACTGGAAGAGGGAAGTTAAGGCATGGAGTATCAGTCAATACAAACATAAAAAACAGGAACAGAGCTGCAGGGTGAATCTGGCCTGAAGCACCAATGCCCTTTTACTATGGTGTTAGGGAAGCTGCAAGCAGGAGCGTGTAGGGGTTGTGCTGCCCAGGCACTGGCCTGGTCTTCTTCTTCCGTCACCAAGTTCTGTGTCATTCTCTCATCTGCTTTTGTATCCCATACACAGACATGGGATCCATTTTGGACAACTCACTCTTACTCTTTTCACTTAAGTTGACATTCTCTTAGCAGAAAATCTTTAGTTTGGATCTTAAGTTGCTCAATGGTCAGTCTTTAAAATATGGAGAAAACATTGCAAAAAGAGTTGAGGGTTTCTGATCCTGTTGCTACTGAATTCTGTGCAGTGCTAAGCTACCAGCAGCTTAATCCTCTGGGCTCTGTCTTCAAATGCCAGTGGTTCCTCCCTGTGGCTGCTTCCCACTCCTGCACTGGTTGGCCTCCGGCAAGTTTAGTCACCCTCTAAGCCACAATGTCCACATCTGTTAAATAGACACAGTGCACTTCATTGCATGATATTGTAGCAGCATTCAGTGGGATCGTGTAGACACTTCTGCTACATTTGCCCCTATTCCTCCTTAGTATTTATATCACTAAGGTCAAAGCAAGAACATTGGTGCTGAGACCAGAGATTTCGGAGCGAGAGAGACACTGCTCACTTGCTCCTTTTTTCCGCTACTGACCTAATGGTTTTGTCCTCCACTATTATTTCCCTTTGCTGGCGAAGAATACTGAATAGACCTTAGGCTGGTGTAAGAACAAGCAGATCTGTTTTGCAGGAAGTACATCCAAGATGCTTTTTAGAAGTGAGGATGGCCAGACTTCATCTCACCTACTTGGACATGTTATCAGGAGGGACTAGTTCTTGGAGAAAGACATCATGCTTGGTAAAGCAGAGGATCAGCGAAAAAGGGGAAACCCTCAATGAGACCGACTGATACAGCAGCTGCAACGTTGGGCTCAAACATAGAAATGACTGTGAGGATGGTGCAGGACCAGGCAGTGTTTCATTCTGTTATACATAGGATTGGTATGAGTCAGAGCCGACTTGACAGCACCTAGCAACAACCTAACAACAACAATTATTTCCCTTGGTATCTCCATAAACATAGTCTCCATGAAACCTCGAAGTCCCTTGCAATAGTCTAACATGATTCTACAATGTCCAAGAGGACATTTTGTTACAAAAATGTAAAAGCAATCAGAAGTAGATGATGAAATTAGTCACAAATTGTGAAACACACCTCCTGTTCTGGGTGTTTGTTCAAAGGGTAAAAAAATCACAAATTTTTCATCACGATAAAAAATAGAAACAAAAGCCATGATTCCATTTTTTAACCTGCTAATACAGTAACCAATGAATCAGTGCCACCTGCCACAGAACATTTAGTTATGCTCACGGCTCTCATATGTATGTCTCTAGTGGTGACTTCCAGGCCATTTAATTCTCACAACTACCCTAATCAGGTAGGGACTAGTATTATCCTCGTTTTACAGATGAGGAGACTGAGGCAAAGAAAGGTAAAGCAATTTGCCCAAGTGATAGATCCAGGATTCAACTCGGGCAGTCTGACTCCGGGGCCTGTGCTCTGAACCACTGTGAATACTGCCTCTCTGTAGGAATGAGGGCCCCTCTTTATTATTGCTGTTGTTGTTGTCATTGTTGTTGTTCTGATTGCTGTCTACCTCCTTCTTTCTACAGGGTGGGGAATGTACCAGATACAGGCTGTAAGAGCTTTGCCTTTGCTGATGCTTTTCTCTCTGTGTGTCTGACCTTTGCTGATTGTATTGTCCTGTCAATGTACACAGCACTTTGTAATTCTAAGAGTTCTTCTGGATTTCATATCCTGTCTCAAGAACCTTGGGGGAGGCAGGGAAGGGGACATTATTCCTATTTGTTCAACAGAGAGTTTAGTGATTTACCTCAGGTCAGGGAGCTTGATTATTAGTACGGGGCCAGCAGTAGAACTACCCTGTAGATTCTTACCGTGCCATTTCCTTTTGCTTCAGGATAGCGTCAGAGTGACCATTACCGTAATACAGGCGCCTGTGTGTATATACCATATGGGATTCCTCGGGTGGTGCAAATCTAACTGAAAGGTTGCTGGTTCAGATTCACCCAGAGTCACCTTGGAGGAAAGGGTGATGATCTGTTTCTGAAAGATCAACCATTGAAAACCCTCTGGAGCACAGTAGTACTCTCACACACATGGTGTCTCCATGAGTTGGAATCAACTCAATGGCAACTGGTTTTCTTTTTGTTTTTTTCTGTGTGTATATCACACAGAATAAATTCTGGGAACCCAGAGGGGAAGAAGTGTTCAAACTAGGGGTTAGAAATTTGATAAACCTGTTGCTATCGAGTTAATTCTGACTCACAGCGACCCCACAGGACAGAGTAGAACTGCCACAAAGAATTTCCAAGGATTGGCTGGTGGATTCGAACTGCTGACCTTTTGGTTAGCAGCCGAGTTGTTAACCACTGCGCCACCAGGGCTCCAGAATTTTGATATACAGAACCAAATCTAGTCATGAAGATGAATAAAATTAAGTATGCTACATATGAAGTATAGGGTAGTGGGATCCAGTTGAGCAGGTCAATTAACCTTTCTGTGACTCATTTCCCTTAACTGTAAAATGGGGGTAATAAAGAACTTATTTCACAGGATTATTATGAGGTCTGATGAGTTAACATGTCTAAAGTGCTTAGAACAATGCCTGACACGGAATAGGGAGGCAATAAATGTTAGTTGCTGCTGGTATATAAAGACCAGGTAAACAATAAAATTTATTCCTCTAAAAAATGAAAAATCTGTACTTAAGGACAGTTACACAATCTTTCCCTTCCAAAAGCAGTTGCTTCTTTATGGTTTGGATGAGCTCAGTAAACTTATTCTGGAAATTTCACAACTACATATCGATATTTGCCAAGAAGGGCTTTTCAGGTTTCAGGTTTTTAGTGTTGTTTGGTAGGAAGCAGTGCATTTATTATCAACAGCCCAGGATTGAGAAATACCACTTTCGGAAAGAAAAAAAAAATCTCACTATGGAAGCTTAACATCTGTTTCAGGCAATGACCTCAATAGGTAACTCTTGAGTCCCATTTGGTAAATTTCCTATTACAATTCTGGCTAGCCTATCACTTATTTGTTAGAAATAACTTTCACTGGAGGATATCAAGCAAAAAACCTTGCCAGCATATTTAACTTCTTGTCCTTTAAGAAATTGTACTTTGATTTTAGAGATTCGACTTTGCTGGATAATGAAATTATCATGGTGGAACAAGCCATAGAAATAATAAATATAGTAATTCTTCTTTGCCCATTGTGTGCTTTTGCTATTCATAAATTTTGAGGCCTTAGATATTAGATACACTTACGTAAGGCCTCACGAACAGTAATTATCTTTTGGCCAAAGAAAAAGCCCAAACGAATGCTAAGCTGCATTATCGCTTGGCTTCTGACATGAGCTGATAATCAGATTTTCTTGCTTAAATCCATGGTGCTCGAACAATGCTACCCACTGTCTGTGCTTCCCGATATTACCCTTAATTAGAAAGAACAGAAACACAAATCTGAATTATTTCAAAATCTGGTTTCCATGGTCAGTGGTTTGAAGGGCTTAACTTTATTATAAATAAACCTGGCTTTATTGACTAATGAAATCTGAAATACGAAGCCTGGGAGGGAGTGTAATACTCTGATGTTTACACATCAAAATATCCAGTGTGGGCAGAGTGTTTTGTAATAAATCATTGGATAATTGAATTATGATTCCTTTATCCAAGTATCATCCAAACCCCATCGCTAAGGAGACACTGAAAGGAGCTTGAGTTTGTGTTTTCTTGAGAAGCAGCACTTTAGGTTTAATTGCTTATGTATCAATAGTTGCCAAGGAGGCATTGGCCTATTTTATATTTCTCCCGTACTTTAGCCATTCTTTTTTTTCCTTTGACACACCGGGCACATAGTTATAAGTGTGTGGTTGTCTGGTCCTGCACACATACACATCTTTCATGGGAAAATAAACTCATTCTCCAACATCGACACTGCACTCTTTTTTTTTTTTTTGGCAGCAGAGAATAATGTGGGGGCTGGTGACTGAGTGAGACAGATGATAAGATGGAGCTCAATTGTATTTTTATGTATGGTCTTGTAAAAATGTATCCTTGCTGACAATAGGTGAGGATGCCTGACCCCTTCTGAAGGGCTAATAAGTAAGTGCACATAGCAACACCATCAGTGAAGCTAATTCCTAGAAACACTATCACATAAAAGGACCTCAGATAGCATTAATAATTGAGATTATATATATATGCACACATATACATAGATTATACACACACACACACACACACACACACACACACACGCACGGTTTATTATTGTTACAAGCTGTCAAGTCAGTTCTGGCAGATAGTGAATTAATGAAAAAAACACTGCCCAGTCCTGAGCCATCCGCACAATTGTTGCTATGTTTGAGTTCATTGTTGCAGCCACTGTGTCAATCCATCTCATTGAGGGTCTTCTTCGTTTTCACTGACTCTCTACTTTACCAAAGTCTTACCATCCTTGCTTCTAAGCAGCATTCTGGCTGCACTTCTTCCAAGACAGATTTGTTTGTTCTTCTGGCAGTCCATGGTATATTCAACATTCTTTGCCAACACCATAATTCAGATGCATCAATTCTTCTTCAGTCTTCCTTATTTATTGTCCAGCTTTTGCATGCATATGAGGCAATTAAAAATACCATGGCTTGGGTCAGGCACAGCTTAGTCCTCAAGGTGACATCTTTGTTTTTCTACACTTTAAAGAGGCTTTTTGCGGTAGATTTTCCCAACGCAATATGTCGTTTGATTTCTTGACTGCTGCTTCTGTTTGCATCGATTGTGGAGCCAAGTAAAATGAAATCCTTGATGACTTAATATTTTCTTTGTTTATCATGATGTTGCTTATTGGTCCAGCTGTGAGGATTTTTATTTTCTTTTCGTTGAGATGTAATCCATACTGAAGGCTGTAGTCTTTGAACTTCATCAGTAAGTGCTTCTTCATATATATAGGTATGTATATATACACACACGTATATACATCTATATTCACAAAGATATAATCTATCCACAAAGATATAATCTATTCACTGTCCACAAAGAAACAGGAGATAGAGTGGATACAGTGGACAGTGGGCCTGAGTGTCTGTGTCTGTGTGTGTGTAAACTGTGGCCCTGCCCCTTTTTGTTCTTTGTTTGACATCTTTTGCTAAGACCCTATCCTTTTTCCTTTGTAAACACCATCTTTACCCTTTCACTCCCTCATCGATATTTGCTTTCCATTCATTCCCTGCTCATCTCTGTGCTGGTCACTTTGGCTTGCTTTCTCATGTAAACATTCACAACTGGAATTACTCATATTAGCCTGTTTTCCAGGTGAGCGTATTGAAGCTTAGAGAGGTAGCTTAGAGAGGTAGAGTAATTTTCCGAGAATCACGTATCCAGGAAATGGTGGAGGCAGGATTCCAACTTAGGTATGACTAGTTCCAAATCACAAGGTCTTGAGCATTATGTTATACCGCCCACCAAACTCTATGCTAGCTTCTTGTAGATTATTCATTTGTCTTCACAGCAATTCTGTTTCATAGGCTGGAGTTGACTCTCCTCTCTGTCCAGTCACAAGGGACCAGGCAGATGTGTCCGGGGTTCAGGCTTCTGTGTCTTAAGTGACTCCTAATAGGGCTGGGCTTTTGTCTTGGGTGGGGGTGGTGGGGTGAGAAAACTTGCCTTACTGTCTCCCAAGAGGACGGACATAGAGGAGCAGCTGGTGCTTATGGTAAAACTGATAAAACTTATTGGGAAGATGCCATTTGGAACAGTTGTATGGATACTTAGGGATCACCAGGTGGATATCTACAGCGGAAAAAAAAAAAAGCGCTTCTAACCTGGATAGCGTAGAAGAGTGATCAGTGAGGGGTGTCCAGGTTAAGCCTGGTTGACTGACTACACCGGTTTATTTCCTCTCCTTCTTCCCAAATTCAACAAAGATGACCATAGAACAGAGCTTTCCAAATGGTATGCTGCAAATGGGTTGCAGGTAGGCAGAGATATTAATCTATTTAACCCTCTTGATGGAGCCCTGGTAGCACAGTGGTTAAGAGCTTGGCTACTAAACAAAGGGCCGGCAGTTCAGATCCACAGGCCACTCCTTGGAAACTCTATGGGGCAGTTCTGCTCTGTCCTGTAGGGTTGCTAGGAGTCGTAATTCACTCAATGGCAATGAGTTGCCGCCTTGGTGGCCTTGTGTGGCCTAGGACAGCCAGGCCAAGCCAGTTGCCCTTGGCGTTGAGCAGCCTCATATCCATTTACCCTAGTGTTCCCTACAAATATTATATATATTTTTATGTCTCACATGATTTTGAAAAAGAATGGGAAGCACAACTTTAAAACAAAAGGCATTCATCCACAAGGTTAAAGACAAAGAGAGGAGACAACATCACGGGAGCAATTTCAACAATTTTTGAGAGCTGTAAAGTAGGTTAAAAAGTGGTAATGGACTTTAACAGGATGAAGTTAGCCCCAGTGCAAGTCTACCCAGTGGACCTCCAAATAGAAGTGAATCAATTCACTCTACTCCCATACAACCTAGAACTTGAAGGTTCCATGTATATTCTAAAGCAGAGAGCAGGTGCAGGGCTTCAAACAGGGGGATTGGTGGGAATCTGGATACAGAGCTCACCCAGCACAGTCAGGACAAGGATTTATTATCTGGGAATGTTAAGTTAGAGAGGCTTCCAACTCAGGGATATCAGGCTCAGAGGTGAGGTAGGGGCTCCAAACAGGGTTACTTGAAATTTTATATAGTGACCTGTGGGACCCTTAACCCCTTTCTCCTGTCCTGTTCCTGAAATGCTATTAGCCAGGTAGATAACTTCCTGCGCTGCTATTTGGAAGATTCTTCTCTGGAGAAACCAGCGAAAAGACATTCGCCTTCTGACATGGAGGGATCTATCATTGGAAAAGTGAGCTCGAAGCCTTATGCTAAAGTGAAGTCTGCTAGTCAACAAACCCTTCCCATGCAAATCCAGAGCTTGCAATCAGCTTTTTAATATTTTACTTATGAATGGATTCTAGGATCCTTGAGAAAGCTCTAACATGAGATAAACCAAAATACACAGAAAAGAGGAACTCAGAGGAAATGGATACAATGCAGGGAACAGGAGAATACTAAGAAAAGTGTAAGCAAACAACAACCAAGCCCAAATCCTAACCTAAAAGTACTTCGAAATAAGAGAAGATAGGACATCCATAAAATAAGAACAGGATGTTATTAAAAAAAAAAAGTGATAATGAGAGCAAGAAATAGATATTAGAAATCTAATATATGATCATTAATATTTTAAAAATTAATAAATATCTAGAAGATAAGCTGAGGAACTCTCTTAGCAAGTAGAAAGAAAAATAGGAGAGATGTAAGAAATATAGGGGGATCATTCCAGGATTACAGTATCCAGTCAGTCAGTAGGAGAGAGAGAAAATAATTTTAAGAATGAAAATTTCGTAGAACTGAAGGACAGGACTCTCCAGATTGGAAGGGCTACTTGAATCTTCAACATAACCCACACGAAGACACTGTGTTATGAAGTTTATTTCAGTAGTGGCAAAGAGATCATGAAAGTTTTCAGAAATGAACAACAATATAAAAACAAAAGAAACATTCCCCAAACAGATCACCAACAAAAGAACATTAATCAAAATGATTTCAGACTACATCAGCTTTTGATGCAAAAGATTGGGAAGAAAAGAACGCCTTCAAAATTTGAGAGAAATAAATTTTGAACCTAAAATTCTATATTCAGACAATCTACCAATCAGGTGGGATGATAGGATAGAGATTTTAAGATATACAAGGTTTTAAAAAAAATGGACTTCCAATATACCCTGTTATTTGGAAGCTCTGGAAGATGTGCTGTTATAAAAGAAGGGAAGAAGCAAGAAATGGGATGGTGTAGAATATTGCAAACAGTGGCTCCAACACAGAAGATTGACGAAAGAAAAATCACAGGGCAAATTCCGTGTACCTGGCAGAGAGAGAAGTCCATTCAGAGTGCAGTCAAAAGGCAGACAGATACGGGAACGAAAGCTTCAGGAAAAGAAAACAAAAAAAAAAAAAAAAAAAAAGGGAGGGAGGAAGGGAATGAAAGATTAACTTAATCATTGATACTTGTAATTAATCATTTATAAAAAATGTCATTTGGTTTTTGATGATATGTTAATGTATTTAGAAGAATTAACTGATAGTTACAAAGAAAACTAACCACACATACACACACACACACAGACACAGGCAGTTGCTCACTGCAGATAACACAAAAAGTTGAAAAGTTTGAGAAAGGAAACATAATCATAGCACGTTACTTGGTTCAGGAGTGGACAATTTATACATTGGCATTTTAGCAATTGGTTTAACGAAAAATTATGCTATAATTATTTTGGGAGGATGATGGGGCGGAAGAGGGAGATACATATGTGTGTTTAGGGGGATGATGGGAGGAGTGCTCAGAGAGCTAAATCTTCACCTACCTGAGTAGGAACTTTTAGAATAGTGTCTAAAAGTAACAAGGAAAAAGTAAAAAGGAAAGTGCTGAAATGAGCATAGTATTTAGAAATGGGGAGGTAAGTACATCAGAAGAAATAGCAGAAAGTACTGACAGTGACTGTCTTGATAGAACAGGATCTGTGGGTGAGGCAATGTGGACTCAGAAAATCGTTTTTCAACTTTAGTTTTTTAGCACTGTTTTTGATAGTTTTTTGATAGTTTAACCATGGGCATGCATTACTTAATAAATAAATTTTTGAAAAGTAATTTTTTAAAAAAAGCGAACTATGGTGATTCTGGGCCTTTTGTTTTACCCACTTAGCTAATTACGTTTGCTGAAGGTTGTAATTATTTGTTGGTGCAAGTTTCCAGAATAAATGGAATTATTGCTGTGTGTGTGTGTGTGTGTGTGTATTTTAACAAGACCAAATTGTTGAAATTCTTGTTTGGAAGGTCTTTTAGTTCTATCTGTTACTCCCAGGCAAGTTTATAGCACTTAAAATACAGGCATTTGTCCCACAAAAGTCACTGTAAAATCAAATTTATATCATTCTTCTTTATATTTAAAAAATTGGTCTCTCTGTCAGTTAGTCAATTAATTAATTCTTTTATTTATTTATAGCATAAATAGTTAATGAAACCTATTATGTGCCAAGGAGTGTTCTAAGTGAGAGGGATATAGTAGTCACCAAAATTGACAGAAAGGCCTGTCCTATGGAGCTTACATTCTGGAGAGGGGAGACAGGACGTCTGTAAGGTTGAATAGGTTGTGGGCTGCGCAAGTGTATAACTGAGAGGGTGATGTTGTTTTTGTTGTTAGGTGCTGTCGAACTGGTTCTGACTTATAGCGAACCTATGTACAACAAAACTAAACACTGTCTGGGCCTGTGCCATCCTCACAATTGTTATGCTTTGAGCGCTTTGTTGCAGCCACTGTATCAATCCATCTCGTTGAGGGTCTTCCTCTTTTTTGCTGACCCTCTACTTTACCAAGCATGATGTCCTTCTCCAGGGACTGATACCTCCTGATAAAATGTCCAAAGAATATGAGACATAGTCTCGCCATCCTTGCTTCTAAGGAGCATTCTGGCTGTACTTCTTCCAAGACAAATTTGTTCATTTTTTTTAGCAGTGCATGGTATATTCAGTATTCTTCGCCAACACCATAATTTAAAAGTGTCAATTCTTCAGTCTTTCTCATTCATTGTCCAGCTTTCAGTGCATATGAAGCGATTGAAAACACCATTGCTTGGGTCAGTTGCACCTTAGTCTTCAAAGTGACGTCTTCGGTTTTTAACAGTTTAAAGAGATTATTTGCAGCAGATTTGCCCAATGCAATGTGTTGTTTGATTTCTTGACTGCCCCTTCCATGAGTGTTGATTATGGATCTGAGTAAAATGAAATCCTTGACTTCAGTCTTTTCTCCATTTATCATGATGTTGCTTATTGGTCCTGTTGTGAGAATTTTTGTTTTCTTTATGTTGAGGTGGTCTCTGATTTTCATCAGTAAGTGCTTCAAGTCCTCTTCGCTTTCCTCAAGTAAGGTTGTGTCATCTGCATAATGCAGGTTGTTAATGAGTCTTCCTTCAATCCTGATGCCACTTTCTTCTTCATATAGTCCAACTTCTCAGGTTTATTTACTCAGCATACAGATTGAATAAGTATGGTGAAAGGATACAACCCTGACACACACCTTTCCTGACTTTAAACCACGCAGTATCCCCTTGTTCTGTTTGAATGACTGCCTTTTGATCTATGTACAAGTTCTTCATGGGCACAATTAAGTGTTCTGGAATTCCCATTCTTTGCAGTGCTATCCATTATTTGATATGACCCACATAGTTGAATGCCTTTGCGTAGTCAATAAAACACAGGTAAACATCTTTCTGGTATTCTCTGCTTTCAGCCAGGATCTGTCTGATATCAGCAATGATATCCTTGGTTCCACATCCTCTTCTGAATCCAGCTTGAATTTATGGCAGTTCCCTTTTGAATGATCTTCATCAAAATTTTACTTGCGTGTGATATTAATAATTTTGTTTGATAATTTCCACATTTGATTGGATAACCTTTCTTGGGAGTAGGCATAAATATGGATCTCTTCCAGTTGATTGGCCAGGTAGCTGTCTTACAAATTTCTTGGCATAGACGAGTGAGCACTTCCAGCACTTCATCCGTTTGTTGAAACATCTCAGTTGGTACTCCGTCAATTCCTGGAGCCTTGTTTTTCCTCAGTGTCTTCAGTGCAGCTTGGACCTCTTCCTTCAGTACCATTGGTTCCTGATCATATGCTACCTCCTGAAATGGTTGAATGTTGACCAATTCTTTTTGTTATGGTGATCCTGTGTATTCTTTCCATCTTCTTCATTTAATATTTTGCCCATGGAATCCTTCAATATTGCAACTCGATGCTTGAATTTTTTCTTCATTTCTTTCAGCTTGAGAAATGCCCAGGGTGATAGTGAATGAAATGAGAGAGCTAAGGATCATTATGACCTTGCAGGCTTCATTGGTGACCTTTTTCTTTTCCTGAAGGAGTTGGGAACCACTGGAGAGTTCTGAGAAGAGGAACTGCATCATCTGATTGATATCTTCAGAGGCTCTCTCTGATTGTTCTATGGTGAATGACTGGGGATGGTAAGGACAGAAGCAGGGAGGCCAGTTGGAAGGTTACTGTAGACAGCCAGGTGACAGAAGAAGGTGGCTTGGAATAGAGTGACACAGATGCAAAAAGTGTGAGGGATGTAGACATCTGTAGGCCTTTTAATCAGAACCCTGTTCTGCTTCTCATTCTGCATCTAACTTGCACTATGTTTTTGACCAAGTCCTTTTATCTCTTTGAATAAGGCTGCAAATGACTGTAAAATTGGCCCCAATACTTCACTTCAATAGAAACGTCATTTCAGCTTACAAAGAAATAATTTTGGTCAAGCAGCTGTTTTGATTCTTTATAAAGGAAAAGCCTTGTTCATTCATTTAGTAAACATTTCTTGAGCATATACAAGTGCCAGATCGTATCCCAGGTTGGAGATATATATTAACCAAAGTTAAAATCCCTATCCTCCCAAATCTCTCTGCCTAGGGGATAATTAGAGGAGTGAACAACGACAAGAAACTGAATAGTGTGTTAAGTGCCATGATCAAGGTTGGAACAAGGTGCCTAGTTCTTATATGTATGTATATATGTATGGGTGTGTGTGTGTATTTATCTGTCCATCCAAACATCCATCCTATGAATGGTTTTAAATGGGGCATATACTCTCAGGGTCAACCTAGTTCTCTGACTTCCATTTCCCTCACTTACTTTATGTTGCCTGGGCCCTGTAGGCATGTGAGTTTGCAAACACTGATAGAGATACACTTCAGCTTCTTCACTTGCAAAGTATGAAAAGCACCTGCCTTAATGTGCTTCCAAGGCTAGGTTGCGATCCATGTGATGAGGCTATAAATAAACAAACTGTAGCATGGGAAGCAATTTCTAAATTTTATTTCTAAGAATTTTAGCTTCTGATGGTGCATCCCATGAGTCAGAGAGGGAAGGGCAACTCAGCAGTCTATGAGTGTGGGTTTGATGATGATATACAGGAAAATAATTTCTTTCTTTGGAATAGGGATAAATATGTCCAGTCGGTTGGCCAGGTAGCTATCTTCCAAATTGCTTGGCATATACAAGTGAGCACCTCCAGCGCTGCATCTATTTGTTGAAACATCTCAACTGGTATTCTGTCAATTCCCGGAGACTTGTTTTTTGCCAATACATTCAGTGCAGCTTGGACCTCTTCCTTCAGTACCATTGGTTCCTGATCCTTTTGCTGAAGATCATGCAAAAGCAGTTGCAGCAGCATATTGATAGGGAACTGCCAGAAATTCAGGTCGGACTCTGAAGAGAATGAGGAACCAGGGATATCATTGCTGATGTCAGATGAATACTGGCTGAAAGCAGAGAATACCAGAAAGATGTTTATTGACTACCTAAAGGCATTCAACTGTGTGGATCATAGCATATTATGGATAACATTTCGAACAATGGGAATTCCAGGACACTTAATTGTGCTCATGAAGAACCTGTACATAGATCAAGAGGCATTGTTCAAACAACAAGGGGATACTGCGTGGTTTAAAGTCAGGAAAGTGTGCAACAGGGTTGTATCCTTTTATCATACTTACAATCTGTATGCTGAGAAAATAATCTGAGAAGCTGGACTATATGAAGAAGAATGTGACATCAGGATTGGAGGAAGACTCATTAACAACCTGCATTATGCAGATGACACAAGCTTGCTTGCTGAAAGTGAAGAGGATTTGAAGCACTTACTGATGAAGAGCAAAGACCACACAGCCTTTAGTATGGATTACACCTCAACATAAAGAAAACAAAAATCCTCACAACTGGACCAGTAAGCAACATCATGATAAACAGAAGAGAATGAAGTTCTCAAAGATTTCATTTTACTTGGATCCACCATCAACACCCAGGGAAGGACCAGTCAAGAAAGGAAACGACACATCGCATTGGGCAAATCTGCTGCAGAAGACCTCTTTAAAGTGTCCCAAAGCAAAGATGTCACCTTGAAGACAAAGGTGCGCCTGACCCAAGCCATGGTGTTCTCAATCACCTCATATGCATTTGAAAACTGGACAACAAATAAGGAGGACCAACTGAAGAAATGACATCTTTGAGTTATGGTGTTGGTGAAAAATACTGAGTAAACCATGAACTTCCAAAAGAATGAACAAATTTAAGAATGCTCCTTAGAAGCAAGGATGTAGAGAATTCATCTCACGTACTTTGGACATGTTATCAGGATGGACTAGTCCCTGGAGAAGGACATCATGCTTGGTAGAGTGGAGGGTCAGCGAAAAAGAGGAAGACCCTCAACGAGATGGATTGACACAGTGGCTGCAACAATGTGCTCAAGTACAGCAACAATTGTGAGGATGGCACAGGCCCGGGCACTGTTTTGTTCTGTTGTACACAGGTTCACTATAAGTCGGAACCGACTCGATGGCACCTAACAGCAACAACAAAACAGAGGAAGGAATGCTGCGTGTTTGCTTCATTATCATCATCCTCATTAATCATCCGTTAGAATTTTCCAAATTCTTAACAATGTCTATGTATTGTAGAGACAATCTTCTAACTTTATACTCAGCTGCTGGTAGATATTATTATTTTCTTTCAAAGCAGCAGGATATTGGTCTCAGATAATTTTAAGCTCTAGTAGGAGGTGATCTTTGAGGACAGAATAAGAGCCACTTCCAAATGATGTAGGTGAGAAATGCAGAATTCACTCATTTGACATAGAACTTTTGACCTTGTTCATTTGACTGTAGGAATTTTAATCCTGGTCTGCAAAATTGTATAGATACAATCTGGGCTGGCTACATAATTTGCAGGCCCAGTGTAAAATGAAAATAAGAGGCCCGTTTTTCAAAAAAACAGGAAAAAAAGGGCAGCTGATATTACGAAAATATAGAGCTTTCCCCTTTAACAATATTTTATTGTTTACAGAATATAATAAGTATAATAGTGATACATGAGTATCAATATGAATTTACAATCTATAAAAAGTTACTATTTTTTGTTTCATAATCTTATATAATACAATAAATAATACTTTCGAATGTTATGTCTTGGGTGATCATAATTTTTTTTCCAGCTTGCTTCCTGCAAATTCATTTATTATTTTACAAATTTGTACTTAAAAACTTCATTTTTAAGCTTGCAAATTTTTTTTTGAACAACTCTCTCCTTCTCAACCTTGGGTTCCCCATTACCAGCTTTCCTGTCCCCTCCTGCCTTCTTGTCCTTGCCCCTGGGCTGGAGTGCCCATTTAGTCTCATTTTGTTTTATGTGCCTGTCTGATCTTTAGCTGAAGGGTGAACCTCAGGAGTGGCTTTAGTACTGAGTTGAAAGTGTGTCTGGAGGCCATAATTTCTGGGTTTCTCCAGTTTCTGTCAGACCAGACCAGTAAATCTGGTCTTTTTTTTTTTTTTTTTTTTTCGGTTAGAATTTTGTTCTACATTTTTCTCTGGCTGTGTCCGGGACCCTCTATTTTGATCCCTGTCAGAGCAGTCGGTGGTGGTAGCCGGGCACCATCTAGTTGTGCTTCATTCTCTCTAGTGGAGGCTGTGGTAGCTGTGGTCCATTAGTCCTCTGGACTAATCTTTCCCTTGTATCTTTGGTTTTCTTCATTCTCCCTTGCTCCAGATGGGGTGGGACCAGTGGAGTATCTTAGATGGCTGCTCAAAAGCTTTTAAGACCCCAGATGCTACTCACAAAAGTTGGATGTAGCACATTTTCTTTATAAGCTATGTTATGCCAGTTGAGCTAGATGACCCTCAAACCGTGGTCCCCAGCCCTCAGCCCAGTAATTTTGTCCCTCAGGGAATTTGGATGTGTCTGTGAAGCTTCCATGACCTTGCACTGGTAAAGTTGTGCTGGCTTCCCTAGTCTTGTGTGCTCTCTTACACGTCACCAAATTTACCACTTATGTATTATTTAGTTAGTTTATTCCCTCCGCACAATCCCCTCCCAAGTAACCATCAAAGATTGTTTCTTTCTGTGTGTAAACATTTTCATATATAATAGTGGTCTCATACAGTATTTGTCCTTTTGTGGTTGACTTATTTTACCAGCATAATGCCCTCCAGATTCATGCATGTCGTGAGATGTTTTGCAGATTCATCTTTGTTCTTTATTGTTGTGTAGTATTCCATTGTGTGTATGTACCGTGGTTTGTTTATCCATTCATCTTTTGGGGGGCACTTAGGTTGTTTTCGTCTTTTTGCTGTTGTGAATAATGCTGCAGTGAACATGGATGTGCATATGTCTATTCGTGTGACGACTCTTATTTCTCTAGGATATACTCCTAGGAGTGGGATTGCTGAATTATATGGTACTTCTAGTTCTAGCTTTTTAAGGTTGTGCCATATCATTTTCCAAAATGGTTGTACCATTTTACAGTCCCACCAACAGTGCATGAAAGTTCCACTCTTCCTGCAGCCTCTCCAACATTTGTTATTTTGTGTTTTTTTGATTCGTGCCAGTAATGTTTGGGTGAGATGGTTTCTCATTGTAGTTTTGATTTCCATTACTGTAATTGCTAGTGATTGCAAACATTTCCTCATGTGTCTGTTAGCTGTTTGAATGTCTTTTTGGTGAAATATCTGTTCATAACCTTTACCCATTTTTTTGATTGGATTATTTGTCTTTTTGTTGTGTAAGTATTGGATTTTCCTATAGATTTTAGAGATTAGACCTTTGTCAAATTTATCATAGCCAAATTTTTTTTTTCCCAGTCTGTAGGTTGTCTTTTCACTCTTCTGGTGAAGTCTTTTGATGAGCATAAGCATTTCATTTTTGGAAGATCCCAGTTATCTAGCTTATCTTCTGGTGTTTGTATATTGTTAATTATGGTTTATATGCTATTTATGCTGTGTATTATGGCCTCTAGCATTGACCCTAATTTTTCTTTTATTATCTTTCTAGTTTTTGGTTTTGTATTTAAGTTTTTTGATCCATTTTGAGTTAGTTATTGTGTATGGTGTGAGGTATGGGTCGTGTTGCATTTTTTTGCAGACGGACATCCAGTTTTGCTGGCACCATTTGTTAAAAACACTGTCTTTTCCCCATTCGATGGACTTCAGGTGACTGTAGGTGGATAGATTTACATCTAAGTTCTCAATTTTGTTCCATTGGTCAATATGTCTGTCACTGTAGCAGTACCAGGCTGTTTTGATTACCATGGCTATATAGTAGGTTCTGAGGTCAGGTAGTACAAGTCTTCCTACTTTGTTCTTCTTCTTTAATAAGGCTTTACTTATCTGGGGCCTCTTTCCTTTCCATATAAAGTTAATGATTAGTTTTTCCATCTCGTTGGAGAATGTTGTTGGTATTTGGATTGGGATTGCATTGTATTTGTAGATTACATTGGGTAGAATTGACATTTTCACAATGTTAAGTCTACCTATCCATGAGCATCGTATGTTTTTCCGTTTATGTAGGTCTGTTTTGGTTTCTTGCAGTAGTGTTTTGTAGTTTTCTTTGCATAGGTCTTTTATGTCCCTGGTTAGGTTTATTCCTAAGTATTGTATTTCTCTGGGGGCTATTATAAATGGTATTGCTTTCCTGATTTCCTTTTCGTCATTCTCTTTATTGGCGTATAGGAATCCAAGTGATTTTTGTATGTTTATCCTGCTACTCCTGAATCTTTCTGTTAGTTCCAGTAGTTTTCTTGTGAAGTCCTTTGGGTTCTGTATGTATAGTATAATATTATCTGCAAATAGGGTTAATTTTACTTCTTCCTTGCCAGTTTGGATGCCCTCTATTTCTTTTTCTTGCCTTATTTCTCTAGCTAGGACTTCCTTCACAATGTAAAACAGGAGTGGTGATAAAAGGCATCCTTGTCTTGTTCCTGTTCTCCGGGGAAATATTTTCAGCCTGTCTCCATTAAGAATGATGTTGGCTGCTGGTTTTGTACAGGTGCCCTTTACTATGTTATGGAATTTGCCTTCTATACCTATTTTATTGGGAGTTTTTATCAGGAATAGGTGTTGGACTTTATTGAATGACTTTTCTTTGTCAGTTGAGATGATCGTGTGATTTTCTTCTTTTGTTTTATTTCTGTTGTAGATTACATTGATTGATATTCTAATGTTGAACCATCCTTGCATATCAAGTATGAATCCCATTTATTTGTGGTGTATTATTTTTTGATATGCTGTTGAATTCTATTGGCTAGAATTTTGTTGAGAATTTTTGCATCTATATTCATGAGATATATTGGTCTATAATTTTCTTTTTTTATGTTTTCTTTGCCTGGTTTTCGTATCAGGTTATGCTGGCTTCATAGAATGAATTTGGAAGTATCCCTTCCTTTTCTATCTCTTGAAATGGTTTGAGTAGTACTGGTGCAAAGTCTTCTCTGAATGTTTGGTAGAATTCTCCAGGGAAGCCATCTGGGCCAGGGCTTTTTTTGTTGGGAATTTTTTTTTTTTAATTACCTTTTAATGTCTTCTCTTGTTGTGGTCTGTTTAGATTTTTGACCTCAGTTTGTGTTAGTTTAGGTCGGTAGTGTGTTTCTAGAAATTTGTCCATTTCCTCTAGGTTTTCAAATTTGTTGGAGTATAGTTTTTCATAGCACTCTGTTACGATCCTTTTTATTTCAAGTAGGTCTGCTGTAATGTCCTCCATTTCATTTCTTATTTGGGTTATTTGCATCCTCTCCTCTTTTTCTTTTGTCAGTTTGGCCAATGACTTGTCAATTTTGTTGGTCCTTTCAAAGAACCAACTTTTGGTTTTGTGGACTCTTTCAACTGTTATTTTAGTCTCTATTTCATTTATTTCTGCTCTGATTTTTATTAGTCCCTTTCTTCTGGTGCCTATGGGCTGCTTTTGCTGTTCTCTTTCCGTTTGTTCGAGTTGTATAGCTAATGCTTTGATTTTGTCCCTTTTTTCTTTCTTCATGTGTGCATCTATAACTATAAATTGACCTCTGAGAGCTGCTTTTGTTGTGTCCCAGAGGTTTTGGTATGATGTGTTTTCATTCTCATTTGATTCTAGGAATTTTTTGATTCCATCTTTGATTTGTTTTATTACCCAATGTTTTTTAAGTAAGGTGTTATTTAGTTTCCATGTATTTGATTTTCTTCCTTGCTCTTCCTGTTATTAATTCCTATTTTGATGGTGTTGTGATCAGAGAAGATGCTTTGCATTATCTCAGTGTTTTAGGTTTTGTTGAGGGTTGCTTTGTGGCCTAAGATATGGTCTATTCTGCAGAACATTCCATGGGCATTGGAAAATAATGTGTACTTTTCTATGTATGTCTATGAGGTCAAGTTGGTTGACTGTGGCCTTTAGATCTTTATCTGTGTTGAGTTTCTTTCTAGATGTACTGTCCTTTACCTAGAGTGGTGTGCTGAAGTCTCCTACTATTATTGTGGAACTGTCCATTTCTCTAGTGCTGTTAGAGTTTTTTTATCTATTTTGGAGTCCTGTTGTTGAGTGTGTAGATATTTATTATTGTTATGTCTTCATGGTGGATGGCCCCTTTAATCATTAGATAATGTCCTTCATCATCTTTTATGGTGGATTTTGTTTCAAAATCTATTTTATCTAAGATTAGTATTGCCACTCTTGCTCTTTTTTGTTGCTGTTTGCTTGATATATATTTTTTCCATCCTTTGATTTTTAATAAATTTATGTCTTTGTTTCTAAGATGCGTCTCTTCTGGACAGCATATTGATGGGTCTTGTTTTTTTAATCCATTCTGTCACTCTCTTTCTCTTTATGGGTGCATTTAGGCCATTTACATTCAGTGTAATTATTGATAGGTGTGATTTTATTGCTGTCATTTTGTAGTGCGTTTTTGTGATTCTGAGGTTTTCTTTTTCATCTTACTGTTCTGTGCTGAATTCCTTCTGTTTGTGGGTTTTTTTCCTTTTGTTTTGTAGATTTTGTGTTTACTAAGACTTTATGGTTTTCTTCTTTATTTTGATGAGTAGGTTTGTTAACTTTCTTTGTGGTTACCTTGAAATTTACCCCTGTCTTTCTAAGTTTAAACCAGTGTTTTATTATCTCCTTGACCTCCTCTTCATCTGAAAGTTCTTTACTTACACTGTTTACTCCCTCTTTTGTTGTTCTGATGTTGTTTCATTTACAGATTGACATCTCTCTTTTCCTGTTGTAAATCTTTTAGTTTTGTTTTATCCTTGACAGTTCATTAACTAGGTTGCTATCTGGCTGATGCTGTCTTGTGTCCTAGATTTAGGTTGTTGATGATGTTGTTGGTTCTCTAACAGAAGGGCTCCCTTTAATAATTCTTGTAAGTTTACTTTGGTTTTTACATATTCCCTTAATTTCTGTTTATCTGGAAATGTCTTAATTTCACAATCATATTTGAGTGAGAGTTTTGCAGAATATATTATTCTTGGTTGGCAATTTTTTTCTTTCAAGATTTTATATATGTCATCCCATTGCCTTCTTGTCTGCATGGTTTCTGATGAGTAATTAGAGCTTAGTCTTATTGTTTCCCCTTTGTATGTGACTCTTCATTTTTCTTTAGCTGCTCTTAGGATTCCTTCTTTGTCTCTAGTTTTAGCAAGTGTGATTATGATATATCTTGGTGATTTTCTTTTGGGCTCTAGCCTATATGGGGTTCACTGAACTTCCTGAATGGTCAGATAAGATTGCAAAAATTTTTCATAATTTTTTAAATTTTGAGAACAATCTTTCTGCTGATCCACCTTTTACTAAAGTGGTTAGAATATTTTCTAGACTGTGGCAACATTGGCATAAATTTCTGATAAATAATTTTGAAATATAAATTTTAGTACATCTGGAACTGATGATTATTGCAGAACACTTTTTCTACAAAATGTAGCCTTCATACAAATCAGTTTTGTGTAAGTCTGAATTTAATTTTAAGTATAAATTTATACAATAGCAATTTTTGTTGTAAAAATATAGATAACACAACATTTGCCAGTTCAACATCTTTCATGTTTACAATGCAGTGACACCAACTGCATCAATCATGTTGTTCAACTATCATCAGTATCTGTTGCCAAATTTTCCATCACCATAAACAGAAACTCAGGACTTCCTAAACAATCATTCTGCCTCCCCAACTCCCTTCCACCCCTGGTAAACACTATTAAACTTTGATATCTATACCTTTGCCTATTCTAGGTATTTCACATAAGTGAGATCATACAAAAAAATGGCATTTGAATATTTCCTCTGACATTTCCTGTAATTTATGGAGTTTGTACAAGAAACTGAAAACGACATCATGATTTGCTTGTATTTCAAGATTCAAAAACCCGAACCTGTTGCTGCTGAGTCGATTCCCGCTCATAATGACCCTACAAGACAGAGTAGAACTTCCCCATAGGGTTTCCAAGGAGTGGCTGGTAGATTCAAACTGCTGACCTTTTGGTAAGCAGCTGTAGCTCTTAACCACTGTGCCATCTCTTTCATTTTTAGGATAAGTAAATTACTTATATTTTTTTTACTCAGTTGGAGAATAATGGAAACTAAGGTAAAGTAGACCTCAGCAATATCTTTATCAGAACTGATCAGTTTTATCAAGGGTGAAATAAACTGTTCCATGACCACGGCCTGCATTTTGAGCCCTCTTCTCACAAATACAGACTTCTGGGCACCAAGCCGACCAGGCAAGAGAAGTGGCTCACCTAGTTCAAAGTCTAGCACCAGAAAAATAATTCAAAGCCAACAGACACTTGTCTTATATTGATAAAATGGCTGCAGCAGCCCAAGACTGTACAATCTCCCACAGTCAAACCTTATTCCTGGAATTCCCAACAAAATCTCATTATACACCATTGGTTCTGAACTCCAGTAGAATGTGATATGCTGTTGTATTTAGGTCTGCAATTAGGAAGAGTGGCTTATCCAAACCAGATGGATCAAGAATGGGAGAGTACATCAGTGTTCATTGCAGCATTATTTAAAATAGCCAAAAGGTAGAAACAACCCAAGTGACCAACAGATGAATGGATAAACAAATGTGGTACATACCTACAAAGGACTATTATTCAGCCATAAAGAGAAATGAAGTCTTGATACATGCTACAACATGAATGAACCTTGCAAACATTATGCTAAGTGAAATAAGTCAGATACAAAAGGACAAATATTGTATGATCCCACTTATATGAAATCTGTAGAATGGGAAATGCATAGAAACAAAAGTTTATCAATAGTTACCAGGGGATGGGAGAGGGAGAATGAGGATTGATTGCTTAAGGGGTACTAGGTTTCTGTTTGGGGTGATAATTTCTTTTTTTTTTTTTGGAAATGGATAGTTGGGACAGTTGCCCAGTATGGCAAATGTGATTAATGTTACTGAGTTGTACACTTAAGACTGATTGAAACAGCAATTTTTTTATGATATATATTTTGCTACAATAAAAAAGAAAAGGAGAAGTGTGGACCCCCAAATACTTGAAACTAGAGTAAAAGTATACATTGCAGCCAAAGGTAACAAATATCTTCCCTAGTAGTGGAAGTAATGGAGGCTGAGTTCTCCCTTTGAATTAGAAGTCATCTTAGGGTAAGAGAACGGGCTCAAGCTGTACTCACAGATCATTTGTTCCCATACCAATTTGATTATCAACATTGATCAGATCATAATAATTGACAACAGTCCATTTTACTCTAACTGTGTATTGACATAGCTCCATGGGAAGAGATTAAGAGACGTGATCAAGCTCACACAGGACATGATTGTACTACAGCAAATGGGTAAGGCTTCATATAAAAGAAATAATAGTTTTATACAGTGTTTATGTTTGGACCCTTGAATTAGTATTCTCAGTGGCCATTCTCAATCACATCTGAATTTACAGTTGCTGAAACTGCATTCTTATTTCTTATTGCAGGTTTTCATGTTCAGTTAAACAATGGTTCTGGATTTCAGCAAAACCAAGTCGAAAAACTCTCTGCCAAATGATAAGGCTGTTGAGGAAATCCAAACCTTTATTTTTGGTCTGTAATGGTGGTACTGTCTTCATTGTCAAGTTCTCAGGAATAGATGCTCCAATTCTTTTTCCTCTTTTCCCTTGTCCTCTAATTACAATTGCATCTAAGTGTCCTGGAGCTGATGCTTCCCTTACGTATTGCCAAGACAGAAAGAAAATATGACTCCATTGGCTGCTGTACTTATAATGGTTCCTAAAACCCAGCAAGAAAACCACAGTGCTCTTGGCAAACAAACAATTGGAAAGTACAGGTGCTGGGAGTGTGCACAGGCCCAAAATCAACATGACTTGGGAGGAGAGGGGGTTGGATAACAAAGAAAGGTGCTTTTCATTCAGAGAAATTTATTTCTTTTAAATATTTGCGATCTGCAGCCGATAGCGCATGAGGCCACTTGGCATTATTTCCCAACAAAGGGGAGGGCTGGCTGGTAATAAGCAGATGCTTGAGCGACCTGTGGCGTGAGGTGCACCATCAGTCAAGAAGATCAATATTTACTGTTCTTGTATCTTTGTGGTGAAAGTTTGCTCTTCTTAAAAAAAAAAGTAGGAGCTGTGCTTTAATATATAGAGCATGATTTAACTTCAGGCAGTGAATCAGTTGAAAGCAGCAAGGTCTTCAATGACGAAATGCTCAAGGTTGTAAGGAGTAAAATGCATCTGGCTCATGATAGTGGCAGTCTTTTCTCCATTCCTTCTTTTTTTATTCCAGTTAAATCATACCTTGATGAAAGGCACAAACTGAATGTAATCCTGTATTCAAAGTATGTTTTGCAATATAATTTAGTTCAGTTTGGTTTGACTCAACATATATCAATAAAGCAGCGTGTCTCCTGTAGTAGGAATGGTGCTAGGCACTGGCATGACTAAGATGAAGAAAAGATGAGTCACTGCTTTATCTTCTTTGGTGCCTCAGTTTCCCCAGTTTGTCATGCTTAGAGCACAAAGGAGAGTCCTATGAGATAGGGTGAAGCGACAAATAGATGCTGGGTTATGACCAACTTCCTAAACCATGGAAAGGGTCTTGTATTTTATGCTTTAGATCAAAGTGGGTTTTACACTTCTAATGTGCATATGAATAAAGTAGAGACCTGGTTAAAATGCAGATCGTGATACAGTAGGTCTGCAGTAGGGCCAGAGAATCTCCATTTCTAACAAGCTCCTAGGTAATGCTAATGGTGGACCGCACTTTGAGTAACAAGAATCTAGTTATTACTTGTATCAACTCATCTGTGATGCTTGTTAACAGTGCACCTTCCTGGAAACTCCCCCCAAACCATTTAAGTCAGAATCTTCATGTAAACATGTTGTCCAGGAGGTTTTTATGTACAGTAAATTTGAGAACTGTTGCTTAGATGATGGGAAGCCATTGAACAATATGAAGAAGGCAAGGGACATTTTTAGATTTAGGTTTTATAAAGAGGATATGAAAAAGAGAATTACACTGAAGTGAGTTGCAAGCAAGGAAACTGGTAGAGAAGCCAAGGCAGAGGGACTGTGGAGGAGGGAATAATCTGGAAGACATTGAGAGAGTGAGATTGCCAGGATTTAGTCATGAAGGGATATGGGGGTGAGGGGGAAAGAGGCTGGGGTGACCTTCCAGGTTCTGGCTGGGATGCCTGAATTGCTGGTCCTGCCAACACTAAGATGGGGAAGCAGTATGGTGAGGGTTAATTAAGAACATGGGTTTTAGAGTAGGAAAGAATGAATTTGAGGCCTGCCTCCAACACTTGCTAGTTATACAGTCTTGTTAAGTTAGTTTTCCACTTGTAAAATGGTGATAATAGTTATTGTGAGATAGCACTATCCCCATTTTTCAAAGGTAGAAACTGAGAAATAGGTAAGTAAGCCCCAGGAGTCCTTGGGTGATGCAGTTAACATGCTTGGATGCTAACTGAAAGTTTGGAGATTTGAGTCCACCCAGAGGCATCTTGGAAGAAAGGCCTGGTGATTTACTTCCAAAAAATCAGCCATTTAAGACTCTATGGAGTGCAGTTCTACTCTGACACACATGGGATCGCCATGAGTCAGAACTGACTTTATGGCAACTGGAAAAAAAAAAAAAAAGTCACCCCAGCTTGTACAGAGAAAAGTAAAGAAGAAATTTGGCTGTGGGCCTTTTTGATTTTACAGCCCCTGCTCTTGACCATTACCTCCAAGGTTTATTCATAGATAAATACTCTCCAGTTGGGCAGTTGGGCGCTAACCTAGTTGTACAGACACTTTCCCCTCATTTCACTTTCTCTCAAGGTTTTTCTCACACTGGTAATCACTACTGCTCCTAAGGTATCCCTCTCCTTTCAGAATTGTAGAAAACATTTTCCTTTGGCTCATCTGAGATGATTCTCAATAAGACTTCAGTTAATACCAAGTGAATTTGAGAATAGTAATAACATTGGCAACAACAATGCAGTAAGCCTTAGAGAGTATCTGTTCTGATCCTTCCTCAGTTAATCTCCTACACCTTATCACTGTTACAGCTTGCCTGGGTCACTCAGTTCCCAGCTCTTTTCCTGCTTTTGAAGAGGTGTGCATCTTCTTAGGAGTCCCTTAGTGATGCAGATGGTTAATGTGCTTGGCCACTAACGGAAAGGTTGGCGGTTCAAGTCCATCCAGAGGTGCCTCAGAAGAAATGCTTGGCAATATCCTTCCGAAAAATCAGCCATTGAAATCCTATGGAGCACATTCTAGTCTGACAACCATGGAGTTGCCATAAGTTGGAATCGACCTCATGGCAGCTGGTACTCGTGGTGTCTTCTTAAAGCCTCTGTCCTTGTGGTTTTGTTCTAGCTGCCTTACCTCCATGACCTGCAGTCATGGTAAAGGGAGAGTTCTTCTGTGGTGCCATCCTAAGATGCCCCTGTCTTTTCAAAGTCTGGCTTGAGGTACAAGCCTTTTCTTATGGAATGGGTGGGATGGAGTGAGTGTATGGCCGTATGGACCTACACAATTGAACACCTAACCCTTTCGATGAGATCTTATTCCTCACAGGAGTGGCTTATTTTCTTATAGACTCAGCACCCTCACAATACCCTAAACACATAACATTCAGTATTTGCAAATGATAAAAATTACAAACAGACCCTAATGAGCAGTTAATGCTAAATACATGTTTGCTGGGAGTTAAAATAAAATCAGATTTTCCTTATTTATGGCTTTATTTCATATTAATTGATCAGCCAATATCTTAGTATCTCTTTCCTTCTTTGCTGACTCTTTCGGTTCTTTCACTTTATCTCTGTTCTCTTTCCCTGTGCCATGCCTTTGGCCTCTGACACACTGACTGTCCCCTGTGCTTGGAATGGCCCTCACCCAAGAACTTACACAGCTTATTCCCTCGGCCTTTGAATCTTAGCTTTAATGTTACCTGTCCATGGAGCTACCTCTTGTGTCTGTATATAAATTATCATACTATCCTCATCAATTTCCATTTCCCTTACCTTGCATTGTTTTTCTTCTTAGCGATAGAAAAATATCTGCCTAATTTCTTACAGATGTATTTGATGATTTATTTATTTTTTTTGTCAGCCTCTGCTAGAATGTCAGGAAAAGTCCTGGTGATCTACTTCTGAAAAATCAGCCAGTGAAAACTCCGTGGGTCATAACTATCTGATACCATTGTGCATGGGGTCACCATGAGTCAGGGGCCAACTCAACCACAGCTAGCAACGACAAACTAGAATGTCAATTTCATGAGTGCAGGGACTTCATCTTCTGTGTCCCCAGCATCTAGCAGAATGTCTGGCACATGGTTTAACTGAATAAAAATCTGTTCAATGAACAAATAAATAAATTAACCGGTCCCTTTAATGAAACACATGGGAAGGTTGGGCATGTATAGGAAACGAGAGTCAGTTCCATTTGTTTTCAGAATTGTTTCATGTAAAAAATAAAGCAGCAGAAATACTTTTAAATGATCACTTATTTAGGGAAGTAAGAGTGGTAACTGGCAGTGGTAACTTTATTTTGTGTATTTTTCCCTTCTACCTTATAGCACAGCCCTCATCATGAAAGAACCGCTTTGCCCTGCTCCAGATTCATTGCTCACATGAAGAATTTCTCTGAATCTCTGAAATTTAGTGAACTACATTTTCTACATCTTCCAGGTAAATTAAGAAATAATCCCAAGAAAGACTTTTATCTTCAGAGAAACTCTGGAGTATACACAGGTAAAAGTCATACTTTATTGAAGAACACCTGAGCTGTGGTTGAAAATGGCAACGAGAGAAGGAATTGATTGGCTTAAGACATGGATGGATCCAGGGTCCACCGATGTTATCACGATTGTCTTTTTTTTTTTTTTTTTCCAGTCTACATGTTGGTTTCAATCTCACATTGGCTTCATTTTCAAGATGAATGGCAATAATGGGCCCTGGCAGCTGCAGGAGTGCATGATTCTTAGAGCCTGTAATATTAAAAGTAAAGAAATCCTCTTTTGTCCGCTGTCCTGTAACCTCCTAACCAAAGACTTTGATTGGCCATACTTGGGTCACATGTTCACGCCTGGAACAACCAGTGTGTCTGGAGAATGGGGCATACAAATCAATTTTTGCTACTCCTGAGGCAGGGGTGACAGGCTCCTTAATTGACAGCTGCATTTAAATTACACACAATGTGTGTGTGTGTGTGAAAGACAGAAGGACTGAGTTAGAGATGGTGGAGAGAGAGAGAGAATAGAATAGAACGAATGGGATGGGATAGAATAGAATAGAATAGATGCAGGGATAATTCCCAAAAATAAACTGATCTGGGGCAATCAAAAGACTATCATTTTGTGTCAGAGCCAAAATGATATGTGGTTGTGTTAGTTATAAACAACATTGTCACCATAGACTATTATAGGAAAGACCTGGACCCATTCATAATCTCCATTTTGATGACTATTTCACTATCCTGAAAGGGTAAATGAATTTACATGTCCAGTGTATTACCTAAGAGAAAATTAAGTTTTTAGGACAATTGGAATTTATAAAACCAGTAACTGCTATACTTTTTTTAGTGGGAGGGCAATTTTTTTTTTAGAATGTATTCACTTGTTTACTTGTATTTATATATTGACAAAGTTTTTTTGCATATATGTAGAAGTCAGGCTATTGAAAGGTTTTGTTGATTTTATGATAGTTTCAAAGTCTTAGAGTAATGCAGTTTTAATGGGGTCTTTGATAATCACATTTTAGTACCCACACAAACTCTTCTTCTTCCTTTAGAAATATTTAGAAAACTTAGAGGGGGTAATATGTTTTACATGGTTCAAAAACCAAAAATATAAAGAAATACACAGTGGAAAATTTTGTTCCTACTTCTGCTCCAGTTTGCTTTGTTGTCCCCACTCCCACAGGAAAGCACTGTTGTTGGTTTCTTGGGAGTCATTCCACATTTTCTCTAAGCAAATGGAAGTATGTATATGAGCAGTACAAGTGTGCAGCAATATTTTGCACCTCGCTGTCTTCACTTAACACTCTGTCTTGGAGCTCTTCCCACATCCGTACATTGAGATTGTCCTCATTCATTCTTCTTAAAATTTCAGAGTAACATATTTTATGGATGTGTCTTAACCTATTGAGCTAGTTTTCTTTGATGGACACTAGTGATTCCCACCAAAAGATAAATAAAATAATATGGATTTTATATTTTGGAGCTCTGATAGCATATTTAAAAAATGGGTTTTGACCCAGTCTACTTGTTTGTTAGTTTTATAGAAAGAACAATGTAGGCTTACTTCCAGCCAACTGATATAATCCAGGAAAAGTAAATGCCAACTTTTAAATTATTTTCAAAATACAGTGGGGGAACAGAGAACATAATTGCCACTATCACTATCTGAAAAATGTTTGGCTTCAAGATTCAACATACCAGGATTTTGAGAGTTGAGATTATGAATATAACTTTGAGAAATGCCATGGAATATAATTACACGGCTTGTTCTGATAGCTCTAAATTCCTGCATTTTGATATCTGTCTTAAATTTGATGCCAAGAAGCTTTGGGCATGCTGAAATTCCCACTGACGAGTGGAGATTCTCTGGAGGTGAGGGACTCACTTGGTTGTAGGTAGATCTCATCTTTAAACAGATGAGCAGCAGCATTCTGGTTCTGGGAGCCGTATCTGGATAGGAGCAGAGCCCCTGTCCATAGCCAGAATGATGGGGGTTAGGGTTAGGCACCTGGGACCAGAGAAGAGCCAAAGCTAGATTGGTTGCTAGGCAATGGGGACCTTACTGTTTTTTTTTTTTAAGCAAGAGAGTGATGTAATTCAATTTGTATTTAGCAGCAGTTAGATGCAGTGATTGAGGGGGCAAGACTGCAGGCAGGAAAAGCACTTTTAAGGCTATTACAATCATCTAAGTGAAAAATGAAAAGAGCATGAAATGGCAGTGAAGTTGGAGGAAAGAGGATGACTAAGAGAGATATTTAGGTGGTAATGTCAACAGGACTTGGTCGTGGATTAAAAAAATGAAGATAGAGGGAGAGAGCTGAGTTGAAAGAGGTTTTATGTATTCATAAAATCATTCAACAAAGGATGGTTGAGGACATATTATCTGCAGGTTAATCTGCAGATTTTTGGGACACGGAATTGAACAGATAGATAAGATTCTTGCCCTTTTGGAATGTGCCTTTTGGGAGATAGAGACAATTAATAAGTAAACAAATAAGTAAGCATTGTATGAAAGCTATGAAGATAATCGCTTGATGATACCTTGTGCCCTTTCGTAGTTAACTCCTCTCCCTCCCATACCAGCCCCTGGCAACCACTGATGAGTTTTACGTCCTTATGGTTTTGCCTTTTCCAGACTGTTATATAAATGGAATCATACAGTATATAATATTTTAAGTCTAACCTCTTTCACTTGGTGTAATGCATTTGCAATTTATCCTATGTGTCTTTGGGAAACTTTTTTGGGGTGATGGAAATCTATATTTTGATTGTGGTATTGGTTACAAATTTGCATGTGTTTGTCAAAACTCATAGAACTGGACACACCAAAATGGGTGAATTTCGCTGTATATCAATTGTACTTTAATAAACTTGACTTTTAAGAAAATCATATTTTAAAAAAAGAAAGAAAGAAAAAAATAAAACGGACTAATGAATGAGAGTAACTGAGGAGAGGGCAGAGGGCTGAGAGTTATTTGAGATATGGTGGTCAGGGATGACCTCTCTGAGAAGCTGACATTCAGTCTAAGCTTTGTGTATTTGATGTGTTCAGAAAAGAGAAAGGAGACCAGTGTGGGCAGACTATAGTTAATAAAGAGGAGAGTGGTACAAATTAAAGTTATGAAGAGCCTTGTAGGTCACATTGAGGATTTTCTGGATTTTGTCCTAAGTAAAATGAAAGACCATTAAACACTTCAGGCAAGGATGTGCTATCTTCTGATTTACTTTTAAAAATGACCACACTGTTGTTGTTTTAAATTCTTAACTAAAGAAAGAACAACTGAGGAAGCTGGGAGACAACTAGGAGACTATGGCAAAAGCTCAAATTGAATTGGATGATGGCAATAGCAATGAGGATGGAAACGAGTGGGTGGAGGTTAGAAATAATTTGTAGGTGAGTAAAACTAATAAGACTTTCTGATGGTTAGGCTTTGCGGGTAAGGGCAAAGAAGAAATCAAGTATAACTCTAGGTTTTTGGCTTGAAAAAACTGGATGATGATACAGCCATTTACTGGTTTGGGTAATTATTGAGTGAAGACCAGTTTTAGAGAGTAACATAAAAAATAGACTAAGACCACCTTTTCCCCATGAGCTCAGCCACAAAGTCTTGAGGTTTTTGATCAATCTGGATCAGTACTTCTTCCAAGATGCTGCCTCATAGTCTTCTTTTTGAAACATAATACCTATAATATCACATCCTTGGGATCTCTTTAATTTCTATCCTTTTTAGAACTCTACTAAGCAAAATGCACAAAATTGCAAAAATGGTAACAACAATTCATCATATCCTTGAATATACACCAAGTTGAAAAGCTTTTCTACTCCTCTCATCAACAAGTGCAGTTTATTTCTCCACTCCTTGAATCTGGGCTTGTCCACGTGACTTGTGGCCAATGGGACATTAGCAAATATAATACAAATTGAGAATTGAAAAGTGCTTATGCATTAGAACTTGCCCTCTCTCAATACTGAGAACCTCTGAGAATGAGTCTAGGCTATCCTTTCGGATGATGAGTAACATGAGCTTGTCACCCCAGCTGACAGGTAGATATGCAAGGCTTTCTTTAGACCAAATTGTCTGCCAATTGTCAGATACGTAAGTGTGCTTGTCCTAAAATATCTAGCCCAACCCAAGTCAACTCAGACCAGGAGAACTGCCTAGTTAAACCCAAAGAACCTTGGGGGAATAATAAAAAAATAAATAAAAGTTTCCTTCTTTTTTTTGTAATCCAGAAATTTTTAGAATGGTTTATTGCAGTGATGTTTGCAAATTAATGGTGGACCAACTATAGCACCTAGACAGACTGGCCAATGAATGGGGGTTAAAATGATCTACAACAAAAACTTGTTGGAGTTCTTGATCAAGGTTGACTCCTTGTCAGTTCACCAGTGGAGCATCAACCTCTGATTTTCCTCTTCTGACTATGATCATGAGATCAGATGCCAGATCCAACATGGCAGCAATGGTCAAAAGAGGAGTATTTGGAGTCCCAGTTGGCCTGATGAGCAACTGGGGCCTTGCCCTCAGCAGACAGGTGGAGAATTTCTCTTGTAATGTACTTAAAATAACTTTTTGGTTAAAAGCAATAAATATACATTTATTTAAAATAACAAGTAGACATTAAATTGCTGTTTTTGTTTTTTAAGTAAACCAAATCCAAGTGGCACAGAAAGAAGAGAAAATGGAATACTATAAAGCTAAACCCAATTTCTTATCAGCTGAGCAGAAGTTAGCAAAGAAGACCATTCTGTCTAATAGAGATATCTCCATGGACATGAACAGATGCAAACATTCAAGTCAGCATATTTATAGATGTTATGCTTGTTTGTGGCTTAAAATAAAGGCCTGAGCTGGATTTAAAAAAATATGGGATCATCATCATATAGGTCATGAAGAAGTCTTGGGAGTGGATGAGATGATCAAGAGAGGGGATAAGATAAGGGGGCTGAGAATGGAACTCAAAGGAATAATACTTAATGGCACAAAAGGGAGAGAAGCTGAGAAGGCATGTGGTCAAAGATGTAGGGAAGAAGATGGAGCCAACAAGCGGCACAGTAGTGAAAATGCCCAATCTGGAGTTAGACTTTTTGAGATTGAATGCCCAGTGTAGCATTGACTAGTTGTGTGACCTTGGGTAAGTTACTTTACCCTCTGCACTTTAGCTTCCTAAGTTAAAATGGGGATAATAATATTTCTAACACCTGGGGTTATTGTGAGTGCTAAATGTCACAATATATTTAAAGTTCTTGGAAGTGCCTGCCCCCTATTAAATGTCCAGTAAACATTAGCTATTATTGATACAACATCCAAAGGAGGACATAAGCTTCAGAAGGAGGGAAAGGCTAGTTAGCATCATATACTGAGCACAGACAAATCAAATGTGCTCATTTGATTTAACAATTAGTATGCCTTCATAACACTGACAGAACAGTTTCTGTAGCACCATAGACCTCAAACCAAGCTGCTGAAACTTGAGGAGTGAAGAGGAGGTGGAGACCACAGGTGATCCAGGCTTAACATGACCATCATCTGTGTGACCTTGCACAAGATGCTTAACCTCTCTGGGTCAGTCTCTTCCTCTGTAAAGCAACAGGAAGGGGAGAGTGAATGATTTACCACCCATTTCTAAACATTCTTTAATTAACCAAAGAGAACCTGGATGGTCAGCCAGTAGAATGTCATAGAAATGCTTTTTTATTTTCAGATGGAAGGGTTGATGACTAACCTAGTTTCATGGCTTTCCCACGTCTTACTTGTCTTGATGCTGCTCTCTTCAGAGCCAGACACACATACCTATACAGATGCAGACAAGAGCATACATGCACACATACCAACACAAAACCCCATTGCTGTTGAGTCGATTCCAACTCTTAGTGACCCTATAGGACAGAGTAGAACTGCCCTATAGCGTTTCCAAGGCTGTAAATTTTTACGGAAGCAGGCTGCCGCAACTTCTTCCCACAGAGTGGCTCTTGGGCTCGAAACACCTTTGGGTTAGCAGCTGAGCACTTAACCACTGGGCCACCAGAGATACACAAATCATGCTCTCCATAGACACATATGAAAAGCAATATGACTACACATACACAGGTGGCGCCAAGATGGCAGAGTAGTCAGACGCTTCCAGTGGTCCCTCTTACAACAAAGACTCAAAAAAACAAGTGAATCAATTATATATGACAATCTAGGATCCCTGAATATCAAAGGCAAAGTTGAGGAACTTGACTGAGTGGCAGAGGGAGGGAGAGATGGTTCAGAAGCAGTGAGGAGTTCCCAGACCTCATTCAGCAGGAGCTGGCGCCTGGCAGGCCAGATTGGCTGGCGTGCGCGTTGAGGCAGCCAGTGGCAGTCAGGATGGGTTTTCCACATCGGGAGAGACCGAGCGGTGGAGTGTCTGCCCAGGCCTCCAGAGCCAGTGGAAAGCAGCGCTCGGTTGTCAAAAGATAAGTACATGTGTTTAACCTACCTCATGGGTGAAAAAACACCCCATTTGGGAAGAACCTGTCTCCCATTTACCTGCTCCCTCCCTGCTATGCACCAGGTCCTGAGCTGGCTTCAACAACTGCTGCATCCCCTGGGCCTGAAGTAGGACCCATCACACCACCTAAGCCATTCTTCCGGCCTTGGAGAGGGAACAAACTAACAAATAGGA
Source organism: Trichechus manatus latirostris (assembly GCF_000243295.1). Classification (NCBI taxonomy): domain Eukaryota; kingdom Metazoa; phylum Chordata; class Mammalia; order Sirenia; family Trichechidae; genus Trichechus; species Trichechus manatus. The sequence continues at coordinate 4,497,124 of NW_004443963.1, read as the reverse complement.
AAAAATGATCTGCCAGCTCCCATAAGCTGGGAACTCAGGACAGGCCCTGGCACAGGCATAAGGGGTCCATGGACTTGGAATGCCTTTCACCCCTGCATAGGCCTCTGTGGACCCATTTCAACAGTGTAGGCCCTCATTAGCACATTACAACAGGGTATATACCTGAAGCCTAGTTTCACTATATCAGCTATATGGTTGAGTGACAGGTTCATAGCATTTGATACTGCTTTGCCCATTAAGCAGGGTCCTCATCTACCAACATCAGGGACCTGAGAACTGGTAGCTCCACCTACACCACCTAGCCACCTGCAACAGGGGTCCAAGAATAACTGGTGCCTCCCAGTACTTACAGCCAATAGCATTGGGTGCCCATAGCTCAACTGCAAAACCAACCTACCTATGCACTCTAGGGAACAAGAACATGCTTTCCTCCCAGACACTCAAGAGCAGCTGTCAGCCCACTGCCTTGCTCAGCCCGTGCACCCCTACTGCAGCCAGAAACCTGTGCCTATGCCAATTACCCCTGCCCATCTAGGACGGTAGGTGAGAGCCTGTACCACATATTTGGTGACCAACTATCAGGACACCTGAGCTGAATCCATACAAGAAAAGTAAATGGACTCCTGGGCTCACATACCTAGTAACATCATCTGGTGACAGGATGTTAGAGCTTCAAAGGCACCAATAATCAAACTAGCTCACACGAGCAGCCTATTTGGGCATATCAAAACAAAACAAAACAAAACAAGAAGCTAGGACACAGTAAGCAAACATAAAATAAATAAATATAATAACTTATTGATGGCTAGGAGACAACAATATCAAATCACATAAAGAAGCAGACCATGATGGCTTCAGCAAGCTCCCAAAACATAAAATCAAGAAATTTTCTGGAGGAAGAGAACTTCTTGGAATTACTGGAGGTAGAATACAAGAAGATTAATATACAGAACTCTTCAAGATATCAGGAAGGAGATCAGTCAAAATGCAGAACAAGCCAAGGAACACACAGACAAAGCAATAGAGGAACTTAAGAATATTATAGAAGAGTACAATGACAAATTTAATAGGCTGCAAGAATCCATAGAGATAGCAAACAGAAATCCAGAAGATTAACAATAAAATTTCAGAATTATACAACTCAATAGAAAGTCATAGGAACAGAATTGAGGAAATGGAAGTCAGAATTAGTGAGACTGAAGATAAAGCACTTGACACCACTTATTTGAGGAAAAATCAGATGAACGAATTTTAAAAAATGGAGAAACCCTAAGAATTATGTGGAACTCTGTCAAGAGGAATAACCTACGAGTGATTGGAGTACCAGAACAGGAGGAGATAACAGAAAATAGAAAGAGACTTGTTGAAGATTTATTGGCAGAAATTTTCCCTGATACCATGAAAGATGAGAAGGTACCTATCCAAGATGCTCATTAAACCCCACACAAAGTAGATTCCAAAAGAAAGTCACCAAGACATATTATAATCAAGCTTGCCAAAACTAAAGATAAAGAGAGAATTTTGAGAGTGTCTAGGGATAAATGAAAAGTCATCTACAAAGGAGAGTCAGTAAGACTAAGCTTGGACTACTTAGAAGAAACCATGCAGGCAAGAAGGCAATAGGATGACATAATATAAAGCCTTGAAGGAAAAAAATTGCCAGCCAAGAATTATATAGCCAGCAAAATTGTCTCTCAAATATGAGGGTGAATTTAGGGCATTTCCAGATAAACAGAAGTTTAGAGAATTTGTACAAACCAAACAAAAATTACTAGAAATACTAAAGGGAGACCCTCTGGTGAGAAAATAACGTCAGATAACAACCCAAGACTAGGACACAGGACACAGCAACCAGATATCAACCCAGAAAGGGAAGTCACAAAAATAAAGCTAAAATGCTGAAAATAGGGAAATAGATGACAATATGTAAAAGATGACAGCATTAAAACAAAAAAGAGGGACTAAAAAATGTAGTCATAGATCTTTCATATGGAGGAAAGTCAAGGTGATATAAAGAAATAAGAGTGGTTTAACTTTAGAAAAACAAGGGTAAATATTAAGGTAACCACAAAGGAGACTAACAATCCTAAACATCAAAATAAAAAACAAGAAAAACATAAAGAATCAGCAAATACAAAATGAACAACAATGAAAGAGATGAAAAGAAAATACATAAAGAAAAACAACTTAGCACAGAAAATTAAGTGGAATGAAGAAACTGTCAACAACACACACAAAAAAAGACATTAAAATGACAGCACTAAATTCATACCTATCAATAATTACGCTGAATGTAAATGGAATAAATGCACAAATAAAGAGACAGAGTGGCAGATTGGATAAAAAAACATGATCCATCTATATGCTACCTATAAGAGATACATCTTAGACTTAAAGACACAAACAAACTAAAACTCTAAGAGTGGAAAAAAATATATCAAGCAAACAACACTCAAAAAAGAGAAGGAGTGGCAATATTAATCTCTGACAAAATAGACCTTAAAGTAAAATCCACCGAAAAGGATAAGGAAGGGCACTATATAATGATTAAAGGGTCAGTACACCAGGAGAACGTAAGTATAATAAATACTTATGCACCCAAAGACAGAGCTCCAAAATACATAAAACAAACTCTAACAGCATTGAAAAGAGAGATAGACAACTCCACAATAATAGTAGGAGACTTCAACACACCACTTTCAGTGAAGGACAGAACATCCAGAAGGAAGCTCAGTAAAGACACAGAAGATCTAAATGCTACAATCAACCAACTTGATGTCATAGACATATACAGAATAGTCCATCCAACTGCAGCCAAGTATACTTTCTTTTCCAATGCACATGGAACATTCTCCAAAATAGACCACATATTAGGCCATAAAGCAAGACTTAACAAAATCCGAAACATCGAAATATTACAAAGCACCTTTTCTGATCATAAAGCCATAAGAGTAGAAATCAATAACAGAAAAATCAAGGAAAAGAAATCAAACACATGGAAACTGAACAACACCTTGCTCAAAGAATACTGGGTTATAGAAGAAATTAAGAATGGAATATAGAAATTCATAGAATCAAACAAGAATGAAAACACATCCTACCAGAATCTTTGGGACACAGCAAAAGCAGTGCTCGGAGGTCAGTTTATAGCAATAAATACACACATCCAAAAAGAAGAAAGGGCCAAAATCAAAACATGAACTCTACAACTCAAACAAATAGAAAGAGAGCAGCAAAAGAAGCCCTCAGGCACCAGAAGAAAGCAAATAATAAAAATTAGAGCAGAATTAAATGAAATAGAAAATAGAAAAACAATTTAAAGAGTTAACAAGATCAAAAGCTGGTTATCTGAAAAGGTCAACACAATCGATAAACCACTGGCTAAACTGACAAAAGAAAAACAGGAGAGGAAGCAAATAATCCGATTAACAAATGAGATGGGCCATATCACAACAGACTTAACTGAAATTAAAAGAATCATAACAGAATACTGTGAAAAATTGTGCTTTAACAAATTTGAAAACCTAGAGGAAATGGACAAATTTCCCAGAAACTCACTACCTACCTAAACTAACACAAACAGAGGTAGAACAACTAAATAAAACTATAACAAAAGAAGAGATTGAAAAGATAATTAAAAAACTCCCAGCAAAGAAAAGCCCTGGCCCTGATGGTTTCACTGGAGAATTCTACCAAACTTTCAGAGAAGGGTTAACATCACTACTACTAAAGATATTTCAGAGCACAGAATAGGATGGAATACTCCTGAACTCATTCTGTAAAGCCAGGATAACCCTGATACCAAAACCAGGTAAAGACACCACAAAAAAAGAAAATTACAGACCACTATCCCCCATGAACATAGAAGCAAAAATCCTCAACAAAATTCTAGCCAATATAATTCAACAACATATCAAAAAATAACTCACCATGACCAAGTGGGATTCATACCAAGTATGCAGGGTTGGTTCCATATTAGAAAAACAATCAATGTAATCCATCACATAAAAAAACAAAAGACAAGAACCACATGATCTTATCCATTGATGCAGAAAAACCATTTGACAAAGTCCAACACCCATTCATGATAAAAACTCTCAGCAAAACAGGAATAGAAGGGAAATTCCTCAACATAATTAAGGGCATTTATACTAAGCCAACGGCCAGCATCATCCTAAATGGAGAGAGTCTGAAAGGATTCCCCTTGAGAATGGGAAGCAGACAAGGATGCCCTTTATCACCACTCTTCTTCAACATTGTGCTGGAGGTCCTAGCCAGAGCAGTTAGGTCAGAAAAAGAAATAAAGGGCATCAAAGTTGCTAAGGAAGAAGTAAAATCATCTCTATTTGCAGATGATATGATCTTATACACAGAAAACCCCAAAGAATCCACAAGAAAACTACTCAAAATAATAGAAGATTTCAGCAAAGTATCAGGATACAAGATTAAAAAAAAAAAAAAAAAAAATCAGTGGGTTTCCTCCACACCAACAAAGAGAACTTTGAAGAGGAAATCACCAAATCAATACCATTTACAGTAGCCCCCAAGAAGAAAAAAAACTTAAGAATAAATCTAACCAGACACTTAAAAGACCTATACAAAGAAAACTGCAAGACACTTCTGCAAGAAACCAAAAGAGACCTATGTAAGTGGAAAAACAAACGTTGTTCTTGGATACAAAGACTCAACATTGTGAAAATATCTATTCTACCCAAAGTGATCCACAGGTATAGTGCAATCCTAATCCAAATTCCAATGGCATTTTTTAATTAGATGGAGAAACAAATCAGCAACTTCATATGGAAAGGGAAGAGGCCCTAGATAAGTAAAGCATTACAGAAGAAGAAGAATAACAAAGTGGGAGATCTCACATTACCTGATTTTAGAACCTATTATACCGCCATGGTAGTCAAAACAGCCTGATACTAGTACAACAACAGATACATAGACTAATGGAACAGAATTGAGAATCCAGATGTAAATTCATCCACCTGTGAGCAGCTGATATTTGACAGAGGCCCAAAGTCTGTTAAATGGGGAAAAGACAGTCTCTTTAACAAATGGTGCTGGCATAACTGGATATCCATCTGCAAAAAATGAAACAAGACCCATACCTCACATCATGTACAAAAACTCACTCAAAATGGATCAAAGACCTAAATATAAAATCTGAAACAATAAAGATCGTGAAATAAAAAATGGGGACAATGCTAGGAGCCCTAATACATGGCATAAACAGAATACAAAACATTGCTAACAATGCACAAACACTAAAAGAGAAACTAGATAACTGGGAGCTCTTAAAAATCAAACACTTATGCTCATCGAAAGACTTCACCAAAAGAGTAAAAAGACAACTTACAGACTGGTAAAAAAAATTTTGGCTACAACAAATCCGATCAGGGTCTAATGTGTAAAATCTACAAAATACTGCAAACCCTCAACAACAAAAAGACAAATAACCCAATTAAAAAATGGCAAAGGATGTGAACAAGCACTTCTCCAAACAAGACATTCAGGCGGCTAACAGATACATGAGGAAATGCTCACGATCATTAGCCATTAGAGAAATGGAAATCAAAACTACAATGCGATACCATCTCACCCCAACGAGGCTAACATTAATCCAAAAAAACACAAAATAATAAATGTTGGAGAGGTTGTGGAGAGATTGGAACACTTATATACCGCTGGTGGGAATGTAAAATGGTACAACCACTTTGGAAATCAATTTGACCCTTTATTATAAAGTTAGAAATAGAAGTATCATAAGATCCAGTAATTCCACTCCTTGGAATATATCCTAAAGAAATAAGAGCCATCACACAAATAGATATACGCAGGCCCATGTTCATTGCAGCACTGTTCACAATAGCAAAAAGATGGAAACAACCTAGGTGCCCTTCAGCGGACGAATGGATAAACAAATTATGGTATATTCACACAGTGGAATCCTATGGAATGATAAAGAACAACGATGAATTTTGGATACATCTCATAACATGGATGAATCTGGAAGGCATTATGCTGAGTGAAATTCATCAGTCACAAAAGGACAAATATTGTATGAGACCGCTATTATAAGAACTGAAGAAAAGGTTTAAATACAGAAGAAAATAGTCTTTGATGGTTATGAGGGTGGGGAGGGAGGGAGAGGGCAGTTCACTAAGTAGATAGTAGACAAGAATTATCTTAGGTGAAGGGAAGGACAACACACAATACGGGGAAGTCAGCAACAACTGGACTAACTCAAAAGCTAAGAAGTTTCCTGAATATAAGCAAACACTTTGAGGGACAGAGTAGGAGGGGCGAGGATCCGGGGACCACGGTTTCAGGGGTCATCTAGGTCAGTTGGTTTAACAAAGTTTATTAAGAAAATGTTCTGCATCCCACTTTGGTGAGTGACGTCTGAGGTCTTAAAAGCTAGCGAGCGGCCATCTAAGATACATCAATTGGTCCCAACCCACCTGGAGCAAAGGAAAATGAAGAACACCAATAACACAAGGAAGATATTAGCCCAAGAGACAGAAAGGGCAACATAAACCAGAGACTCCATTAGCCTGAGACCAGAAGAACTAGATGGTGCCAAGCTACCACCAGTGACCATCCTGCCAGGGAACACAACAGAGAGTCCTTGATGGAGCAGGAGAAACGTGGGGTGCAGAACTCAAATTCTAGTAAAAAGACCAGACTTAATGGTCTGAATGAGACGGGAGGGCCTGCGGAAGACATGACCCTCGTACTCTCCGTTAGCCCAGAGCTGAAACCATTCCCAAAGCTAACTCTTCAGGCAAAGATTAGACTGGACCATGGGACATAAAATGATACTCGTGAAGAGAGTCCTTCTTAGCTCAAGTAGACACATGAGACTTAATTGGCCGCTCTTGTCCAGAGGCAAGATGAGAAGCCAAAAAGGGACAGGAGCTAGTTGAATGGACATGGGAATTCTGGGGTGGAAAGGAATGTGCTGTCACATTATAGAGAGAGCAGCTAGGGTCACATAGCAATGCGTGTATAAATTTTTGTATGAGAAACAGACTTGAACTGTAAACTTTCACTTAAAGCACAATAAAAAAAAAAACTACACATATCTAGATTATAATACAGATTTAACCAATACTTACTAACAACCTACCATGTTCAGGGTGCTCTTCTAGGTGTTGGGGACACAGAGGGTTATTGTCCTTAAAGATCTTATAATTTGATAGGGAGATTAGGAATTAGAACAAGGTAGCTGCCAATGAGTTCTGTGATGTAATTCACCAAATATTTATTAAATGCTGACTCTGTACCAGGTGCTGTGCTAGATACATAGAAAAGTATGAATAAAGTCTAATAGGGGCAAGGCGAGTGTAAATTACCTCTAATAGGGAGACCTCATAAGCTTTCAGCTTTCCTCTGAGCTACATTGACTGATATCAACCAAATGATATCAGAATGTCACCTGGGAGGTCTCACAGCTGTTGGTGTCATCTTTGTAAAAGGATAAGGGGTTATAGTGTGGAGAACACAGGGAAATGGAGGTCAGGAGGGTAAAAGGGAGAGCTGGGATCTTGTTATCCTAGACTAAACCAATATCACTTGGAAGTCACAATTCTCTGTTTCCAGAACTGAGAGGCAAGTGGTTCACATGTCCCTAAATGTGCTTTGGAAAGGTTTCTGTGATTACTACCCCATACCATCATTTTATTGTCATTTAAAGGGGCATCAGCCTAATCCATTCTCTGGAAAATCCTCAAGAAGGTTGGAGACCCCTGTATTATAGACCACAGAGGTTTCCTGGAGAAGACTCATTTTGGCTCCTCCCAGGCTGAATAGGGAGAGATAAAATGGCTTCTAACTGTCTTATTTTGTTCAGATATACTTCACACCAGTTTTCATAATCGCAATATAGCAGACTGAAGGCAGATGATGCCTGATTGGGCCTTACCAGAATAGCTTTCTCTTCGTTTCTGAAGCTTTCTTGCTCTTTCTTTAGAAAGGCTCCCTTGCCTCTCACACTAAAGCTTGTGAGAAAACGCTCGGTTTCTGACAGGGCTCTTTCAGATTACTTACCCTCATGAAGAAATGGTGGTTCTCACTGAAACCTTGAATACTTCTGTACCATTGTTGCCACTTTCTTGCAAAGAGCTTGGGGTAGGATTTTCCATTCACCCACCCCTTGGAGAAAAACCACTTTTCATGGGTTGATAGAAATCTGCATTTGGGGGTCAGATTCTTGTTGTTTATCTTTTGGGGGAAAATGGAGCAAATACAAACCCAGGGCTTAGTCCTTGGGAAATTCAGGGAGTGTCTCCCAGAAGGGGAGGAGGAGAAGGACATTCATCAAGATCCCTATACTACCGATCCTCATATTAATGCTCTTTCTCCTTTGTTCCTGTAGGGCTCTGAAGAATAAAACTCAAGCACAAAGCAAAGGAGGCACTGGCAAGTGAATGCAACAGTGTTTTCCTAATCCATGTGGATCAAAATGACGAAAGTTTTGATTCTCTAAACAATCTTCCTTAGCATGCTGGATTAATCACATGGATTAATAAAACACAGTCACATTCACTCAGTGGTGCCTCCCAGCCTTTGTACTCCCCCTGCCCCTTTTTCTAATTCTATGAAACTCTACAGGAACAAAAGGAGTGGCAATTTCTATGAGTACTATAGCCACTGGTCCACTGGTCCAACCCCTCTGGAAGACAGGTTTCCTGAATTTCTCAGTGTGCAAAATTCTTGTTTTGTGCCTTTGTGGTAATCTCTGTGCCTTGGGAAAAATTCAGGGTTGTCTTTTGGACCCTACATTTTGGCATAGTTTTGTTACGGGTGAAAAGTAGCACATTGCAGTTCTTTATATGTAAACAGGAACAAAGACTAAATTAAAGATTATTTGGTACGTGGTGAGGAATATGAGGTTAGGGTCTTGGTTGAATGGATGTATTTTTGTCTCAACTCTGTTTAGCCTGTTTACATCTCATAAACACATACCTCCCTGTTTTCTGCAATAAGACCAAGTGGTCTATATCTAATTTTTAAAGAAGTAACAATAGCTAATGTTTGTTGAAGGAGTCCCTGGGTAGTACAACTGGTTTAGCACTGGAGTACAAACCAAAAGGCTAGTGATTCCAACCCACCCAGAGGCACCTCAGAAGACAGGCCTGGTGATCTGCTTCCAAAATGTCACAGCCATGAAAACCTCATGTAACAATTTTGCTTTGTACACATGGGGTCACCATGAGTTGGAATATACTCGACAACAACTAACAACCACCACCATGTTTGTTCTACTTGACTCTGTGCCAAGCATTGTTTTAACACTTTACCTTAAATATCCATTTAATCTTCATAGAAACCCTGTGGGGAGGTCATTGTGCTATCTCCATTTTCTGACAAAGTAACTAACTGGACATCAGGGATCTTCAGTATCTGACTAGAGTTCATGATACTGCTAAGTGGTGGTTAAAAACCAGTTGTCACAGAGTCTTTTCTGGCTCACGGTGATCCCATGTGTCTCAGAGCAATACTCTGCTCCATAGGGTTTTCAATGACTGATTTTTCAGAAGTAGATTGCCAGATCTTTCTTCTGATGCACCACTGGGCAGACTCGAACCTCCAGTCTTTCAGTTAGCAGCTGAGCACATTAACCATGGATGTATTAAAACTACAGGTTGTGTGTATATGTGTTATGTGTTATCTGGCTTTTTCTTGGTCCGAATTCAGCCCAGTCCCTAGAATATGTGGCAAAATGCCAGTTATTTCTTTTCATAAATGGGTAGGGTAGCTGATCTATTCATTTTTTTATTCAAACCAATATTGCTGAGTGCCTACTTTGTGCATACCGGTAGGGAACAAGACATGGTCCTTGTCCTTGTAAAGCTTACTTTCTAGTGAAGGAAGCAGAAAATGAATTATTAAAATAAATAAACAACATAATTATAGATTGTGAAAAGGGCTATAAAGGAAAAAAAAACTCGGAGAAACTCTTCGTGAAAGTGACTTTTAAACCAGAATCTGATAAATAAGGAGGATCTAGTTATGTGAAGAGCTCTGGAAAGAAAAGTATGGTATTAATTTTTGGGGAAATGCTTAGGAAATGTATTTTAAATAAAATTTCCTCACTTCTCTCTTTTTTGAAATCAAGATACTCAGACACATCAATAGAGTTTGAAAATTAAGTCAAATACTTTAGCAATATATGTTTTTTAAATATCTAAATTATTAAGATGAAGGTAGTGTAAGGTTCTAGTAGTGCCTGAATTTCTCTAACTTCAGGAGGAGGAGAGAGAATCACCATCAACACAAAGCTGATTCCTGTGGGGTGGAGGGCAGACATACCTCCATTCTCCAGCCTTTTTTCCAATTCTGACACCAGCTGTACTCCCCACCGCACTCCCTGCTTCTCCACTGGGTTCGATAATTCATTGACTGGCCACACAGAACTCACAGATCATACTTACAGTTAAGTAAGTGATGGGGCAAAGAGAAGGGCCTGCTTGCTTGCATGGCCGAGAGTAGCTGAGAGACCTGTCCTGCACTTAAGAAGGGAGGGATGTACTCTCCACTTTGGGATATCCTTCCAGATTTTGCCTACATGCTTCCCGATCCCTGATCCTGAGTTGTGTGCGGTTACTTCCTTAATAACCACTTAACTGCAGAACTTTCTTACCTTTGGCCTTTGTCGTGGATTGAATTGTGTCCCCCCAAAATATCTGTCAACTTGGTTAGGCCATTAGTCATCTAGTGCTGATATAACAGAAATACCACAATGGATGTCCTTAACAAAGAGAAGTTTATTCTCTCAGAGTCCAGTAGACTAGAAGTCCGAATTCAGGGTGCTGGCTCTAGGGGAAAGCTTTCTCTCTGTCTGTCAGCTCTGGAGGAAGGTCCTTGTCATCAGTCTTCCCTGGGTCTGGAGCATCTCAGGACAGGAACCTCAGTTCCAAAGGACATACTCTGCTCCCGGCCCTGCTTTCTTAGTGGTATGACTCCCCCCCACCCCGTGTCTCTGCTCGCTTCTGTCTTTTATATCTCAAAAGAGACTGGCTTGAGACACTATCTACTATTGTAGATCTCATCAGTATAACTGCCGCTAATCCATTATATTACGTCATAGTGATAGAATTTACAACACACAGAGAAATCACATCAAATGATAAAATGGTAGACAATCATACAATACTGGGAATCATGACCTAGGTAAGTTGACAGATATTTTTGGGGGACACAGTTCAATCCATGACAGCCATGATTTCCAGTATTGCATGATTTCCCACCATTTTGTCATCTGATGTGATTTTCCTATGTATTGTAAATCCTATCACTATGATGTTAATGAGATAGGATTAGCGGCAGTTATGTTAATGAGACAGGACTCAATCTACAAGATTAGATTTTGTCTTAAGTCAATTTATTTTGCGATATAAAAGAGATAAACGAGCAGAGAGACATGGGGACCTCATACCACCAAGAAAGCAGAGCCAGGAGTGCAAGTCCTTTGGACCTGGAGTCCCTGCACTGAAAAGTTCCTAGACCAGGGGAAGACTGATGACAAGGATCTTCCTCCAGAGCCAACAGAAAAGAGAAAGCCTTACCTTGGAGCTGATGCCCTGAATTTGGACTTGTAGCCTACCAGACTGTGAGAGAATAAATTTTTCTGTTATAGCAGCACTAGATAACTAAGACAGCCTTCCTGCTGTAGGTCTCTCCACTGCTGACTGACCCAGCTCATAGCCAGTTCAGCAGCTCTGTTCAGCTCTCTTAGCTGCATTCCCAGCAGCAGGTTTCTGCCACCACCACCTACTCTGCCACTGCCGACTCTGCTTCAGGCCTCTCACTGTCGTCAGTGTTATAGCCCTTGACCCATGTTATAGCTCTTTTAAGAGGTTCCTCATCTCCTGTCTGCTTCTTTTCTCTTCTTCCCTCTCTTTGCCTTTCTTGCCTTTTTCCCAAAACCTCTGTGGGGTTGGCTGCTTATACAAGCAAACTCCTTATCGATTTCAAGGCATGGCCTCTGCAACAGGGCTAAGAACTGACCAATCCCCACAGTAGGCCACAGTCACTTCATTTGCATAGTAGGCTGTAGTCACTTAATTTGCATAGTATATTGACCAATCGCTGCAAGATGTGTAAAATTGATCAATCACAGGAGAGGCTGTAGTCCAGGGTCAGACAAAAAGTATCAAACCATCAAGTTGTTCCTAGTTTACCCAGGAAATGTCAATCAACCTGGATAAAAGTAGCAAACCCTCTGGGGTGGAAAACTAGGACAAAGGTAACTCCTCAGAGCTTAGGGGAAAAAATCTCTCAAGCTGTTTTTCCAAAGAACCAAGGCAAAGGCCACATAAAGGAACTCATTTCACCACAAGTAGTTGTAAAAATTTAGATGTAAATTACTAACATTTAGAAAAAAAATTATATTCAGATTGTTCTGGAAGCCTCCTGTTCTACTTTAGAAGATGGAAATCAGAAATTATAGATATGCAATTTAGATATGTGTTACAAATGCAATATACACAAGAAAGGAAACAAAAAACTTCATCAGCAGGTCTATGCTCAAAGAAAAGGTCTTGGTCCTACATCAAAAGTCTGGTAAAAAATATGCATATATATATATATATATATTTTCATATATATGTTTTAAATTAAAATAAATTGGATATTGAAGATATATATGTAGAATATTTTGACTCCTTGCTTAACTAATTCTTTTTGATTTAGTTACCTTTTTTTGGGGTCATAATCAAATTACATAAGATGGTCTATACCATTCTTGATGTTTAGTATGTTTTTTTTTTTTTTCCCCTACAAAAAGCAACTACCACTAAGCTTGCTTTGTAGCCTACTAAAAACATATCTTATGTGTTAAGATTCCATGGGATGGTAAGTAGTTTTTACATCTGAGTCTGGACTAATAAATTACATTAAACCTAAGTAATTTCTCTTTCACACCATGCATTATGTCTTAAGACAGTGAAATTGTGCTTACTCAAGAAATGTTGGGTAGCTTTGAGGCACAAGTTACTTATTACTCAAGAACAAAGCCATCTACAAAATGGAATAACATAAGTAATAACCCTTGCTATTATCACACAAGTCTTGAGGTTGCACAGCTTCCTCTATAAACATAACTGTATAAAAGAAACTCCTAAAAATAGTCCTTCATTTTTTTGTGTGTAGGGAAACTAAAGTCTTTTGCTTGGGACTTGGCTGCTCGTTTGGAGAGATATCATTGAATATTGCTTGCTATGCCATGTGACACTTCAAATGTCAAATCTGCTCTGCTATTTACCCTGAAAGTTAATAGATGTTAGAAGACCTCAGAGACTTGTCTCTTTTCATGATTATCTGGTAGAATTTGAGACAGTTTATGAAATCTGGGTCTGATGAAGGATTAGGGGAGACAGGGAGGAAAAGGGAGAAATTGTGACTAATTCAGAAATTATAGTTATTTCTGCTATTATGTAATTTATGGGTTTCTGAGAAACTGCAAAATCATATACAAAAATGGGAAAAATAAAGTTGAGGCTGATCCCTCAAAACACATGCAACTTGAAACGCTAACAAAATAATAGCAATCCTAAAAAAAAGTACTGTCACAGTTATGGAACAACTACAGTAAATGTAGCTTTATATCTACAGTACTAACACAGTTAAAAAACAACTACAGTAAATACAGTAAGTCCCAGGTTATGAAAGCCCAACCTATGGACAACTCATACTTGCCCTTTAATGTTATGTAAATTTGCCCTCACTTTGAAACAATGAAACCAACCCCTACTTGCAACACATTTTCATCACAATCACCTTCACTTGCTACACATGTCAGCTTTTAAGTTACTGAAAAGGCTTTGAGCCTTTTCTTGCACTAAAGTAAGGCTAAATAGAACTGTATGCACCTGTTCTGACTGACTTACAAATTCGATTTAAAGACACACAGGAGTAAATCTCGTTCATAACCTGGGGACTTCCTGTATAGGAATTGTAAGAGAGGGCTGAGGCCTCTTAAGTTTTGGTGGCAAGGGCAAATGCATGAACATTTGGGAGATTTGCACAATTAGCTATGCAGGACAGAGCTTACGGTCAAACTGACCAAGAACATGGTGGTGAATGGCATCTCGTACAACTGTATTCTTTTGCAGCTGGCTGTATTCAGCTGTACTAGGGCAAATTGCACTCAGCTGCTCTTGCTGGCAGTTCAAAAATTAAAACACTGGGAAAATTGCATGTGAAAAAATGTGATTTTCAAACTACTGCATTATATGATTATCGCTCCTTATTTACCAATGGCAAATAAGCTCATTTGCTTTTTGGAAACACACATTGTAAAAGGCCATATTTGGAAAATTTGAGGGATGTTTAAATGTTTACCATGATCCATCTGCTCATAGATTATGCTTTTCAGGGATAAATTAATTTGTTATTCCACAAGGTATAAGTAGCAGAAGACGGTCATTGCATTACTTGGCAAAGATGTCACTTTGACGACTAAAGTGCTTCTGACACAAGCCATGGTCTTTTCAATTGTCTCATATACATGGGAAAGTTGGATGGTGAAAAAGGAAGACAGAATTAAAATTAATGTGTCCACACTCTGGTGTGGGTGAAGAATACTGAACATACCATACCCACTAAAACCCATTGTCTTTGAGTTGATTCCGACTCATAGTGACCCTATAGGACAGAGTAGAACTGCCCCATAGGGTTTTCAAGGCTGTACATCTTTATGGAAGCAGACTGCCACATTTTTTCTCTCACAGAGCAGCTGGTGGATTTGAACCACCAACCTTTTGGTTAGCAGTTATAGATGGTGAGACTTCAACTTGCTTACTTTGAAACGCCATCAGGAAAGACCAAATGCTGGAAAACAACACTCTGTTTGGCAAAGTAGAGGGTCAGCAAAAATGAAGGAAACCCTCAATGAGATGGTTTGAGACAATAGCCACAACAATGGACTCAAACATACTGACAATCTGTAAGATGGCACAGGATTGGCCAAGATTTCATTCTGTTATACACAAGGTCACTGTTAGATGAAACCAACTTGACAGCAACTAAGAACAATACATATCTGAGAATTATTCACAAGAAAGGAGGGGCTATAAGCTATGTGGGTGGGCTACAATTTATTTCAATATTGAAAAGATTAGGTAGAAGCAATAATAACATTATTTAATAATAATAACAATAATTTTTATTGAACATTTAGTGTAGGTAAATTTAATGAGGCAACTCTGCTCAGCTTTTTGCATGTGTTACTTGATCAACACATAACCACTCCACTGCAGAGCTAACGTTTCAAACCCCAAGTTTGACTATAGAACCTTTTCTTAACCAATCATTACACTTACTACCTTCAGCAAGTGTGGCATATGATGTGATAGGCCATTCTGTATAATCCCTAGAGACCTATACTTTTCAGAAGGATGTGACCAAGAAGCCTTTGTTCAAATCCATTTTTATTTTGTTTTCACGAATGGCAAGTCTTGCCCATCTTGAGATCAGTGATATATTTATCTACCTTTTCTTGTAAGGGAAGATATTCTTAATCACTGTGTATCTTTTCCTCCACTGTAATGTGGTGAGGATAATACTAGGGTTATTGGGAGCATAAATATGTGGGAAGGGCTTAGAACAGTACTTGGACTGTCAGCTCTCATTAGCTCTTGCTGTTTGGCTTGATATGTTTCTGGTTCCGTTGTAACTCACTCAGAACAGTCACAACATGAACTCATTACACTTTCATGTACTATCAAGTATTGTTTTTTCCAGATGATTGAAATGATTCCTGCTAATTTTAGAAAAATTAGAAAATACAGGAAAGAACAAAAACTAAATCACGTGACACAAATATAATCACTGTTAATATGTTTTGGCATACTTTTCCAATACATTTGTGTGTCATTTGATTAAGTTAATTTTGTGTGTGTGTGTGTGAGCACAAGGTATGTGTATATTTGTTTATTTCCATTCACAAGATTATATATTGCTTAAAAATATGTATCTTTTTAAAAAATTATGACTATAATATGTAATCATTTTTTTGGCATTTTTTTCAATCAGTCTGATTATTTTGAGATTCATCCATGTTGTTGTGTGTACCAGTAGTTCATTCATTTTTATTTTTGAGTGGTTTTCTATTATTTGGATTTACTACATTTTGTTTACCCTTTCATTTATTGATGGGCATTTTTTTCCCTACTTTCTGGCTATTATATATAAGGCTGCTATAAATATCAGTGTACAAGTGTTTGGATTGACAGGAGTGGAATGTTTGTATCATCTGACGGGTATGTCATTAATGTTTTAAGAAACTGCCAAACTGTTTTTCAAAGTGGTTGTATCATTTTGCATTCCCATCCACAGTGGTTCAAGTTGTTCTGCTTCCTCACCAACATTTGACATGTTCAGTCAGTTTAATTTTAGCCACTCTAATAGGTGTGCAGTTGCCCTAGTGGCACAGTGATTATGAGCTCGGCTGCTAACCGGAAAGGTTCGCAGTTCGAATCCAGCAGCTGCTTCGTGGAAACCCTATGGGGCAGTTCTACTCTGTCCTAAAGGGTTGATATGAGTTGGAAATGACTCAATGGCAACAGTATTTTTTGGTGGTAATGGGTGTGCATAATATCTTATTGTGGATTTAATTTGCATGTTAATGACTGTGTGTCTATTTGCTATCCATAATCTTCTTTGGTGACGTGTCTGTTCAACTTTTTGCCTGTTTCACTTTATTATTGAGTTTTGAAAGTTCTTTATATATTCTGGACACAAGACCTTTATCAGACATATGGTTTGGAAATACTTTCTCCCAGACTGTGGATTTCCTTTTAATTCTCTTAAGAGTGTTTTTTCTAAGAGCAGATTTTTTTTTTTTTTTGATGAAGCTGAATTTGTCAATTTTACTCTACATTTTCTTTTAAAAGTTCTATGTTTCTTTTTGTTGTACATTTGGGTTTATGATCCATCTTTAGTTAATCTTTGTAAATGGTAGGATGGACGGATCAAAGTTCACTTTTTTGCATATTGATATCAAAATTGTTCCAGCACCATTTGTTGAAAAGCCTGTTCTTTCCATAAAGAGTTGTCTTTGCATCTTTCCAAAAATCAGTTGTCCATTTATGTGTCCCCACGTGTCTGTCAGTTTGTCCTACTGTGGGGGCTTGTGTGTTGCTGTGATGCTGGAAGCCATGCCGCCAGTATTCAAATACCAGCAGGGTCACCCATGGAGGACAGGTTTCAGCTGAGCTTCCAGACTAAGACAGACTAGGAAGAAGGACCTGGCAGTCTACTTCTGAAAAGAATTATCCAGTGAAAACCTTATGAATAGCAGTGGAACATTGTCTGATATGGTGCCAGAAGATGAGCCCCTCAGGTTGGAAGGCACTTAAAAGACGACCGGGGAAGAGCTGCCTCCTCAAAGTAGAGTTGACCTTAATGACGTGAATGGAGTCAAGCTTTCCGGACCTTCATTTGCTGATGTGGCACAACTCAAAATGAGAAGAAACAGCTGCAAACATCCATTAATAATCAGAACCTGGAATGTATGAAGTATGAATCTAGGAAAATTGGAAATCCACAAAAAATGAATGGGACACATAAAATCGATATCCTAGGCATTAGTGAGCTGAAATGAACTGGTATTCGCCATTTTGAATCGACAATCATATGGTCTACTATGCCAGGAATGACAACTTGAACAGGAATGGCGTTGCAGTCATTGTCAAAAAGAACGTTTCAAGATCTATCCTGAAGTACAACACTGTCAGTGATAGAATAATATTCATATGCCTACAAGGAAGACCAGTTAATACAACTGTTATTCAGATTTACACAGCAACCACTAAGGCCAAAGACGAAGAAACTGAAAATTTTTACCAACTCCTGCAGTCCGAAATTGATTGAACATGCAGTCGGAATGCATTGATAATTACTGGTGTTTGGAATGTGAAAGTTGGAAGCAAAGAAGAAGGATTGGTAGTTGAAAAATATGGCCTTGATGACAGAAACAAAGCCAGAGACTGCATGATAGAATTTTGCAAGACCAATGACTTCTTCATTGCAAATACCTTTTTTTCCCCAACATAAACAGCAACTCTACACATGAACCTTGCCAGATGGAATGCACAGGAATCAAATTGACTATGTCTGTGGAAGGAGATGGTGGAAAAGCTCAATATCGTCAGTCAGAACAAGGCCAGGGGCTGACTGCAGATCAGATCATAATTACTCATATGTATATTCAAGTTTAAACCAAAGAAAATTAGAATAAGTCCACGAGAGCCAAAGTATATCCCACCTGAATTTAGACATCATCTCGAGAATAGATTTGATGCTTTGAACACTAATGACCAAAGACCAGATGAGTTGTGGAATGATATCAAGGACATCACACATGAAGAAGCAAGAGGTCATTAAAAAGAAAGAAAAGACCAAAATAGATGTCAGAAGAGACTCTGAAACTTGCTGTTGAACGTTGAGTAGCTAAAGCAAAAGGAAAAAATGATGAAGTAAAAGAGCTGAATGGAAGATTTCAAAGGCAGCTCGAGAAGACAGACTAAAGTAATATGATGACATGTGCAAAGACCTGGAGATAGAAAACAGAAAGGGAAGAACACGCTCAGCATTTCTCAAGCTGAAAGAACCAAAGAAAAAAAAGCTGAAGTTGCAATACTGAAGGATTCTATGGGGAAAATATTAAATAACACAGGAAGCATCAAAAGAAGATGGAAGAAATACACAGAATCACTATACCAAAAAGAATTGGTTGACATTCAGCCATTTCAGAAGTTTGCATATTATCAGGAACCGATGGTACTGAAGGAAAAGATCCAGTCTACACTGAAGGCATTGGCAAAATACAAGCCTCCCGGAACTGATGGAATACCAATTGAGATTTTTCAACAAACGGATGCATCACTGGAAGTGCTCATTCATCTATGCCAAGAAATTTGGAAGACAGCTACCTGGCCAGCCGACTGGAAGAGATCCATATTACGCCTGTTTCCAAGAAAGATGATCCAGCCAAATGCTGGAATTATCAAACAGTATCACTAATATCACATGTAAGCAAAATTTTGCTGAAGATCATTCAAAAGTGGCTGCAGCAGCATATCGACAGGGAACTACCAGAAATTCAAGCTGGATTTAGATGAGGACGTGGAACCAGGGATAACATAGCTGATATCAGATAAATCCTGGCTGAAAGCAGAGAATACCAGAAAGATGCTTACCTGTGTTTTATTGACTACACTAAGGCATTTGGCTGTGTGGATCATAACAAATTATGGATAACATTGAGAAGAATGGGAATTCCGGAACACTTAATCATGCTCATGAGGAACCTGTACGTAAACCAAGAGGCAGTCATTCGAACAGAACAAGGGGATACTGCATGGTTTAAAGTCAGGAAAGGTGTGCGTCAGTGTTATATCCTTTCACCATACTTATTCAGTCTGTATACTGAGCAAATAATCCCAGAAGCTGGACTATATGAAGAAGAACGGGGCATCAGGATTGGAGGAAGCCTTATGCAGATGACACAACGTTGCTTGCTGAAAGTGAAGAGGACTTGAAGCACTTACTGATGAAGATCAAAGACCACAGCCTTCAGGATGGATTACACCTCAACACAAAGAAAACAAAAATCCTCACAACTGCACCAATAAGCAATATCATGATAAAAGTAGAAAAAGTTGAAGTTGTCAAGGATTCATTTTACTTGGATTTACAATCAACACCTATGGAAGCAGCAGTAAAGAAATCAAATGACTCATTGCATTGGGCAAATCTGCTGCAAAAGACCTCTTCAAAGTGTTAAAAAGCAAAGATGTCATAGTTTTAGGGGTTCCTCCAGTCTCTGTCAGACCATTAAGTCTGGTCTTTTTATGTGAATTTGAGTTCTGCTCCACACTTTTCTCCCGCTCCAGCCAGGATTCTCTGTTGTGTTCCCTGTCAGGCCAGTCATTGGTGGTAGCCAGGCACCACTAATGTCACAAAACAATATGTGTATAAATTTTTGTATGAGAAATTAACTTAAGCTGTAAACTTTCACCTAAAGCACAATTAAAAAGAAAAAGCAAAGCTGTCCCTTTAAGGACTAAGGTGGGCCTGACCCAAACCCTAGTGCTTTCAGTTGCCTCATATGCATGCAAAAACTGGGCAATGAATAAGGAAAACTGAAGAAAAATTCAGGCCTTTGAATTATGGTATTGGCAACGAATATTGAATATACCATGGACTGCCAAAAGAACGAACAAATCTGTCTTGGAAGAAGTATAGCTAGAATTCTCTTTAGAATTGAGAATGGTGAGACTTCGTCTCATATACTTTGGACGTGTTAGCAGGAGGGACCAGTCTCTGGAGAAGGACATCATGCTTGGTAAAGTAGAGCGTCAGCGAAAAAGAGGAAGACCTTGAATGAGATGGACTGACACAGTGGCTGCAACAATGGACTCAAGCATAACAACGATTTTGAGGATGGCGCAGGACGGGGCAGTGTTTCGCTCTGTTGTACATAGGCTCTCTATGAGTCGGAACTGACTGGATATCACCTAACAACAACAACAAAATTATATATATATGTGTTTATATATATAT